>NW_024080844.1:1324166-1683517 GCF_003009895.1 Hyaena hyaena | reverse complement strand
GAGGACCAAGGGGGAGAAGAAGGGGGGAAATGGTGGGGGAAAGGGAGAGAGGCAAACTATGAGAGACTCTTGAATGCTGACAAAAACTGAGAACTGTTGGATGGGGGGGGAGGGGGGATGGGCATGGAGGAGGGCACCTGTGGGGATGAGCACTGGGTGTTATGTGGAAACTAATTTGACAATAAACTATTTGTAAAAAAAATAAAATAAAATAAAATGCATTTCCAAAGCCCTGAAAACACAAAATGTAAATAAATTTGTAAGTAAATTCTAAGTCATTAATATCCCAGAAAAATATAAAATGAAACATATATACACAAAAGGATATACTAACCTGATGATTAAGAAAACAGTTTGTTTAATGTTGTTAAGAGCCTTAGCCTCTTTTTTCCCTCAAATGTAAGCGAACTTCTTTCCATTCTGATAGTCTGTACAAATTTGTGAGTCTTAAAAAACAATGAAAAAAAAGTAACAGGTATTAGCTGTCCTGATTCTCTTGAGTATGGTTGACAGATTTCAGTGATGAGTGATACATTTTTATCAATCACATATGCTTAGCAACCACAGGGTTCATTAACTAGAAACCTGTTAATTAGAGTCCGAGTTGACAGTGATGATGGTTTAGTCGGAAAGAAATCATGAAATTTGTGGTTTCTTTCACCTTGGATCTTCTCTCTATGATAAATCACCTTGCTTTTGACAGGGGGACATGTTATCACATTTCAGAAATTAAGGATGATCTTTTGTTTAATGGTTTACATTTGTTTATCAGCTTCCATACAGAAGAAGTATTTCCTGACTCTGTCATGTGAGAAATGAGAGATTATAATATATTCAAGGTCATACAAATGTGGCTATAGTTTTTGACTGCTCAAAATGGCATTGTTTATTACTAAGTAATCAAAATAAATCACTTTTATAGTATTCAATGTTGACAGGTACCATTATACAGACATGTATTCCTACAGGCCTTGCCAAATTAGTAAGTTTTTTTTTTCTCCTTCCTAATTGTTTAGAAGAGAGTTTACAGTAACCTTTGGTTCCCTGTATCTTTTATAGCAAACAGTACTTATTACAAAAGAATATTAAGGAAAACCTTTGAAAACCTGCAATAGTCACATTTTATCTATGGTTATCAGTTTTTTTTAAAAATGTTTGTTTATTTTTGAGAGAGACAGAGTACAGGCCAGGGAAGAGCAGAGAGAGAGAGGGAGATACAGACTCTAAAGCAGGCTTCAGGCTCTGAGCTGTCAGCACAGAGCCCGATGTAGGGCTTGAACTCACAGACTGGGAGATCATGACCTGGGTGCTTAACTGATTGAGCCACCCAGGTGTCCCTATCAGTTTTTTATTTTATGAGTAATCCTTCAGATGATCTTTAGAGGAAAGGAAAAATGAGATTTTGTGCTAATTTGCCCCTAATTTTGTCATTTATTTTATTTTTATTTTTTTAATGTTTTATTTCTGAGAGAGAGAGAGAGAGAGAGAATATATGATAGAGGCTCCAGGCTCTGAGCTAGCTGTCAGCACAGAGCCCGACACGAGACTCTAACTCACAAACAGCGAGATCATGATATGAGCCGAAGTCAGATGCTTAACTAACTGAGCCACCCAGGTGCCTCTGTCATTTATTTTTAACTCTATTGAAAAAATAAAAAGCTTGTATACACACACACACACACAAATATGTAAATACGTATATATTTTTTCCTTTTATGATGTCTGCTGATAGTAGTTCTGAAATTTTTCTCTTATGATTAGGACGAAAAACAAAATATTTTTTTTCAAAGTAGGGAGTGGTCAAAGTTAAGAGAAAGAGCCCATAAATTATTTTGATTGAAGTATCACATATATTGTTTGATCTAAAAATTTACATTTATTGTCTCATTTTGGTGTTGCACAGTTCTCTCTGCATGTTAGAAATCAATGGATAATAAAATATAAGGCTGGAATGCTTTTTTAGTTACTTTGAAGTGCTGGGTCGGAAACTGAGGACTCTATAAGAATAAAAATAAAGAAAATGGTACCTAACATTTTAGTACTACTGGGTGATAGGCACCACATTTAGTATCACACATGCATTTTCATTTAATTTTACAACACTTGGTGATTAATATTGTTACTTTCATTTCACTGACGTTTAAGGAAAGTAGTAATCCTGTGGTGTAGGAGTCTGATGACATGTGGAATACTCCGTATGGTCCTGCTTTCTGAAGGAGGATGGTGACTGTGGGGAAACTGAAATTGAGGGGGAGAATGTTCATGGAAAGGATTGAAGTTAGGCATATTAGAGGAGTCTCTAACCAAATTTTACTCCCTAAGTTTAGCAGAGTCTGAGAGACCTCTTCTAAAGTGAACTTTCTTTTAAAAAAAATTTTTTTTAATGTTTTATTTATTTCTAGGAGAGAGACAGCATGAGTAGGGGAGGGTCAGAGAGAGAGGGAGTCACAGACTCTGAAACAGGCTCCAGGCTCTGAGCTGGCAGTCAGCACAGAGCCCGACGCGGGGCTTGAACCCATGAACCGTGAGATCATGACCTAAGCGAAAGTCGGACGCTTAACCAACTAAGCCACCCAGGCGCCCCTCTAAAGTGAACTTTCTATCTTAACATCTTTAAGCTTTTCCAAAGCCCCATAGTCAAATTATGGGATGTACTTCTGGTCAGTCACTATCTCTAATCCAAACCTGGGCAATTTCATGTTTTTTTAGGGAATTGGCCTGATCCCTCATCTTTCTCTTTCCAGTGTTTTCTTTCCCAAATACCTTAAGTGTTGAACATGTTCTAAAAATAAAGCAGTATCAAAGAAATATTTACATTTCTTCCATAGTTAACTATGTGCTAAAGGCTACTATATAAAGACAAGACATACTCCCAGCCCTGACAGAGCTTGGATTTTGAGAAAGGGAAAGAGTTGTGTAAAACATGAAAGTTATAGGTATTAAGTGCATAATAATAAAACATGCATGTTTCCTTGGAAGTCTTATAGATACTATTGTAGGAGTCTGTGTAGGAGCCAAAAAGGAAGAACTAGCCAATTTTCTGGGGAATAGAACTTGATAAAGGAAGTATAATGCTTGAAATGACTGTGTTGTTATTTTTTAGCTATATTATACTCTCTTACCTTCCCATATCTCATGAACTTGGATAAAGAAAAATCGACATTTACTGTCACCATTTCCCACTCATTTATTCTTCAAAACCTGTTTTCTGGCTTCTACCCCAGTATTATATATCATAGGAGTTTGTTTGTTGAATGAAAACAGCTTTTCATAGCTAACATGCCTGCCTTTTGTTAGACACTGTAATATATGTGTGTTTTGCATAGTAATTTGCTTAATTGCTTTAACTACAATATAAGATAGATACTATTCTTATTCCCATTTTGCAAACAGGTAGCAGAAGCTCAGAAAGGTTAAATAACCAGGAACACAGTAAATAGTGGAACTGGGTTTCACATCCAGGCACTTTGGCTCCACGATCCACTATGAGTGACTGAATGGACCTGGTTCCCTGTCCTCATGTCTGTACATAGATGCGCACGTACGGAAGGTCACGAATTTTCAAGACATACAGTTTTTTTAGTTGTAATGGATTTTCCTTTCTCGCATCTTCTCCTCTCCAATTATCAATTGGGGAAACTTCTAACACTCTTTGACCAAGTACTAATTTAGGCACTGGGAATATAGAAATAAAAGTTAGTCCCCACTGCCAAGAAACTTAAAGTCTAATAGGGGATGATGGAGAGCAAAATAGAGATTGTAATATGGTGTGATAATTGCCATGATAGAATATGCTAAGTGGAGTAGCGCTTAGCCCATCCAGAAAAGGGTAATCCTAACCTGAATTTTGATGGAAAAGTAAGATTTAGCACAGGAAGATAGGAATCTCAGCCTTCTATCATTCTCCGCCCCCCCCCCCCGCCGTGTAGAATGGGATACAGTTGCTTTTTCAAAACCTTCAGAGTCATCCTTTTCTATATCCACATTGTTCTGTTGTTCCTTTTCTTCTTTGTCATGTTCTATTTGCTAACTTCCTCACTGTTTCTTACTGCACTTTGGTCTCCAGTGTCTTTTTCATTCATATTATTTTTCTTAGTTTATTTCTTCCATTCTACCTAGAAACTCTGTTGTATCTAATGTAGTAGGAACTTTGTTTCTTTAGCCTCCTTTCTTCCTGTCTAGCAGGCCATTAAGTATTAAATTACCTATGGTGAGTAGTTTCTACAGCAAGGAAGATAGCTATGGCTCACTTTTGAGGTCACTGGGATATTAATTTCATTCTTATTCTTCCTGAATTTTCCATTCTTGGCTCTGGCTTCCAGCATTTACTAGATGTTGGTCCTTTGCATAGGCTGGTATCTGCTAAATGCCAAGCATAGTCTCCCATGAAAACATGGTAAGAAAAACTATAAAGGTAGGAAGTACTTGACTCTGGATTCAAACTGAGGTTAAATTCTGGAGTCATCTATTAGGTTACTTTGAGAAAGTTACTTAACATCTCTGTACCTCAATTTTCTTATTTTCAAAGTGGGAAAATTAGTCATGACTATCTTACTAGTTTATTTAGGGGATACCATGAGTTAATGCTTTTAAAAGTAAAAAATAGTGCCCGGGGTATAGATCTAAAAGGCAGGCATTCAATAAAAACCTAGGATTCCTGTTTTCTTTGGGTAAGTCCTATTTTTCACCCAAGTATTTGGGCCCTGCATTGCTGTGGTTTCTCCCTTTATTGTTCACCAGAGATCTAGTTTTACTTCGGTGTGCCCATTTTTTTTTCCCTCTTCTTTTTGTTGTTCTCCTCTGCTAATCTAGGTGTTTACAGTTCTTATTTCCTTTCTGTGGTAGAAAAGAACTTGGAAGATTGTCAGGGAGATAATATCTTGTTATCAGTGATGATTTTAGGGCTTAGTTGGGGTTTATAACAATGAAATAGGTTTTTGTTTTCTATAGCAACAGGGATTATTTAAAAGATGAAAGTCCTTCCCCCATGCTCATTATAGTTACATGTACTTATTGTAAAAGATAAGAATATTACAGAAATATGAAACTTAAAAAGTGAGAGGTACCTGGGTGGCTCAGTCAGTTAAGCATCCGGCTCTTGGTTTTGGCTCAGGTCATGATCTCACGGTTTGTGAGTACAAGACCCGCATTGGGCTTCGTAGTGACAGTGGGGATTCTCTTTCTCTGCCCCACCCCTGTTCATGCTCACTCTCTCTCTCTCAAAATAAATAAATAAACTTTAAAAAAAAAGAAACTTAAAAGTGAAAGATGCATTCCCTAAATATTTATTGAATGCCTACTATGTATTAAGATACTGGTAGGTTCTAAAACACAGTTGCTCTTAATAGTTTGGTATAGGTGCCTAGGTGCTTGGTTCAGTGTCTGACTTGATTTCAGCTGAGGTCATGAACACAGAATTGTGAGATTGAGCCCAGTGTTGGGCTTCGTGCTGAGTGTGGAGCCTGCTTAAGATTCTCTCTCTTTCTTCCCATCTGTCCCTTTCCCTCACTAGCGCACAGTCTCTAAAATTAAAAAAAAAATTGGTATATAATCGTAACAGCTGTTTTTAAAGGTCTTTGTAATTGCGTAAGTAATGCTACCTACAGAAATAAAACCATACTTAAAAATTACTTTATTCTTGCTTTTTATCACAAAGTAATGTATTTTAGATGGTTTTGATATTAGCATATAAAGATTTAGTCAGTTCTTTTAAACTATTGGATAGTATTCTTTGAAAGGGTTTACCATAACTTAATGAACTTCTATTAAAGAATTCCTGATAGTTTTTACTTATTATTACAAGCAGTGATACAATAAAATCTTTTACATATATCTCTTTGGCATATATGTTCCTGGAAGAATAAATTTTTAGAAGTGTAGTTGCTGAATCAAATGGTATATTAATTTAGAATCTTAATACATTTTAAAAGATTGCTCTTATTTAAACATCAGCTTTCTTGCTTGCTTCCCCATATTTTTATCAACAGTATGTATTATTCTTTATTTTCTCTGTTCTTTTTCTGCTTCATTGTTTTAATTTGAATAAAAAAATAATTGAGATAAGGCTTTCCTTTAATGTCTTTATTGGCCGGTTATATTTTATACAACTGTACTATGTTTATGTCCTTGGACCAATTTTCTGTTGGATTTTTTAGTTTATTGAGTATTAAGACCATTTGTCATATGTTGAAAAAGTTTTTTTTAATGTTTATTTTTGAGAGAGAGAGAGAGAGAGAGCGTGCGAGTGAGAGCACGTGCACTCAAGGGAGAGAGGGGAAGAGGGAAGGAGGACAGAGGATCCAAAGCAGGCTCCAGGGTTTGGACTGACCTCAGAGTGTCTGATGCAGGGCTTGAACTCATGAACCATGAGATCATGACTTGAGCTGAAGTCCGATGCTTAACTGACTGAGCCACCCAGGTGCCCTGGAAAATTTTATTTTAATGTACTCTATACCTTACTTCATATAAGGTTTTAATTTATAGGTAGTCAGATTTCTTACTCTTTCTTATGGCATCTCAATTTTGTTTATTCCTTTCCCAACACGGATAAGAAGAATCAGATTTTCTGTGTCAGTAGTACTTTCAGACTTTTATTATAATCAAGATTAATGATTTGTGTCCTGTTTTCTTTTTCCTTTGTGTTCTTAGATTTTAGTCTCCAATTTAGAATGTACAACTTCATCATATACTTTGGAACCTTGTTGTATTATTATTTACTGTGGAGCAGAATAGAGTATAAGGTGGGACCATCCTGGAGCCTGCTTAATTGAAATCCAACTTCTGTTATAAGTACTCATGTTATACTTGATACCAGTTTATGAGAAGAGTGATCAGCAGTCCCTGTTTGCCTAACTTTGACCTTTTTTCCATTGTAACTTTAAAAAGTTTTTTCTTAAAGTTTATTTATTTTTGAGAGAGGGAGAAAGAGCACGAGGAGGGAATGGGCGGGGGGACAGAATCCGAAGCAGCTCCAGGCTCTGAGCTGTCAGCACAGAGCCCGATTAGGGTCTCGAACTCACAGACTGTGAGATCATGACCTGGACTGAAGTCAGATGTTTAACCAACTGAGTTACCCAGGTGCCCCTCCAGTGTAACTTTTAATAGTGTCCCTCTTTACTACTTCAGTTTAGATGAAAAATTGTAAGGATTATAAGGGATAGTTATTTACCTGGGATAGTGCTTTAGGATATTTTAATCTTAAGGCTTCATTTGTTGCTGTTTACATTATTCCTGCAATACTTCATTTGTTTTAGCTTTTTAAAAATTTCTCATTTCTGTTATTTTCATGAACTTGTTGCATAGTTCACAGAATTGCTTATATGAGGTATTTACCTTCTTGACCTTCATTCTAGTATCTGAATAATGTTCACATTTTGAATAAAGTATTCTAAAGAAGTTGAAGCATTGGTCTGTGTGTGTGCACATGTTTTGATTATATTTTCCTAAACATGTGATAAAATCTTTTTGTGTGAGTATGACCAAATCTTTTAACTTGGCCAAATACCTTCCTTTATTGTATTGTTTTTTGGTGTTAATTCTATCCACTGACATGAATTTGTTTATACTTGGATCATTGACTTTGTGGTATGCTAAGTAATACTGTTCTGAACACAGATCACTGGGGGATTCACGTAATGCCAACTTCTGTTGAACTGTTAACAACATTGATAAAACACTGGTCTTTGCAAAGAGCCAGACAGATTTTTATCTAGCTTATGTTATCATTCAGATAATACTTTTCCAGAATTTTCTTATATAGCACTGTGTCAAAGTCCTTATTCTAATGAGATAAATTGTGCTCATTACATTTCCTTTCTCTACGAGCTCTGTTAACCACTTAAGAGATTTATAGAGCTTACAGTTAATAATTTTCATCACTGATTATAAGGTGGAATTCAACCCATCTTATTCTTTCTAAAACTATTACTTGACATATTGGGGTATTTTATAAAGTTGCCATTTTAAAAAGCCAAACATTTTAGTATTTCCCTTAGTCAGAAGTATTTGTACTTATGGGGGAGCCTGGGTGGCTCAGTCCGTTGAACATCTGACTCTTGATTTCAGCTCAGGCTGTGATCCCAGGGTTGTGGGATCGAGCCCCATGTAGGGTCTTGGGATTCTCTCTGTCTCCCCCCCTCTGCCCTCCTCCTCTGCTCCTGGTCTCTTCTTCTCTCCTTCTTTCCACTTCTCTCTCTCTCTCTCTCTCTCTCTCTCTCTCAAGAAGCAAGAAAATTTTACTTATGAATATACCTTTAAAATGTTAAAGTTTTAAATATTTCTAGTTGTGTGTCTGTACCATAATACATATATATTTCAGTGTTACACATTGATAGTTCTCAGTGTTATCTGGTCAGGTATGCCAATTTCTCTTGTACTGTTAACAACATTGATAAAAAACTGGTCCTTGTAAAGAGCCAGACAGATTTTTGAATAAAGAGTCAGGTATATATATATATATTCATTTCATTTCAGTGTCTGTTTGTATCAATAATAAAATATTAACACTTGAGAATATTAATCTAGGGAGTAGTGTATCACATAGGAATTTCTAAATTTTACTCGCTTGGGGTGCCTGGGTGGCTCAGTTGGTTAATTATCCGACTTCGGCTCAGGTCATGGTCTCATGGTTCATGAGTTCGAGCTCCATATTGGGCTCTGTGCTGACAGCTCAGAGCCTGGAGCCTGTTTGGGATTCTGTGTCTCCTTCTGTCTTTGCGTCTCCCCCGCTCATGCTCTGTCTCTCCCTCAAAAATAAATAAACATTAAAAAGTTTATAAAATTTTACTCTCTTTGGATAAAGTTATTTATATGTATGTATTTTCAATATCATACTATGTAAACTGAATAGGAATTTTTATAAAAACACTTATGCTTTGTGATTATATTTACCTAGGCACTAAAGATAATTATATTAATGAAGTTTTTACTGTTTTTTTTTGCAATGTGCATAATAATATAAGCAAAAGTATTATTTGTTTTATTAGACACACAGTCATGTTGTTTGTTTTACAGTATATAAATATCAAATAAATAATACAATGTTGGTCATCTTTGTTTTTGTGTTTCTTCCACAGAGAGTGATAATGAACTCTCAAGTGGAACCGGTGATGTGTCTAAAGATTGTCCTGAGAAGATCCTTTATTCTTGGGGAGAATTGCTAGGAAGATGGTAAAATTTTATTTTTCTTATTGAAAATTTTACATTTACCTAGTTGATGTTAATTTGTCTTATTGAAATCTGTAGGTTTATCTTAATATTAATATATTAATGTACTTTAAAAACATGAAAATTAAAATATAATTCATAGATACTCTATGTTTGGCTGAGTCTTCCACCCAATATGGCCTTATGTAACTTACTTTTGGAAGATATATTCGCCTTATTATTTTCATTCTGGCATAATATTGCTCAGAGTAGTCAACTGTGTGCTTTATTGCTAAAACATGTAAATATCTGTTGTTAAAGCACTGTATTTCCTTTCTCTCCTAAGTCCATTACCATGAAAAGAGGCTGGAGTGCTTAGAGTTACTCATTTCATCACTGATTATAATCTGTTAACTAAGCCCGTTTTATTCTTTCTGGCTAAAACTGTTACTTTATATTTTAGAGCCTTTTATCTGCACCTACAAAAAAGGGCACTTTATTTATATTTATTACACATACTCTGTTTATATTTATTACATTAAGTATTTTAAATAGGTAATCATGACTCAGTTAGTAAAATTAATCTTGCCCACAAAAAGATTCTGCCATACCAGTATATAGAAACCACGATTTATTATTGAGTATGCATATCAAATTGCATGCATGCAGGTAGTCCAGGAGAAACTACTAAGTCTGGGAAAATTTTCATTCATTTTATACAGTAAAGCAGAAGCAGGAAGAATTAAAACTTTATCTTTTTTTTTTTTAAATGTTTGTTTATTTTTGAGAGAGAGAAAGAACAAGAATGCACGGTAGAGGAGCAGAGAGGGAGAGAGGGGCTGAGGATCTGAAGCAGGCTCTGTGCTGATAGCAGAGAGTCATATGTGGGGCTCAAACTTGAACTGTGAGATCATGACCTGATCTGAAGTTGGACGCTTAATCAACTGAGCCACCCGTGACCCTGTAAAACCTTACCTTTTGATAAAGATAATCTTTATCAAATCTCCTGTATGCTTCCTGAGGGATTCCTGATTTAGGAGATACATATTTATTGTTCTGAGGGTTGGAAAGCTTATGACTTCTCACTATAAAATCTGGAGATTAGGTTTATCAACTTCCTGACCAAAAAGTTGAAACTATTATGTTTTTAAGGAGATGCCCTAAGAGTTAGGGAGGGCTAGCTGTCTCCCCTTAATCAAACAAAGAAAATTAATCTTACTTATCTTGTACATACAAATATAAAATGAACACATCTCAGAGAGTTTGATTCCTTAATTAATGGGTCCAGTTAGATATTACAACCAATCAAAATGAGAATGCAGTTTAGAGATTTATAATCTCTTCCTGATGATTCATTTGCATTGCCATGAACAGGAATTATTTTCATAGCTATGAAAAAAAAACTTATGCATTGTTAGTTTTCTACACATTATATTATGTTGAGAGTTGTAAATTTGCCTTGTCAAAGACAAATAGGAGCACACACCACTGTCATATCAGATAATTCCCAGAAGCTGCAGCATTCCATACAAAAGGTGTTCAGTAGTCTCATTAACCCATTTCAGAAACTTCACAATTTTTCCCTATATTGTATCCAAAAGTTAATTGGTTTTACTGATTTCATTTACTGTTATTTGTGGCAGTTGTTAAAGGTGATAAGGAAGACTTTATTCAGGAGGGTGAGCTATCATGACAGATATAGGGATTCCTGAAATGAGGTCTTGCAGTAGGGGATAGACTGGGCTCAATTGCAAATATGGAAAGGAAAGGTGCAAATTTATAGCTAAGGAGAGGTTGGAGGTTAGCAAATGGAAAATTACCGAGAGGAAACATCAGGGATAAAGAGATTCCTGGCTAAGTGGACTTAACAGGATTCTTGCTAAAGGTGGATCAGGATGATCAGACATCACCTGCATATGGTGGATGATGAGGAACTCAAGTAGAAATCAAGAGTGATCAGATACTGAGAATCAGAGATCCTGGCTAAACTGACTTACGAGGATTCTTGCTGAAATTGGACAATGCACAGATGAGCATTGATGCTTAAAAAGTCAGGACCTATTTGAGAAGAGACTTCAGGTGAGCCTAAATAGAGTTTGGTCAAAAAGAGAGTCTTTGGGAGCATGTGGCTGGCTCCATCAGTGGAATGTGCTAGTCTTGGTCTCAGGGTTATGAATTCGAGCCCCATGTTGGGTGTAGAGATTACTTAAAAGTAAAAACTTTGAGAGAGAGGGAATCTGTGTCATTAGTTAATAGAATTTCGTAGGGGAAGTAGGTGTTGGGAGTGGGGAAGGGGTGCTGATCAGAGCAAGAAGATGGTTAGTCAGAGTCCAGTCTGGAAAACAGAAGCCATGCCAGCCTTTTCAGACAGAAGGGTATTAATGCAAGTGACTGGTTTCTAGTGTGTTAGGATGCTGAAAGACAGAAAGAAGACATGGAAGTAACCCAAGTAGTAGGAAGCAACTGAGCCAGAGAAATAAAATGGAAGAAGTATTGTTACCAGAATCTGGGAATTCAGTGGAGGTCTCCTGAGGAGTTGGTGCAGACACCTCTGAGGAAAGCTGTGCAACTGGTAGCTTGGGCTTTTGAGGATGCTCCAAACAGCTAGGGTTTCGAAGGAACCGTGAGGTGAGGGGTCATTTGGTTAGTTCTTTGCTTAGAAGAGCTACCCAGACCTCTGAGCTGGTTGGGAGGAACCCTTTGTGACTGGTGCTAGTATTTCCTAGAGGGCCTGGCAGGTATTAGTAATTCTCAGAAGTTGTGATATAGCTACTGCTGACAGTGCAATCCTAATTTTCTTATACCTTTCGATTGCATATCACTGTTATTTATTGGCAGAACCTATCTTGGAAACTAAGTGAGTTTTACAGGGTTGTAGGATACAAGGTAAATATGCAAAAATCAATCATTTGAAAAATGATTGAAAAATTGGAAATAGAAATTTAAAAACCTACAAAAGCACTAGAAAAAATCATGAAACATTTAGGTAGAAATTGAACAAACTGTTACTAGATCTATACTTTGAAAAACTAGAAAACAGTAATGAAAGACCTCAATAAATGGAATAATACACCATGTTCATAGAATGAAAGTCTAAATATAGTTAAGATGTCCATTCTTCCCATACTGATCTTTGGGATCAATGTAATTTCAATCAAAATCCTAGTGGAATTTTTTTGGTAGCAACTGAAAAGCTGATTTAAGATTTGTATAGAAAAGCAAAGTAACTAGAATAGCCAAAGTAATTTGAAAAATGAAGAAGCAACTTGGGAGACTCATACTACCTGATTTCAGGGATTACCTGATTTCAGGGATTGCTATCAAGCTACAGTAATCAAGACATTACTGATTAAAGGATAGACATATAGATCAAAGGTGCAGAACAGAGAGTTCAGAAATAGAGCGACACAGTCTAAATAGACATTTCTCCAAAAATATATACAAATGTCCAGTCAGCACATGAAAAGATGCTTAACATCATTAGCCATCAGGGAAATGCAAATCAAAACCACAGTGAGATACCACTTTATATCTACTGGGATAATTAAAAAAAAGACAATAGCAAGTGTTGTCTAGGGTATGGAGAAATTGAAATCCTCAAAAGGTTAAATATAGAAATATGATACGGCCTAATAATCCCACTTGTAGTTATGTACAAGAAATGAATATGTACAATAGAAATGAAAGCATATGTCTACACAAACATTTGTACACAAATGTTTATGGTATCATTGTTCACAGTAACTAAAAAGTGGAACCAATCCAAATGTCTACC
Organism: Hyaena hyaena; assembly: GCF_003009895.1. Lineage (NCBI taxonomy): Eukaryota > Metazoa > Chordata > Mammalia > Carnivora > Hyaenidae > Hyaena > Hyaena hyaena. Next base: position 1,670,598 of record NW_024080844.1, on the reverse strand, counting down.
AAGTGATGAATGGATAAGTAAATGTGGTGTATACATACAATGGAATATATTCAGCAATAAAAATAAAGTACTGGTACCTCTACAACAGACATGACCTTTAAAAACATGATGTTGTGTGAGAAAAGCAAATCAAAAAGGACTAATTGTATGATTTTATTTATATGAAATATCCAGAATAGGCAAATCTATTAGAGACAGAAAATAGATTAGTGCTTGTCTAGAGCTGGAGTGGAGATTTAACAAAGTGGGGAGTGATTGCTAAGAAGTACAGGGTTTCTTTTTAGGGTAATGAAAATTTTCTAAAATTAATTTTGATAATGGCCACACAACTGTGAATATATTAAAACCACTGAATTAAGTACTTCAAGTGGATAAATTTTATGGTATGTGAATTCTATCTCAATCTAACTGTATACAAAAGAAATACACACATACACGGTCTATCGATTTTTAACAGAAGTATAGTTGAAATTCAATGGAGAAAGGATAGTCTTTTCAGCAAGTAATGCTTAGTAATTGGATATCTAGTTGCAAAAAATAAAAACAATAAAAATCTATAAGGAACTCACCAAACTACACGCCCGAAAAACAAACAACCCAGTGAAGAAATGGGCAGAAGATATGAACAGACACTTCTCCAAAGACGACATCCAGATGGCCCACAGACACATGAAACGATGCTCAGCATCCCTCCTCATCAGGGAAATACAAATCAAAACCACACTGAGATACCACCTCACTCCAGTCAGAGTGGCTAAAATGAGCAAATCAGAGGACTCTAGATGCTGGCGAGGATGTGGAGAAACGGGCACCCTCCTACACTGTTGGTGGGAATGTAAACTGGTGCAGCCCCTCGGGAAAACAGTGTGGAGGTTCCTCAGGAAACTAACACTAGAACTCCCCTATGACCCAGCAATAGCACTGCTAGGAATTTACCCAAGGGATACAGAAATGCTGAGGCATAGGAGCACATGTACCCCAATGTTCATAGCAGCACTCTCCACAATAGCTAAAACATGGAAAGAGCCTAAGTGTCCATCAACAGATGAATGGATCAAGAAGATGTGGTTTATCTATACCATGGAATACTACATGGCAATGAGAAAGAATGAAATCTGGCCATGTGTAGCAACGTGGATGGACCTTGAGGGTGTTCTGCTGAGCGAAATAAGTCAGGCAGAGGACAAATATCATATGTTTGCACGTATAGGAGGATTAGGAGGAACTTGACGGAGGAACAAGGGGGAGAAGAAGGGCGGAAATGGTGGGGGAAAGGGAGAGAGGCAAACCATGAGAGACTCTTGAATGCTGACAAAAACTGAGGACTGATGGATGTGGGGGGGAGGGGGGATGGGCATGGAGGAGGGCACTTTGGGGATGAGCACTGGGTGTTATGTGGAAACTAATTTCACAATAAACTATTTGTAAAAAAAATAAAAAAATAAATAAAAATAAAAAGTAAAAAAAAAAAAAAAAATAAAAACAATAAAAAAGAAACTTGAAGCACACCTTTTCCCATAGAGAAAATTAAATCAAATGGATCATAGGCCTAAATGTAAGCTAAAATTATAAAAGCTATAGAAAAAAAAACATAGGAAATCTTTGTGACCTTTGAGTAGGCAGAGATTTCTTAGATATGACACTAAGGAATGATCCATGAAAGAAAAAGCTGATAAATTTGACTTCATTAAAACTGGGAGCTTTTGTTCTTCAAGTGACATTCAAAAGAATGAAAAGTTACACACTGGGAGAAAAATCGGTGCAAAACTCATCTGATAAAAGACTTATATCCAGAATATAAAACAAAGAAATTCCCAAAACTTAATACTTAAAAAAAAAAAAAAAGCCCATTTAAAAATAAACAAAAGATCTGAATAGATACTTCACCAAAGAAGATATTTTGGGGGCACCTGAGTGGCTCAGTTGGTTTAAAGCTTTGGCTCTTGATTTTGGCTCAGGTCACGATCTCATGGTTCATGAGTTCAAGCCCCATGTTGGGCTTCACACATTTGATGTGGAGCATGCTTGGGATTCTTTCCCTCTCCTCTCTCTTTGTTCCTCCCCTGCTTGTGTTCTCTCTCTCTTTCTCTCTTTCAAAATAAATAAATAGACTTAAAGATATTTTGGATTACAAATAAGCCTATGAAAAGATGTTAAACAACATTAGTCATTAGGGAAATACCAGTTAAATCCACAATGAGATATTATTCTACTACTATACACATACTCTAATGGCTAAAATAAAAAAGCCAGACAACAATAAAACACTAATACCAAGAGGTGGCAAGGATATAGAGCAACTACTGTTCTTATGTTTGCCTGGAGGAAATGCAAAATGATGCAGTTGTCTTGGAAAGTTTGGCATTTTCTTGTAAAGTTCAACACATACTTCTTAAATTACCCAGCAATTCCAATTCCATTCCTGTGTATTTGCTCAACTGAAATGAAAACCTGTATCCAAATGTTTACCACATCTTTGTTCATTGTTGTCCCAAACTGGAAACAATCCAAATGCTCTCCAACCTCGATCAACTAACTGGTACAGTGGAATCAACTAACTGGTTAATGGAATACTCCTGAGCAATTGAAAGAGTGAGCTAGCTACAGCAGGATGCAAGAGCAGGATGGATCTCAAATGCATCATATTAAGTGAAATAGGTCAGATTCCAATGGCTGAATACTGGTTTCATTTATATAAGATTCTAGAAAAGCCAAAACTTTCATGATAGAAAATGTGTCAGTATGATAAAGACAGAGAGGGAGGCAAACCATAAGAGACTCTTAAATACAGAAAATAAACTGAGAGTTGCTGGAGGGGAGGTGGGTAGGGGATGGTCTAAATGGATGATGGGCATTAAGGAGGGCACGTGTTGGGACGAGCGCTGGGTGTTATATGTAAGTGATGAATCACTGGGTTCTACTCTGGAAACCAATACTACACTGCATGTTAACTAACTTGAATTTGAGGAAAGAAAGGAAGAAAGAAAGAGAGAGAGAGAGAGGGGAAGGAAGGAAGGAAGGAAGGAAAGAAAAAAGAAAAGCAAAGAAAAGAAAAGAAAAGAAAGAAAGAAAATGTATTCGTAGCTGCCAAGTATTGATCATGTTGAGTGGCACTGACTACAAGAGAGCATAGGGGAGGTTTTGAATGCTCCTATATTTTGGTTATAGTGATGACCACACAGCTATATGAATTTGTCAAAACTCACAAAACTGTGATGAATTTTACAGTGCGTAAATTGTGCCTTATATGGCAGAAGAAAAAAACAACAGCACAAGAAACCAAAAACCCTGAGTATTAGTCCTGAGTATTTTAGTCAAAGTACAAAATGCTGCTACTATTACCTCAGAAAAACAAAAAATGGAAAAAAGAGCCAGATGCTTATTTCATGTTGTGCAGTACACAGAACACATCAGAACAAATAATAAATATGAAGAAAGGAAGGAAATAGGGAAAAAAGGGGAAAAGATGGGAATGAAATTTATGGCTTATGTGTAGAGTAGCTCTCTAAGGTGCATGCTTTTCATAGGTCAGTGCCTTCATAATCCCTTCTATTCACATTACTCTCTCTTTGATTTGTAGTATTCATTGTAGGAATCACTGTCTTCAACTAATTTTTCTGTTGTAACTGTTCTAAGTTATGTCAAATGCACATGACTTTCTTGTCGTATAGGTCCCTATCATCATGCCTAGAATATAGTAGGTGCTCAACGAATACTTACTGAATGTATTTTATAAATGAAATATTCCTGACTTACAGATTTCTGTCCCTTCAAGTCTATAAATTTTATGTGGCTACGTTTTGGTCCTTGGTTATTTTTTTATATGTAATTTTTAAATAATTGTAAATTGATACGTTTCCTGTTACATTATAAGTAGATTCATTTTCCTTAGGACAGTTACTTGACCACTTTATGTCTTGATCATGTCATGTTATGGTGAGGTGTTTTGACTTAAACATTTTAAAAGCATCATTCTGGCTTTGAAGTGAAAAATAAATTATAAGAATGCAAAGATAGAAGCAGGCCGAATAGTTAGAAGACTATTGTAAATAATCCAGAAGAGAGATGACGATGTCTTATGCCACGCTGATAGGAAAAGGGGATATGTGGTGGGGTGTGTCTACAGAATAACAGCTGACTTAAGTCTACTTACCGTGTGCCAGAGGTTATCACAGCAACCCTCAGAGGTAGGGACTATTATTATCTTTATTTTAGAGATGAGAAACTGAGGTGCAGCTATGTTAGGAAGCTAGTATAAAAGTACCCTGCAGATAATGGCAGTGAGTGGGTAACTTGCTCAAGATCCCATAGCCAATAAGTAATTTGCCTGTGATCATGCAGCAAGTAAATGACTGAGTCAGTATTTGACTCTAGACAGTCTGGCTCCAGAGCCAAAACTTTTTAAACCAAGTGGACAGGTGCCATGTCTGTAGGGTGGGTAGGGTACTAGATTAGTTTTTATAGGAACATGTAGAAGTTTTAAAGAGAGAATAAATTAGCAAAATTGATGCCCTTGTCAGCCTTCTAGTAGGAGTTTTGTTTTTGTTTTTTTAAAGATTTTTTTCTTGTTTTTGAGAGAGAGTGTAATTGGGGAAGGGGCAGAGACAGAGGGGGACAGAGGATCTGAAGCAGGCTCTGCACTGACAGAAGTGAGCCCAGTGTGGGGCTTGAACTCATGAGCCATGAACTCATGACCTGAGCCAAAGTCAAATGCTTAACTGACTGAGGCACCCAGGTGCCCTGCTAGTATGAGTTTAAAGAGAGACCATGAGAATGGCAGGAACCAAATTATTTCGATGACTAAATACCAAATTGAGATCTTTGCTCTATTTGTAAAATACAAGATTTATAACTTGGGTGGAAAGTACATTTATGAAGGAAGCATCTCCCAAGGCTCGATGAGATACATAAATAAAGACACAGTTCATACCTTTGAGGTTCATCATCAAGAATGATGGGAATGTATACTAATAACAGACCATTTCAACAAACTAACTGATAGCCTGAGATTGTTTCACATTTCTTGACCACCTTGTTATTTTTTTTAAATAAAATGACAAGTCACTTAATGATTTCAGCCAAGTGAAAAAAAATCATTTAGTGTCTCTTAGGAACTGTACTAGACACTGCTGACTTAAAGATGAATAGGAGATAGTTCCTACTCCCAAGGAATTTGCCTTCTTGTGGAGACATACATAGTAAAGCCTCATGTGCCCACCATCCAACTTCAGTGGTTATTGACACAGTGAAGGTAATCCTGAACAAATATTTGTTTTTTATTTAGGAAGAAACTGTAAACAGAGGAACTGCTTGGGAGGTAATTGCATGGGTTGATGAGATCCTACCAAACTCATTGGCCTTATAGGGCAAGGAGGTTCCAAATGGAGAAAGATTTCTTAGGTAGAATCGACAGAGTTTCTCAGCTATAATCCAGTGTAATTTTTTTTTTAGAAATAAAATATAATTTGTCTAAGTTATATTTTGAGTATTGGACTTCAAGAAATTCATAGAAAGAATCTAAGGAAATTATTTTAAACAACTAAGATAACTATTTTAAAAAATTCTTTATTTATTAAAGAGAAAGTTTTTTGTTGTTGTTGTTGTTGTCTTTTTTTTTTTTTTTGGTAATTCTTCCAGGAGTAGAATTTAGTGCATAATCACTTGCATGAAATAGCTAGTGCTCATCTCAACAAATGCCCTCCTTAATGCCCATCACCCGTTTAGCCCATTTCCCCACCCAGCACCCCTCCAGTAACCCTCAGTTCTCAGTTTGTTTTCTATATTTAAGAGTCTCTTATGGTTTGTCTCCGTATCTATTTTTATCTTATTTTTCCTTCCCTTCCCTCCTGTTTATCTATTTTATATCTTCAATTCCATTTATGAGTGAAGTCATATGATATTTGTTTTTCTTTGACTTATTTTGCTTAGCATAATACACTCCAGTTCCATCCAGGTTGTCGCAAGTGGCAAGATTCATTCTTTTTGATTGTCGATTGTCGAGTAATATTCCATTGTATGTATATACCACATCCTCTTTATCCATTCATGAGTAAATGGACATTTGGGCTCTTCCCATACATTGGCTGTTGTTGATAGTGCTGCTATAAACATTGAGGCACATGTACCCCTTCGAAACAGCACACCTATATCCTTGGATAAATACCTAGAAGTGCAGTTTCTGGGTCATAGGGTAGCTCTATTTTTAATTTTTTGAGGAACCTCCATACTGTTTTCCAGAATGGCTGTACCAGTTTGCATTCCCACCAGCAGTGCAAAAGGGTTCCTCTTTCTCTGCATCCCTGCCAATATCTGTTGTTTCCTGAGTTGTTAATTTTAGCCATTCTGACAGTTGTGAGGTGGTATCTCATTGTGGTTTTGACTTTATCCCCAATGATGAGTGATGTTGAGTGTCTTTTTATTGGTTTGTTAGCTATAAGATAACTAATTTTTTGACTTTTACAGAATGAGCTGCATCTTCTATAGTTCAAATATTTTAATTTTATTTGGCTCCTATTTGAGTTGTGTCGTGACAGTTCATATGAATCGTGTAAAATTTGCCTAAATGAGAGAAGTTTATATCTATTTTAGAGGGATTGATAAAAAATCTTTAATTGCTCTTGGAATATCTTTTTAAAACATTAGTGTTCTTTACATTTAGAAGCTTTCAGTAAGTCTTAGGAGTACGAGTTTGGTGCCTACATGAAGTTATTTTTGTGATTTATTTGGGTAAAGCACCTGTTGTGTAAAATATGACAGTTTTGCTTTGGGGATGTTTTTCTTTTAAGTGAGGAGACAGCCTGTGTTCTTAATAAACTTACAAGTAAAATATAGTTGAAAACATTTTGAACTTATAATACAGCAACTATATCACTGCATTGAAATACAGTGAAACTTTGATGGATAAGATCAAAATTCAGTTAAATTTAACATACCACTAGAGAGATGTAAAGGGAAAACATTTCATAGTAATTCGGAATTATCAGAAAGAAAGATAGTATGGAAAAGAAAGCTAAAAGCAGTGTGTAAAAAGTTCAGTAGTGGAGGTCTGTTACATGAGATTGTAGTTAAGGTGTCCTGAAGTAATAGCTGCACAGAAACAGTGAGTGAACTGGAATCCAGGGAGAGGGCCCGTCGCAGAGGGAGAGGAAGATAAGAGACATCTGTGATGGGAGGATTGGAAAATCCAGACTGGCGGGCGGTAGCAAGATTTGTGTTACATGTTGAATATATTCAGAATAGTAATGCTGATGACTTGAGTGTTAAGTTATTTAGGGAATTTAAGGAATTGGGAAGAATTACTTCTGAATAACTGCTTCTACTTTTGAAATTGTGTGGAAGCTGTTGAATTTTGTAAAAACTAGAAAAACATAGTGCTGACCCTGAAAACTTAGGTATAAAGGTCAAATTTTGTAGCAGGAAGATTTCTTAACCAAAAAAACAGAGTGAATGAGGTAAAAATTAGGTATTGGTTTATTAAATAAAACCGTCTTCAAACTATTCATTCTCTTTTATTAGAATATCAGAAAATTGAGAGGCGCCTGGGTGGCTCAGGTAGATAAGTGTCTGACTTTGGCTCGGGTCATGATCTCGCGGTTCATGAGTTCAAGCCCCGCGTCGGGCTCTGTGCTGACAGCTTGGAGCCTGAAGTCTGTTTCAGATTCTGTGTCTCCCTCCCGCCTTCTCTCTCTCTCTCTCTCTCTCTCTCTCTCTCTCTCTCCCTCCCTCCCTCTCTCTCCCCCCCCCCGCCCTGCTCGTGCTCTGTCTCTCCCTGTCTCAAAAATAAATAAACATTAAAAATAATTTAAAAAATATCAGAAAGTTGATACAGCTTTTAGTAGGCACTTTAATTGTGTTCTTTATGGCTATCCTTATCAAAGTGGGTAAGTATTGTCTTAATTAGTGGTGTCAGCCTAACCAAGCATTGACAAACTGCTGGGAAAAGAAAATAAACTATAAACTCAGAGGAAAACTGAAAGATTAGAATCACTAAGCATAAACATTTATAGCTGTCTTCCTTTTCGCATTAACATAATGTTCCTTTTTTTCAACTGAAGAAAAATCTTGGAAAAAAAATCTAAAGCAAAATATGTGCTCTTGATCTTCAGAATAACCTTTAATCTGTCTTTTTTTTCTTGAAGCTTTTTAAAATGTAGCTTGTTTAAGTAAAACCTAAGTTTACATATTTAGATCTTCTCACTGTTGGGGAAAGGAGTAATCCCTATCTGTTAGTTTCAGTTCTCGCTAGTCCTGTTCCTCAGAGAACCTTTGAAAAATGGGTCAGGCTGCTGGCCTCACATTTTCATATCTTCCAGCCACCTACTTCCACCTCCCTTCTGTCAAAATTGCCCTAATTCCAACAGGAACCACTGAGTGTCATTCAATGGCTTTTCTTCTCATCTCCTCAGTTCTTTGTTGTTTTTGTTAGAAATAATACCTTCCCTTTAAAATGATCTCTGGACAGTTTTAAAAATAGAAAAAGTTCTTATATGTCCAGATAGTTTCAAGGAGAGATGCCTCTTTTGAAGGTAACTAGGTGAATACATGGCAGCTTTATGATCTTATTAAAATAAGTGAGAACGTTTGCTTTTAAAAAAGCATTCTTTTTTTCCTTAGGCTTAGTAGTTGATCATATTAATTCTATAAATCTGTTCACTCATTTGTCTAAAATGTATTGAATGCCTTCTTATGTGTCAGGCACTGTTCTAGGTATTGGGGAACAAAAGCAGAGAAGACAGATTCTTGCCTTTGTGTAGTTTATTTTTATGTATTAAAAGCTACCTGATTACTATATGTTTAGTATATATCTGCTTTATGTGTGACTTTTTGAATAATTAGATACCTCTTGTATGCAGGGCATGGTTCAGCACAAGTAATAACTAGTTGCCTATTTCTAAGTCTCTTGATAGCTGTAGCTAATGTTTTATTAAGACAATAGCCATATGTAATTTTTAATCACATAGTTTTATCAGAAATATTGAAAGCAATGATTATTTCTATAAATTGCTGTTTCATTTGGGTCCTTCCTGGTCATAGATCTATACTAGTAACGTTTGGCTTAATATCCCTCAGTGCCCCTTAAGTACTGGGGTGCTGTATGCAATATGATTACTGTATCATTACCAGGATAATCAGTAAATTAAAGCCTTAATCATGCAGTGTTATGAGTGACCTAGTTCTTTTTAAATGTCAATCTATAAAGATAAAGGGAACTTAGGCTTTTAAGAGAGGAGAAAAGATTTTTTCTCATAATGTCTGGTCAGACAGAACGGTGAGGGTCAGCTAGAAGTTGAATGTTGATTGAGTTGAATCATGTTATGGTTAAGTGTTCATTAGGGATATGTGTATGCATTTGTGTATATGCAAGTTTAGGAAAAGATATTCCAAATATAAAATCTTACGTAAATAATTATACAAAATAATCTGAGCCAACATAATATTTAATTAAGCTGTTTGCCAGCAGTACTGAAAACATATTGTAGTAGGACAAGTGAATGTTAGGAGGCTGTTGAAGTTCTAGAATGAATAGAATTGGCAGTAATGGAGACAGGGAGAAGTGCATGGAATTTGGACTTATTGATGGATTATGAATGGGTTATATGGCAGCATGTCAACAGTAATTTCTAGTTTCTCATTTGGATAGGTTGTGGTGACAATCACTGAGATGGCATACCCTGGGAAACCAAGGTTTAGGAAGAAAATATGGATTCAGATTTGGACATGGTGATTTTGAGGCACCTTTGGGCCTCTGGAGCTCCGAACACATGGGCATGGGTCAAAATGCTCAGAGATGAGGAAGTGATGAGAAGGAGACTGCTGGCAAAGTGTGGAGAGCACTTGGAACATTTAGGAGGTTAATAGAGGAAAAACAATATCAGTGAGTTCTGTGGGGGGTAAGGGAGAGTGCTTTGTCATTGAAGTCAAAGGAAGCAAAGTGGTCAACAGTGAAAGGACTGAAGAATGTCCCTTGAACTTACTGGCATGAAGAGAGGTCATGTATTACTTTTGTGAAAACTAAGGGAAGATACAGAAGCCATGTGGAGCTCAGTTGAGGAATGAGTAGGAGAGGAGGAAAAAGAGGTAATGACTATATAGCAACTCTTATGGGAAATTTGTTGTTGCAAGGTTGGAGACTGTATGATAGCCAGAGGGTTACCTGGGGTTGAGGAAAGGTTTCTTTTACATGGGAGGTATATATTGGAGTTTATTTATTTTTCTTATTAAATTATTAATTTATTTATAGACACAGAGCACATGAACAGGGGGAGGAGCAGAGAGAGAGAGAGAGAGAGAGAGAGAGAGAGAATCTCAATGAGGCTCTATACACAGCATAGAGCCTGAAGGTGGGGCTTGATCTCATGACCATGAGATCTCATGACCATGAGATCATGACCTGAACTAAAATCAAGAGTTGGATGCTTAACTGACTGAGCCACCCAGGTGCACCTGTATTGGGATTTTAATAGCTGTGATACACAGTGTGACTTATTGATCTCTATATAACATGTAGCATATGATATATTTAATTACTTTAAATTCCTCTTATATATTATGGGACTTAAAATTCAGAATATTTGCATTTAATTTCAGAGGAAGTGAGCTTAGACCATTGTACACTGTTGTTTTTAGTTAACTCAGTGTTTTTTACCCTATGAGTATAGAAACTCACTACCCTCAAACCACAAATGTTCTTCCAATTCAAAAGTATAATCACGAGTGTCTGGGTGGCTTAGTCAGTTGAGCATCTGACTTGATTTTGGTTCAGGTCACGATCCCATGGTCATGCTCCGTGCTGAGAGTGGAACCTGCTTAAGATTCTCCCTCTCCTTCTGCCCCTCTCCCCTGCTCTCCTCCCCACCCTGCCCCATCTCTCTGTCTCTCTCTCAAATTAAAAAAAAAAAATTAGAACGAAATAAATTGTGAGAAAGATCATTTTATGACTTATCCTGGCTCTCTTGCAGCATAATATTCTTTTGCTAATCCTAAAGTCGGTTGGATAGTGAAGAGGCGGCAACTGGAAGGAAGTTACAGGGGTCAGTTTACTCAGGTGTAAGTCTTCTCGAGAATAATATACTCAGGACATTTTGTGGAGCATATTTAGCTTTGTTGTTTTTACAAGTTAACCAAAGTTAAAGTTAAATTTCCATGCGGGAAATTTAAAGAATTGAAATGACTTTTTTGTGTATGATTATAAAAGAATTTATGATCATTGTGAATATTTGAAACAACGTAGGAAAAGACAAGGAAGTAATTTTTCTCTTCATTCTATTGCACACATATTTTGGAGTATATTTTTTTATATTCTTTTGCTATGCAGGTTGAAATCAGGTCTCTAGTATGTGTTAGAGAAAGAGAGGGAACAAGTGAGGTAGGGAGGGAGAGAGAATAAACATGTATTTAAAATAATACTATATATAAAATTTTGAGAGAGGGAGAGAGAGAATATGTATTTAAAATTATACCACACAAACTGTTTTGAAACTTGCTTTTTTCACTCTGATCTCTAATGTGCAGTAAATAGCATGTTAAGTCATATAAGCTCTACCTCCTTTTACTTATTTATTTTTTTTTGCTTTAAGCCAATCAATATTCGCAGCTTAGGTTCTCTAACTGAACAGTATAAAAGTTTGCTTTGAAGAAGCTGGAACAAAGCAGAATAGATATAAATTTGATGGTTTATTAAAAATATTAAATGGATGAGTTTACTTGAGCTTTTGAGTTATGACAGTTACTACAATTTTTCCCCAAATGGCTAGATTATGACCATATGGGGAAAGAATGGAACCTGTTTCAGAGGAAGGGCTTCCAAAACTGAGGTCTGGGCTGGAGGTGGAAGAATGCATATAAGATAGAGAAGCTGGTGAAGTAGATGAGAGGCCAATTTTAGAAAACAGACATATTGACACTATGACTTTTAAGGCTTAAGCTTTGAAAGTAGAGCCTGAATGTTAGACCAAACCAGAGTACATTCACAAGGTTTGGAATGCAGATGGCTACACCAGGGCCCACTCTAAGAGATCAAAACTGAGCAACAAATACAAGTGAAGATAAAATCTGAGCAAAGAGGTATACAGCATAGCTCCAGGTTCAAGCTAGGCACCAGGAGAAAGTTTAAGGAATGGAATTTATATTCATAAGACTGGGAACTGCAATTCAGTTTCCTGTTCAGTTGGGCAGATTATTGTAGTAGCATACCTACTTTGTCATCATTGACTTCATGACAAAAAATTTTTGCCTTTGTTTCATTTTTATACACCCTTGGAAATGGGCATGACTAATAAGTATATGCTGCTCCCCCCACAAGGTGGAGTTGTATAGGTTGTATGGGTTTTGTAGGAAAGGACCAGGTTTTCCGTTTAGGGAGTACTTTGGGTCAGGATGTAGGGTTATCGATGAGACATAATAGGCCTGTGATCCACTTTCAGCATTCTTTTCCCCCAATCCCTTGTTATACCCACACTGTTAGCCAACTTGCCCTATGTTTATGTCAGGGGATTCACATGGTTCTTTTTATGCCTTGACATGTTTCCCAGAAATATATAATTAACACATTCATTATTTTGAATAAGTTCATAGGATAATTTTTAAAAGTAAATGAAGTAAAAAAAGTTTTCTTGATGGTGGAATAACATGGTTCACCAATAAAGATGGGATCGGGGAAAAAATGTCTAAGACATCACTAATCTGACACTGTTGTTAGGATTTCATGCCCTCCTCCCCAATTTTTCTCTTGACCCAGGCTTCCATTTTTATATAAATTCATTAGTATACTTTCTGTAACGATAGCAGTTCTATAACAGTAGCACTGGTGAAGGGAGTATGAATGGTTTGTTTTCTTTTCTTAGGCACAATAACCTTGGTGCACGACCCAAGGGGCTGTCCACTCTGGTGAAGAGTGGTGTCCCTGAAGCATTGAGGGCAGAGGTGTGGCAGTTATTAGCAGGTTGCCATGACAACCAGACAATGCTGGATAGATACCGACTTCTTATCACAAAGGTAGGAAGCTTTTTTCATATTCGTCTCATTGGCCAACATTTTAAATACTGTTTTCATAGCTTCAGTAAGTCATAAGTGTTTTGAACTTCTTTAAAAACTGTATCAGTGTTGTGCAACGAATAGTTCTGCCTTTTGTTCTGAGCATTTGTTGGATATTGGTAAACAATGCCTTGGCTTTCATTTTTTTATTGAATTGGGACATATTTATATTTCAAGTGTTTTCAATGAACCTTTCTTATTATATGAGATTTATATACAGTTATATTTGTACACAGTATAATTGTACTCAAGTATAATTTTAAAATCAAATTAACTTAAAATGAAATTAAAAGGCCTCTGTGCTTATGTAATCTTATACTTAAATAGTGTCGATAGTTGCCCAGTTCCCTATTTTGTGAAGAGCCCCTGGTCCCCATGTAAATTCCTGTGCTTATGTCCAAAGAACTGGTGGTAGAACATATACAAAGATAATCTGCAGTCCTAGAGTCTCCTCATAGTCTCACCTCCTGATTTCTTACTCTGCTCTAAATCATGGATTTAAAAATCTCGATTCATAAATGAGATTTTTTTTGATAACCAACTCTTTGTTCCTCAGGATTTATCAACTTTTCAGATTCTTTAGCCCCTCTAATTCCTTCTTTCCTTCCTTCCCTTTGCGCCTCCCTCCCTTTCACAATATTTTCTGAGTGCCTAGTATATTCAGTCACTGCGAAATTCAGATTATATTAAAAAAACCTTTATCATTTTTTATGATTAGTGTGTTCTGCATTGGAGTGTCCCAATAATCCATTGATGTGTGTGTGTGGGAGGGATGTCTGAAATTCCATTTGTATTTTTTTAATTGCAACACAAAGGATATTCAGCTGTACTAATATTTGCTCTGCCATAGTACTGAGACTTCACTAAGTCCAGTGGCCCCTTGTCTCATGTGATTTAGGAGTGACCCGATGGAAGAAGGCCTTGTGCATCTTGGGAAGGAATAACAGTGGTGCTCATACTCATACATGCGCTTTCATGGTATTAAAGTTTTCTTGCAATTAGCATGTGCTCGAATATGTGGATTTAAAGATTGTCTAGTTTTAACTTAGCCCCCACAGGGGATTAAAGAGATGGCTATCACAGAATGTTACATATCAAGATACTTAAAAAAAAAAATTGGCACACTAATCTGTCCCTTCACGTAAGAATTAATGTTGTTATAATGCATGACAAAACAACTACTTCTGGAAATAAGCTCATATTATAGAGAAGGACTTTTGAAACATTTGGCAATTTAAACATCATTGTGTGATTTTGTCACACTGAAAGCTATGAGCGTTATTATAAAACTCAACATCTTCCTGGAATCAGAAATTCTAAATGTGTTTAAGACTTGTACAAACAGTTGCAGAAAATTTGGGATTGACTGTTAATTCAAAAATACAACACCTCTGATTTACTGATAAGAAATAATTCATTTGAGAAAATGAGTAATTTCGTAACCAGATTTCAACAATATGATTGTTGGGTGGGACTGAAAAAAAAATGGTGCCTCTCTGTTTGGGTTTCTGAATCTCTTGAAGTCTTTTTCAGATATGATAATGGTTAAAACTGTGACTCAAGAAAACTGATTTTGAAACAGGTTTTCAAATTGTTGCTTCATAAACTGCTAAACAAGTCTATTAAAAAATAATTCCTGGGGCATGTTGGTGGCTCAGTTGGTTGGGCGTCTGACTTTGGCTCAGGTCATGATCTTGTGGTTCTAACCCCGCGTTGGGCTCTGTGCTGACAGTGCTCAGAGCCTGGAGCCTGCTTCATGGATTCTTTCTCTCTCTCTCTCTGCCCCTCACCTGCTCATACTCTGTTTCTCTCTCTCTCTCTCTCTCTCTCTCTCAAAAATAAATAAAACATTAAAAAAATAAAAAGATAATTCCTATTGTATGATTCTGTTACATGAAATGTGCAGAATAGGTGAGTGCATAGAGGCAGAAAGTAGCCTAATGATTGCCGCGGGATGGGGGATGGAAGAATTGGGAGTGCTAATAGGTATGAGGTTGCTTTTTGGGGGTGATAGAAATGTTCTGGAATTTGATAGTGGTGATTGGTTGTACAACATTGTGAATTGTATACTTTAAAATGGTGAAATTTATGTGAAGTATATCTCAGTAGAAAAATTACACAAAATAAAACATTTAAAAAATAGCCCATGTTTAATATTGAATAATATTTTTATGAAGCATAACTTTTTCATTGTCTTTATCTTTTTATATCCTACCTACATTTCTATATAGTTGTATATTAGCACAAGTGGTACTGCATGCATAATAAAAATTAACAAAATAAGTATCCAGGTATTGGAAGTTTATGCCCGGAAAACTTTTTATTAATGGAGGTATCTGAGGAAAAATGTCCTGAGACCATACCTCTGGGTGTCACATCACTTTTTTATATAAAAGACAAACTATATACTTTTAATGGCTGCTTATAGAGTAGCAAGTACTGCCAAATCCCTTTCTCTACTAAGAGGCTTTTAAAATTCATGCCTTTTAGGATTTCAGACTTTGGGAGAAAAATAAAGACTAAGTCTCCCATGATATTATTTATGAACATCCAACAATGCATTGTATGTCATATATATGATAAAAGCTTTACCATATATACCAAACACCATGGTAAATTTGAATATACAATTTGCAGGGAGAAGTTGAAGATCAAGAGGCAGAAAGACCAAAAAAGTGCTTTCATTGAATAAAATATTTTCAGACTCTTTTTTACTCTGAGGTCTGGCTGTGATTTACTTTCTGCGTCTGGCAGTAGTAGACAGATGCCCAGGCTTTGCCAGTGGTGAGACTTGGCATCTGCCTCTAGGTGTTCCATTCTGAATCACCTGCCTTCGTTCTCAGGTTCCTGTCTCCTGGCCTGAGGGGCGACAGCACTCCCCTGCTTCTCCGGACTGTAGCTGTGGTGGTGAACCTAGGAGCTAGCAGTAGTGTCCCCAGTGTTCTGGGCTCCCAGCGTTTCCAATACTTTAGTACCTAAGTTCTTATATTAAATCTCTCCTTCCCTGACTAAACTCTGTCTGATATACTTAGCATGTGCTTGTCACCTTGTCACAGAAACGCTGCTCTGTGTCTGGCATTGTGTTCAGAAAGGAAGGAAGACAAAGGCAATCCAACTGGACTTTCAGGGAACAGTCCCTCTCGACTGCCAAGTCTGCCCAGGACTTCTGACATCAGGGTCAAGCTTGGGAATCCACAAAGCCATTCTTACTTCAGACCAGCTTAGCTACAAACTTGGGTGTCCCCGTAGATACCCTCTAAGGGTGTGGCAAGATGTTACACTTAACAATTGCAAGTTGTTGTTTTTTTTTTTAAATAGCAAAATGATATAAACCAGAACCAGCCGAAAGACGAGATATATAGGGCAGAGGACTCTGGGACTAAGAGGGTTCCAAATATGAAGCTTGCATCGTTGTCAGGGACACATTTTCCTTCCCACATCACTGTGTGGTAGTATGTACTTGGAAGATCACTAACCCAGGAACCTTACTCAGCTTTGGACTCCAGAGTTCTTATGGAATTTCATTACATCAGCATGACTGTTTGAATCATCACCCACCTAGCTGAACTTAATCTTTAGCTCTCTCTTCTCCCCTTCCCTGAAGTTAGGCTGATATCACCTGGCTCAACACCTCTAATCACGTGGTTGGTTTTTCTGGCTTGGTTAGCCCCCAATGCTGAGTCCTCTTTTTAACATAAACCATCTAGAGGCCTATCATAAGTTGCCTCCTTAGCATAAACTATCAGATGTGTGGGAGGGGCCCATCATGAATAAAAAAAGACACTCCTATCATTCGGGAAATTCCAGGGATTTAGAGGTTATCTTCCATGAACCTGTACTGAGGCTAGACCTCTCTTTGGCATATCTGAACCCAGTCTGTTGCCCTTTTAAAGAGCTTTCCCTTGAACCTAAATAGCAGCTTTCACTTCATCTTTTTGACCAAAGTTCTGTTACATGGCTACGATCTCCCTGGAAAGCTGATTGTTGTTGTTGTTGTTGTTGTTGTTTTTAAGATTGTCATAATGCTCCTCTCCTCCCCACTCCAAAATATGGACTTATTAATAAGGAAGGAAAGAGAAAATAGATATTGGATAGACACTTACCTTTCTCTGCTACAGATGCCTGTTAATAGAGGTAATAGTTGAGTTATATTACGGAGTAATGTATTATAAAAATTAAGCTTAGTAGTTTATTTTAGAATGGCAAATGTTTAAAAATTACCACTAGAGATTGACTAATAATATATAATTTAAGATAGTATACTAAATATTTCCACATTCAGTTTAGACATTAAATTTTTTTTATTTAAAACATTTTTTTAATGTTTTATTTATTTCTGAGAGAGACAGATAGAGACAGAGACAGTGTGAGCAGGGGAGGGTCAGAGAGAGAGGGAGATACAGAATCTGAAGCAGGCTCCAGGCTCTGAGCTAGCTGTCAGCACAGAGCCCAATGCGGGGGTCGAACCCAAGAACCGTGAGATCATGACCTGAGCCGAAGGTGGACGCTTAACCGACTGAGCCACCCAGGTGCCCCAACTACATTAAAATTTTAGTGTTAATTCTCTTGTTAACAGTGCAATTTATCAAAAACAGTATTTTCATATAAACGTTTTAGAAATGTGTGGCCCCAATAATGTTCCTTTTTTCAAGCTCTTAAGTTATAACATTTCTATGAGAGGAAATACAGTGGTATATTCAATTTCATTGTCTTCCTTGCTTCTAGCCAAAGATAATAAAATATGAGTGTCACTATCTTAAAAAACAATTTTGTTCTTTTTCTGTTTAAGAGTAGAAATTAGGCAACAAGTACTTACAGCCAAGAGTGTATGTAAGTGTATGCAAGTGTAAGTGAATGCATATAAACTTACCAGCCATTTAGTAGAAAGAAAATGAATACCCAGAGGATTTTCAGTAAGAAGTGTCTCCAATATTTGGTATTTGTTGGTCGTGGTTCGGCAGTTGGTAGTGTCTTCTTTTGGTCCAGTTAATTTTTCCTGTCTTATCAAGGAAATGGCAATATTTTAAGGTTAATTAATGAAATGGTTCAGCTTGAACAAATAATTGTTTTATAACAACCTTACCAAGGACCTAATATTATGTAGGGAAGGAATGTGAAGTATTTATAGAGAACTTACTTCAGATTTGGCTTCTATGAAAAAGTAATCTGTTTATCATTCAGTTCGATAGTAGTGGTGTGCTTGTCCAGAATTTGAAGCAACAAATCACATTCTTTTCAGGTGTGGTGGCATAGAGCCAGCAGGCTGAATCCAACTATAATATGCTTTGTGTAACCATCAGTCTATCAAAGAATATTGTGTATATGTGGTTCAAGCTTGTACTTTCTGTTTGGCCTTAGATTTACTACTTTTTATTATTTACTTTTATTCCTCACACATTATAATACCTGAATGGCTCTCAGAGTTGTTTTGTGACTCCCATTATACTACCATGTCAACCATTGCTTCATAGGAGGGCTATCCCAGTGTGCTTTTAATCAATTGATACCAATTTCACCACTTAGCATTATACTTTCTAATTCCATCCATATCATGACAAATGAGAAGATTTCATTCTTTTTCATGGCTGAATAATATTCCTGTGTGTGTGTGTGTGTATGTGTGTGTGTGTGTGTGTTTGTGTGTACACGTACACACACATGCACCCATGTCTTCTATGTCCATTTATCTATTGATGGACACTTGGGCTGTTTATGTAGGTTGGCTGTTGTAAATAATGCTGCAGTAAGTACAGGGATACACGTATCTCTTAGAATTAGTGATTTTGTAACTTTTAAAATCTAATCTTATTTTTTGAGAGAGAGAGAGAGGGAGAGAGAGAATGAATGGGACAGAGGCAGAGGGGGAGAGAGAAAAATCCACGCTGAGCATGGAACCCAAAGTGGGGTTCGATCCCATGACCAAGGGATCATGACCTGAGCTGAAATCAAGAGTTCGATGCTCAACTGACTGAGTCATTCAGGCACCCCTGTTTTTTTAATTTTTTGAGTAAATACCCAGTAGTACTATTCCTGGATCATAGGGTAGTTCTATTTTTAACTTCCTGAGGAAACTCCATACTGTTTTCCACAGTGGCTGTACCAGTTTGCATTCCCACTAGTAGTGCAAGAGGTTCCTTTTTCTCCATATCCTTGCCAGCACTTGTTGTTTCTTGTGTTGTTGATTTTAGCCATTCTTACAGGTGTGAGATGGTATATCATTGTAGTTTTGATTTGTATTCGATGATGAGTGAATTTGAACATCCTTTCATGTGTCTGTTGGTCACCTGTATGTCTTCCTTGGAGAAATGTCTATTCATATCTTCTGCCCATTTTTAAATTGCATTATTTGTTTTTCGTCTTGATTTGTATCAGTTCTTTATATATTTTGGATACTAACTGCTTATTGGATATGTCATGTGCAATATCTCCTCCCATTCAGTAGGTTGGTTGCCTTTTAGTTTTGTTGAGTGTTTCCTTTCCTGTGCAGAAGCTTTTTATTTTGATGTAGTCCCAGTAGTTTATTTTTGCTTTTATTTTCCTTGCCTGAGGAGACGTATCTAGAAAACTGTTGCTATAGCCAATATCAGACACAGCCTATATTCTCTTCAAAGATTTTTATGGTTTCAGGTGTCACATTTAGGTCTTTAATCCATTTTGAGTTTAGTTTTGTTTTTTGTGAAAGTGGTCCAGTTTCATTGTTTTGCATGTTGCTGTTCAGTTTTCCCCCTCACAATTTGTTGAAAAGACCATCTTTTTTCCCATTGTGTATTTATTCCTCCTTTGTTGAAGATTAATTGAGCATATACTTGTGGGTTTATTCCTGGTTTTTCTGTTCTATCCTGTTGATCTGTGTGTCTGTTTATATCGACAGTACCATGCTGTTTTAATTACTGTTGCTTTGTAATATAACTTGAAATCTGGAATTGTGATACTTCCAGTTTTGTTTTTCTTTTTCAAGATCGCTTTGGCTATTTGAGGTCTTTTGTGGTTTCATACAAATTTTAGGGTAGTTTATTCTGGTTCTGTGAAAAATGCTGTTGGTATTTTGATAGGGATTGTATTACATGTGTAAATGGCTTGGAGCAGAATAGACATTTTAACAATATTGGTTCTTCCATCCCATGTGCATGGAATGTCTTTTCATTTTTTTGCGTCATTTTGAATTTCTTTCATCAGTGTTTTCAGAGTACAGGTCTTTCACCTGCCAGAGTCTTTCATTTATTCTTTCTTTTTTCTCCTAAACTAGAAGGCTTACATTGTGTTAGGTTGTGTGTAAACCTGGTAAAGTATGAAGCAGTATCTTTTCCCCAGGAATCTTACCTACCTGGGGAGAGCTATGATGATTGAGTTAATATGAGCATCAGGTCCTGGTATAGTAGCGTCCATTGTTTTTTCCAGAGAGTAGGTAAGAGTACTAGGAATTACTGGCATTGATTTCCACAGTGGGTGTGGATTGAGTCACCCTGAATCTTTGTTTGTCAAGACTAGAGAGTAATATTGAATAGAGAAGAGGTTGACCGTACCATGTGGAATAATCACACTTCCTGGTCTTGTTTTTATAATGTAATCTACAGAAAATAAGGCTTTACCAATCTTTTTGACTGGTAAGAAATGTAGTGGGGCCAAAAGTTTAAGAAGGATGAAAAACTCTAGCCTAGATTCAACAGAAGATGAACCACAACACAAGCACAGACTAACTGAAACTGTAATCTGGTGCCCAAGGACTCATCAGAGGAGCTTTTACATGTGAATCATGGAGAATTACTTTGACTCCACTGCTAGCATCAAAAGGAGCTTTCAGTTACGACTTATCTTGTTAAAAGTGGTAGCTCCATCTTAGGAGGAAACGTTGGTGCTCACCATGGAGGGAGACCTTGGGTTCAGACTTTAAGCTCTGCTGCTGCTAGTTTGTGACCTTGGGCAAGTTCCTTAACTATCCTCACTCTCAGTTTCCTCATTCGTGTGATGGTCTCAATCCATATCTTATAGAATTGTTGTGATGTGATGATTCAATAAGATAATTCACATACAGACTGAGAGCATGCCTAATACATGGTAAACACTCACTAGTGTTAGGGGATGAGAAAAATCATGAAGTGGTATATGCTTAAATGTTAAATGAGGGGCACAGAACACTTCTGTGGGAAATAATGGAGATTACTATGGATTCTTGAGATCTGTGCATGTTTCAGGATATCCATCTGAGAAATGAGGAAAGAAGGAAAACAAGATGTGTAACATTCTGTTATCTACTTGTGCGACTAATTCATTCTTTAGCTGATCAAACATTAAGATGTCTTTTGTGTTTGACACTACGCTAGATACTAGAGGTATAAAAAGAGTAACCCTTCTACTCACCCTTGTAGGAATTTACAGTCCAGTGGGGAGGCAGTCAAGGAAGCAGAGAAATAGTGATAACATGGTAAGTGCTGGGACAGAGTTATAAACAAAGTGTTAAGGGAGCAGAGTGGCTTCGCCTAGCAGCCACCAATAGGAGGATTTAGGCTAAGGCAGTGCCAAGCACAAAGGCACAGAGTTGTGAAAGGTCCTGTCATGGTCAGAGGTTGTGGGAAGTATCCTTGGGGCGCTCTAGACTATAAACTCTCATTGAGCAAGGATTGTGTCTGGATTTTGCTTACTGGTGTAATCTCAGCTTTCAACACTAGGACTGCCCTCTAGCAGATGCTGGAAGACACTTGCTGAAGGAATTAATGGAGTGTGTGGGTATTATGGAGTGATAGGCTTTATGTCTGGTGCTTTCTTATGTTCTTTCCTTGTAATCCTGACTGCTTCAGTGATGCAGTTCCCATATTTACTACCAAGGAAAAAGGAGGTGCAGTGAGATCAAGAGACACACAATTGCTAAAAAGCAGAATCAGTTAAAAAAAATTTTTTTTTAATGTTTTATTTATTTCTGAGAGAGACAGACAGAGACAGAGACAGCGTGAGCAGGGGAGGGTCAGAGAGAGAGGGAGATACAGAATCTGAAACAGGCTCCGGGCTCTGAGCTAGCTGTCAGCACAGGGCCCAATGCGGGGCTCGAACCTACGAACCATGAGATCATGACCTGAGCCGAAGGTGGATGCTTAACCGACTGAGCCACCCAGGCGCCCCCAGAATCAGTTTTTGAACCCATAACATAGAAAATTCTGAAAGAGAAATGAAAGGGATAGGGCATTCCTACATTTTGTCTTTTAAAGATCATTTGGAAGGAAGAAAAACCTTTGTATTTTTCTCATCCTTAACCACTAAAGGTAATAAAGAAAAGGCTAAAGAAATAAAAGCAGTACTTACTGTTCCTTTTCTCAGCTTTATACTATTATATGGAAATGAATGTTATAGTTAGGTTTAGGTATTATCCATTTTATATCAGGAAATATGTATAAGACAAGTGGCAGAGAAGTTCTACACAGTATTTTATAGAACCAGTAAAAAGATTTAATTTTAAGTAGTCTCCACATGCATCATGGGGCTCAAACTGGCAACCCCAAGATCCAGCGTTCCATTCTACACCAGCTGAGCCATCCAGGTGCTCCAGTAATAGAAAGGGTCTAAAACACCTAACTTCATCCCTTTTAAGGTGGGTTTTCAAACAGTCTATCCTCAAGTGACTGAGGCTTTGGCCATTGTCTGCTGCTGCAGGACTTCCGCCAGGGGCTGAGGGCATCACCACTGTTGACTGATCAGGGACGTATTTCTGAAGTCGTCAGTTCTTTATTGCTTATAATTGATACCTCATGTGATTCCTATGAAATTAGTAATTTTCAGGTGAGAAGGATTATGACTTTACTTCCCCTGTAGGATCAAACAAACAGAATTTAGAGCTTCTGAACTGAGGCTTAAATCTTAACATCTGGTTTGAGGAGCCACTGAGTAGTGATTGCATTTTCACATATTAGCAACCCTTTGACATGGGGGAGGTTATGTGTGTTTTAGGGCAACTTGAATTTTATGTTGTTTCACAGAACTGCATTTGTAATTTCAGAAATTACATGATGCGTGCGGTATAGTTTATTTATGTGCTGATTATCATTTGCATAACATAGCAAACACTGGATTACAGTTCTGTGCTCTTTTTAGAAGTGATCTAATTTGTAACTTTCATACTTTACGCTTTGTTAAAATCAAAACAGGGTTTTAATTTGATAAGTTTTCAGAAATAACATTGTCATAAGCCGTTTTCCTACCATTTGAATT
Organism: Hyaena hyaena; assembly: GCF_003009895.1. Classification (NCBI taxonomy): domain Eukaryota; kingdom Metazoa; phylum Chordata; class Mammalia; order Carnivora; family Hyaenidae; genus Hyaena; species Hyaena hyaena. The sequence goes on along the minus strand of NW_024080844.1, from coordinate 1,647,369 downwards.
CATGTTTTTTCCCAAAGGAATATTTTCTTTAAGAAGTATATCTGTATGTGTGTTTACATGAGTGCACATGCGCACATACACATACACATTCTTTTTAAAAGATTTAAGTTCTATTGCTAGATTCATCTAAATTTGAGTCTCACCCCTCCCATGTAGATCTTGAAAAGTTATCCCAACTTTCTATCATTTATAAGGCAGAGATAGTAGTAATGCTGACTTGAATTAAATAAGATGATAAAGTGCTTGGCACATAGTAAGTATTTGAGATGAGCTTCTATCTACTATTTTTACTGATATGATAATACATCATGAACATGATAACAGTTATAATGGATATTGGTGTCAGTCTCTATTTCTACTTTAATATGGATGTTAGACTACTTCCAGTCACATAATTTTCATAAGAGCACACAATGTGAATAACAGCTGATGGAATTGAGAAGGAATCTTTTTAGAAATGTAAAGTGTCAGACTTGTCTTTTTTTTTTTTTTTTTTATCCCCCGGTTGGTGAATATAATGAAATACTTAAATCCTAAAACCTGACTTTGTAGTGGTTATCTGATGTATTATTTTAGTGATTATGGATAAAGTATATTATAAAGTCAGATGATGTTCTCTAAAAACCACTCCTAATGACTGTCAAGACTGCAAGGCAGGTATTATTTTCATTCACTTATTAATTCATTTATTCATTTGGCAAGTCTTTATTGAGCATCTTTCATGGGCCAGGCTTTCTATGGTTTCTAGGGCTATATAGATGAAAAGAGTTCATATCCTTGATGAGTGCAGCCTGGGGAAAGCCAACCCTGTGCACAGATAGATTGAGTTTATATTATGATACAGATTATAATAGGTATCTTAATCAAGTGTGTGGAATATGGAGGAGGTAGTTGCAGCTCTGCTTGGGTGAGCTGGGAAGGTTTCACAAGGAACATGATATCTGAGGTGGGAGTTCAGCGCCTGAACAGGACAGGAGAAGGGGATGCAGTATAGGATTGGCTTATGTAATGATTCAGCCGCCAGTTAGCCACTGAGCTTGGACTGTGCAGGGAGCCTTTGCAAGTGGAATCAGTGTGCTTCTTTCTTTCCTCACTCCCACCCCCAGTTGGCCAACTACATCCACTCTTCATTGGGTGATTGTTTGTCCTCTTGTTAAATGAGAAGAATGTAATACAAGTTTATTCTTGTTAGCATAAGTATGTGAAGTGAAAAACTTCAGAAAATATGTCATTTGAAAATGACATCACAAGGGAATATTTAATTGATTACCTAGGGTTGAAGTAGTAGAATTTTAACAAGTAATATTATAGAGTCTATTCAATAAATATTTGAGTATCTGTTGTATGCCAGGTCCTGTGCTAGGATGGTATTGCATGTTAATTTTTAGAATCCATGAAGTAAAAAAAAAAATACTATCTATTGGCTAACTATAAAATAGTATATAAACATGCAAAGAAGAGCGTGTGCTCAAACCTCTACGAGAGAGCCAAAAGGGCAGTAGTTGCAAATATTGCTTTGGTAGTTGCTGCCAAAAATCTCTTTTGGAATATAAATAAAAACAACAGACTGGTGGCCTATTTTAAGATTCTGCAAGTTCTCTGCTTTCGTGAGCATTGTATGGACAGGTAGGGCTTCTCTGTGTTTATTCTTGTCAGGTTTTTGGTATTGCTCAGAGTAAAGCCTGTCTTCTCTCTGTTCTCTAGTGTATTATTGGAGCAGATGGCTTTTAATAAAACATGTAGGTAAAGAAAATGTTTTACTGTATTTTGGTGGAACACACTGTAATTATAATTACTGGACATTCTCAAGAGAAAGTATTTAAATTGGTATTGTTTCTTATGATTGAATAACATTTAGAGAATATTTAACTGAAAAGTCAAATTATGGTATCAATTATGTATTTTTTTCCTTTGAGAAGATTTTACAACTAAATTAAATGCTGTACATCATTTAGCCCGGTAGCTGCTTACTTTTTGTTTACATGGCTTATTTTTTAAAAATTCAGTGCTGTATGTTAGTCAGATAACAACTCCAGATTTTGTCAAGAGGCAGAGCACTGCTTAATTACACGGCTGCTCTGTTCTCTGTCATCACCTTGTCTAGTTGTAGGAAATGAGCTTTTTGATAGAATGGGGTTATTCCAGCTGGGTCTGTACCATTGATATGTATAAAAGCCACAGACTCTCATACTGAATGGTATCTTACTGATGTAGCCATAAAATTTACAAACATTTCTCCAGAAAATTCATTATTCTTTAAATTGTACTAACCTACCCAAAATAAGGTAGGCAAGCAGAATAAAGAATATTCACTGTGTTGTAATGTAAATGCCTTGAACATGTAGATACCAGAGGTCTGTATTAAAGTAAATCAAGAATTATTGAAAGAGGTTCTTTAAGAAAATATATTTTCTCTTTTCTTGCATCATAAGGGCCGTGTTTTCTCACTATATAATTATACCTTGCTTATTATTATTTTTTCACAGCATAATTTTTACCAAAATTTGTTTCACCCCTGCCGTCTTTTATTTTCCATGATACCTATATTGACATTGGCATGTATCAAAACTATAATTATATGTGAATCTGACCACTGATATGTTTCTGTAAAAATTTTAAAATATATTCTTTTGTGTACTTAAGTGACAGTATTCTGTTTCTAGTAACAGATAGTGTTTTTGTTTATCCATTAAACACAGTAAATAGTTTTCAGGTAAATTAAGGAACAGTGATTTCATGTCATGGAATTACAGAAGAATTGCACTGTTTTGAGGGAAGTCTTGTGAATTATTATTAAGCATACATCATTTAGTGGTATAAAAGCTATATTTATAGGCTTTATTGAATTAAGGATAAGAGGAAAACAGTATATTTTCCTAAATCATGAAAATTTTTAAGTTACAGTATGACTCCTGGATCCCAGTTTCATAATAATCTTTTTTCACAATTACTTTATTAACATTATTTGCATTTGTTTCTAGAGTATGTTTATATTTTATTGGGTGATGTGGTATGATGAGTTTTCCCTCAGGGTTTTTGCATTGATTTACTTTTCCATTCAAATTTCTGTTTGGTTCTGTTTACCATTAATTAGTGCCAAAGCTAAAAAAAAATAAAAATAAAAAAGGGTAAGACAGCAGGTATGGGCCAAGTACCAAAAATCCACCCCCAGCCCCCATATTATATATATCTTGTCATAGTTTGGTAACAGTTAACAGTTCTATTTTGTACATTCTTGTGATAACTTCATGAATCTTTTTCAGTTATCTTCTGTTTATCTTTTTGTGTCTCTTTTTAGTTTATATTTGTCTCTCTGTCATATCTTCCATTCTCTATTACCTGCCTCCTTTTCTTAACTGTCCATAATGTAGCTGTGAAAAGTGGCTTTCATTATTTGTTGTTTTATATTTGCTGGGTTTCATTTTTCCTGTGAATTTCTCAGATTTGGCTGTTTGTTAGTTTCATGCCTTTTAGTTGATTTTTAGACTGATAAGACAGTAGACTGTGTCATCATAAAGAAACTGTCATTTTGTTTCTCCAAACAAAGTGTACTTTGTATCCTCAGAGCCTGGCAATAGTCTTTAACATAAATATTTGTTGAATGACTACATGAAGTAAACTCTTTGGTCAGTGCACCATAATTAAATAAAAGGGGGGATTAATTGGTTATGCCATTATAATTGAAGAATTATATTAGAAGTTATGAATGTTGTTTTTTTAATAGAACATTTCAGCTTGTAGACCAGAGCTGATTAATTGAAGTCTCACTTTTTTCATCACATTTAAAAAAATGTTTTATTTTTGAGAAAGAGAGAGAGAGAGAACAAGAGATCGAACAAGCAGGGGTGGGGCAGAGTGGGGGCAGACAGAGGATCCAAAGTGGTCTCCATGCTGACAGCAGAGAGCCTTATGTGGGGCTTGAACCCAGGAACCATGAGATCATGACCTGAGCTGAAGTCAAACACTTAACCAACTGAGTCACCCAGGCGCCCTTTTTCATCACATTTAATGAGTTGCACTTAGGGACCAGATGAAAGACTAATCATTGAAAAGTTGTCTTCTTAATTTATTCAAAATTTTCATTATAAGATAAATAATTACTTCTTTTGAGCTTATGGAATAGATCTATAATTGTTAATGTGCACAAAACCTCCAAAATATGAAACAGAGTGCATCTCCTATGGCAAACTCATGTCCTCGTTTCTACTTCTTTTCTCATCAATAGAAAGAAACTAAACAAACGGAAAAGCAAAAGGACCATTGAGTAAATTTAAGATTATTGTAGGCCTTAGAAAAATTCAGTTCCTTTGTGAAATTTCTTGAGTTTCTTCATGAAGATGTTAGATAAATACTATGTTGGGGATATTATTGGCATTGCAAAAATTTTCAGACTTAAAGCTTTATTCCATAAGCTGGTATTGATTTAATTAATATATTCATTCCATAGACTCTTTCAAAATAAGTATTGTAATTAACTCAATATGCTGTAATTTAAAAATAATAGTTGTACTGTAACAATTTATTATGATTCTCATTTGGTTGTTTTTTCTCTATTAAATCTTTACTTTTTCTTGGATTCACAATTTTATCAGTAATGCTTCTATTAAGAATACAATAGGCTTTCCTATTTTACATACCAACACTTTTATTCCTAATGAATGATGCATAGACTAAGTAAAAATTGCCCAAAAGTTTTTTATTGCTAGGTTGGAAATTTATGGGTATGCATACTTGAGAACTTTACTTGTTACTACTGTCAGAATAATTCAATCACTTCTACCCTTTAAGAGCTGATCTTTGACATGTTTATGAAACTACTTAATCTTTTAATAGATGACTAATTTTCTGATGACAGCATTATGAAGCTTTTACTTTGATACCTGAAAAAATGATGTGAAAAGGAGCAAATCCATTTAACTCTTTAAGACTAACTCTTTCAAACTTTGTTTGAAAAGCATGATAACAATTTTTAATTAAAAACTTAAACTTAAATCTTAAATTGTTAAGTCTTAAGTCTTAAAATACAAAAGGAAGCTTACCTTAATTTTTCTACCCATCTTGTCTATTTAGACTTAGGTGCTCTAGATAAGATTTCATCTCTTCATACAGATTATGTAATCGAAGTCTCTGTAGCTTTCTTTACTTCCTAGGTACTTCAGATCTTTGCTTTGAAGAGTTTCAAAGCTCATACCTGTGTCGTGATGATTTAGGTATATTTACAAAATTTCTCATTTAGTCTGTGGAGCTGATCATGCAGTCAAAAGGGAAATTGATCTTTATTGCATACTATTTAAAATTAAGATTCCTCTGAGTAAAAAACTGTACAAGAACCTAAATTAAGAGGATTGAAGGGATTCCCCTAGGGGAATTATGTGGAAGGAGTTACCTTTTTTCCCCTGTGGGGTTGGTAATATATCTCTAGGTATTGACCTGCAGTATTCCCAACTTATTTTTACTGTGAAAAGACCCTTTCCTGTTTGAACAGAAAATAGATTGAGTTTGATCCTTGGGAGAAGATGATACTTAATAGCACCATGAGGAGAATCATTGTTCGTTCCAGTGGCACAGGGTAGTCTTGCATTAAGTGCCCTGGGACTAATTAATCAGGAAATGACTGTAATTAAAAAGGAAACTGCTCATCAGCTGCCTGCTCAGGCTATTTCACAGAAAGAAACTGTAGACTTAGCTACATGCTATCCAGCTTCTAGCAATTTTCTTTAACTCTTTATGTCCTAGCTGAAAGGGTGATTTAAAGATTTATAGTGGTTTTTATTTTGTAATGGCAAACTTTGATATTTAATGGGCTTCTTTTTAGGTGTAAATTTACATAAAAGCAATAATTTTGGAGTTAAAATATTTTAGTTGATCTGCAAGGCTTTTAAACTTGTAATCTCATCATATTTTTAAAATTCTGAACAAACCATGCTACTTAGAAATAATCTTAGTAGACACCATTTGGGTATGTATGTAGATATATGCAAACATTAAGAAACCTGTATATGTCATGTGAGATCACAATCAACACAAATATCTGACAACTATTAGTGAATTTATCTATTTAACTCACATTGGCATTTGTGTCAGCTTAACCGTTTATTTGGTTTAACTGAAGTCTTTTTAGAGAATTACTATGTAAGAGAGACTATTTTAATTTCACAAGAGTGTGCATTATATATGTATTCTGTGTCTTGTTTCCCAGGCTTTTTTGTGTGTGTGTGTGATGAAATTATATCTAGGATATAAGATTTTTCATAATTTACCAAATAGTGATTATGAACTACTAGTAAGAACTTTATCATTGTTCTTAATGTTGCTCTTGTTAACTTACTTCCTATCTTTTGATATTTATCTTAATACATATACAGAGGCTTATTAGTTTCTATTTTTTTTTTTTTTTTTTAAATATTTTTTAATGTTTTATTTATTTCTAGGAGAGAGAGAGAGAGACAGCGTGAGCAGGGGAGGGTCGGAGAGAGAGGGAGTCACAGACTGAAACAGGCTCCAGGCTCTGAGCTGGCAGTCAGCACAGAGCCCGACGCGGGGCTCGAACCCACGAACCGCGAGATCATGACCTAAGCGAAAGTCGGACGCTTAACCGACTAAGCCACCCAGGCGCCCCTTATTAGTTTCTAAAATGGGCAAGTAGTTGGGCATGTTAGGAAGATAAGAATTTGAAAGCTACTGTCAGTAAGAATTGGAATTGTAACTTACTCTTTCTTGTATTCTTTGCACCTTCCACCCCTACCTGTTGGCACACAGTAGATTATGATTTTTATATTCTGATTCTTTATTTGTATGCAGATGATTTGAATTGTGACCCTTTGGGGATCACTTTAGTCTTTATAGCTGTATAGTTCAGGATGCTAAATCTTTTTTTTTAATTTTAAAAATGTTTTTATTTATTATTGAGAGACAGAGAGACAGAGACAGAGAGAGAGAGAGAGACAGAGCATGAGCATGGGAGGGGCGGAGAGAGGGGGAGACACAGAATCTGAAGGAAGCTTCAGGCTCTGAGCTGTCAGCACAGAGCCCAATGCGGGGCTCCAACTCATAAACCACCTGAGCCGAAGTCAGACGCAGTAACCAACTGAGCCACCCAGGCACCCCCAAGATGCTAAATCTTGTACAAATGATTGCTGACACAACACAATATGGCATTCTTAACTCTGGCAATGTAAATCTTGTGAATGTTGGAGTAATTGCATTTTAAAGGTAAATGCATTTCTATTGAATTGTCATTTGTTTAAAAAAAGAAGAAGTTGTTAACCCAGAAATCCCACTATCCTGTATTATGTGATATATCTGATGGGAGAAAGACAGTATTGGGAACAAGAACAATATTAAAGCAAGAGCCATTGCTTTTTTTCAGGTTTTAGATTTCTGGGCTTCTTTTTGATTAAGAGTTTCCTTTGAACTTTGGGTATGTGGATTTGCATTAATGCTTTGCATAACTCAGTTACTCAGATGTTCATCTTATTTGAAGTATTGTCATGTGCTTATTTAATACATTAAATTTGAGAATTGATTTAGAAACATTAGTTTATCTTTTTGATTTATCTGTGGATTAGATTGATTACAAATAATAGTACTAGAGTTAATGCAGAAATCTTAAAGTTTAAATAAATGCTCAGCCCAAGGTCAAATGGAAGAGCTGTGTCAGAACTGGAAATAGAACCTAGAGTTACCTATAATTTATCTATGATATTTAACTCTCTTTTTTGTGTTTTGCATTGAACTTGCTTGGAACATAAAGTCACATAGAATATTTCTTCTTTATATTGTGATAACTGCAGGTTTATCAAAGTTTTCACAAATAAATAGTACCTCCAGAGACTAAAAAACTAAGAGGCAACCTGCTGGCTTTCCAGAGGTGGCCTTTCTAGTGTTGAGGTTCGTTAGCACATGTGTAGAACTTGTACTTGGACTGGGTTGCTCACTAGTGTCGGTATCGACCCTCCTTGGTACATATGTGGCAGTGGATAAAAGCCGTGTATCACTCCAAATTGATGTTGATAGACGCTTGAGTCATTTGCTTTTCATAGGTAACAGATGATGTTTAGATTAGTAAGGCAGTTGATACTGTTCCCACTGAAACTGTTTTTTTCTGGGGGGTGGAGGTAAACCTTTTTTTTTTTTGAAGGACATTTTTAATTACTGCTTTATCACCAGGTTAAGTCATGCACTTACAAAGTAGTTAGAAATTTCTCAAAGATTGTTGTTGATTTTGTTTTGTTTTTTTAAAATTTCATTCTTGGGGCGCCTGAATGGCTCAGTCGGTTAATCGTCTGACTTCGGCTTAGGTCATGATCTCCCGGTTCGTGGGTTCGAGCCCCACGCCAAGCTCTGTGCTGACTGCCAGCTCAGAGCCTGGAGCCAGTTTCAGATTCTGTGTCTCCCTCTCTCTCTGACCCTCCCCTGCTCACACTGTCTCTTTCTCTCTCTCAGAAATAAATAAAAACATTAAAAATTAAAAAATATTTCATTCTTAGTAAATAGTATCTAGTACTTCCTTGGGACACTTCTGTTCAAAAGGCCCTGGCCAAATAAGCCCCAAACAAAACACTCAACAACCCAAGGTTGTTTTCAGCCTGCTGTTAATGAAGTTGTATGTAGAGTACAAGGCTTCTAAAAGAAGACACAAAGGTGAGTTGGAGGTGTTGGCAAGGCTCAGAGCTGCCAACTGGACTCCAACATGGGAGCCTAAGTGGCTTTTTTCTGGGGCATTTTACTTGAACTATTGCTCAGTTAGATAGCACAATAGGTGCTTAAAAGAGAAGAATAATTAATTAAAATGATAAGGAGGTTATTCTCTTTGGACTATATGTCATAATTATGGCTAATAAATTCGGACAGTCTTAACAAAAATAGCCTCCATCATTTGTAGGTATGAAGATAACTTAATTTTCCATCAAGCTTTTAATTTTTGCTGAACAGTAATACATGATTGATGAGCTATAAATGAGACTGTTTCTGTTATAAAAATACAAGCTTTTTTTTCATTTATTATATAGGCATTCATTCCACTGATACTGTTTTCTTTTAATTTTTAAAAATACTTATTTTGAGAGAGAAAGAGTGTGAACCGGGGAGGGTCGGAGAGGGAGGGAGACACAGAATCTGAAGCAGGCTCCAGGTTCTGAGCTCTGAGCTGTCAACACAGGGCCTGATGCGGGCGTTGAACCCACGAACTGTGAGATCATGATGCAAGCCAAAGTCATACGCTTAACTGACTGAGCCACCCAGGCACCTCTTCATTCCACTGATATTGTTAATGAAACCCTATGTAGAATGATTTTATTACTGTAAAAGAGGAGTCTCTAAATACTAACCAGTTTGAGCCAAATTCAATGATGTCTCAAGTCACTGACAGTTCTTTAATATAGAGGTCCTCTGGTGGCATATTAATTCTTTGAGAGAATGGTTACAAATTAAATAATGACTTTGGTTTTTTATTCTGGAGATTAGAATGACTATAGCAGTGAAACATCTTTAAAAAACAAGAGAAACCCGTGTTTACCTTGGTAATTTTAAGGGTTCTTGAAGGATTCCAGTGTTGCTTCAGAGAACCCCAAAGAGTCTTCAAAGGAGGGCTTAGCTTAGTCCAGTAAAAAATATTGGAGCAAACCTAAATGCCAGCACTATGTCACTTTGATTCTTTTAGAGTATAAACTTAAAATACAGTCTAAAGTGCCAATTCCATACCTCTCTCAAGTCTTGATTTAATTAGCAAGCAGAGTCAATACTTGATAATTTGTTCTTAGTTTGTTTACATTCAGTTTAAATTTCACTGTTGACTTTTTGGGGTCAGGAACATTTTCTAGGACAGACCTTAGAATTTAATGTATATTCAGAATACCTGTGAATCTTGTTAAAATGCAGGTTCTGATTCAGTAGGTCTGAGTTGGACTTTCAATTCTCATCTCTAACAATCCATTTGTTAATGCCAATACTTCTACTAGTCTATGAAACAGGTTGAGTAGCAATGGTCTAGGCCCTACGCTTTAAACTCTAAAACATTTCTGAAATACTCTTTATTTTTTTAACGTTTTTTTATTTTTTGAGAGACAGAGATAGAGTGTAAGTGGGGGAGGGTCAGAGAGAGAGGGATACACAGAATCCAAAGCAGGCTCCACAGGCTCTAAGTTGTCAGCACAGAGCCTGATATAGGGCTTGAACTCACAAACTGTGAGATCATGACCTGAGCCAAAGTCGGATACTTAACTGGCTGAACCACCCAGGTGACCCTCTGAAATACTTTTTAAATTTTTATTGCCTGTAATTATTTCTGGCTTACTTTAGTTAAGAAAGAAATAGCTAAAAAGTCACAATGTAATTTAATAATTACTATAAAATGGTTTTTAAAATTTTCTATAATTGTGGGTAAACCTTTAATAGATCATAGCTGAACACTATTATTGTTATGGACAGATAAGACAATATAGTTTAAGAACTAAAATAATTTCTTATCAAAGGAATACTATGTAAATAAATATAAAACTAGAATCATGACATTGGATTAAACATAGTTGCCTTGTAAGGTTTAAGTTCTTTTTTCTTCGTTTATGCATTATATAACATCTAAATCATCTGATACTTGGCTTTTACCTGATGGAAAAGAAGGAGGGAAAGTCAGAGAATCAAAGAAATAGATAGTTCTTTGGAACGATTTTTCTCTCCTGGGTTTTGGCTGTCTACTTTCATTTTTGATTCAGGTGGCTTCTTTAATTCTCAAGATGTAATGGAGCCTTTTAGGTTTTCCATTTGAGCCTGAATACTAAGAATTAAATTTTACTTTCATTAATCTTCATTCCCATTCTACTTGACCCATCACATTTAAAACCTTAACACATTTTACTTCCCAGGAAGTTAAGTCCTATTCACCATTCCTTCTGTTGGGTTGTATTGAGAGAAGAGTTCTTTAGTGAAAGCCAACCACATTAATTTAAAATATTTTATCATGGAGATAATAGCTTAACACAGTTTAAGGTTACTGGAGGGCTTTTTTCCCGTTTTTTTGTTTTGTTTTGTTTTGTTTTGTTTTGTTTTGGAAATAGGTAAAGATGTAGCCAGAAAGATATTGTGACAAGTAGTCCTCTAAGATACCTGGCCAGTGCCTTTGCTATAGAAATGAAATGACGTGTACTAAGTACCTTAACTGAAAGGGCCACTTTATTTGTATTACTTTTTAGAAATCACTCCCAGGAAGAAAATGAATTTAGATATTATTCATGACATATTTGATCATTGATAAAGACATAATTATATGAATCTTGAGCATACTATATATTATATTAATCCAGATTGTTGATTTGGAGAGCATTAGATTGAATGTTACTAATTTAATTTGTGAGAGTGCTCTTTTATTTTATTATTTTTTTGTGAGAGTGTTTTTTAAATGGCACTCATCATTTAGGACATGCTTAGTGTCATTCTAAATGCTCAAGAGGATTTATAAACTGGCTTTTAATTTGTATTTATTTGTTTTCTTTTTAAGTCTTTAGAGCGAGAGAGAGAAAGGGAGAAGGGAGGGGTAGAGAGAAGGTAGAAAGTGAGAGAATCACAGTAGGCTCCGTGCTGTCAGTGTAGAGCCTGATGTAGGGCTTGATCTCATGAACCATGAGTGATGACCTGAGCCGAAATCAAGAGTTGTACACTTAACTGACTGAGCCATCCAGGCGCCCCTAATTTTTATTTCTAATATGTCTTTCATCTCTCTTTTTAGGCTACTTAGTTGTGTTTGAGTATCCAATGTGGTTTCAGGTTTTGTTGGGCCTGAAGCATATATAATTTTGGGATGAGAGAGCTCTTCAAGGAAAAGAACATTTTTGTTTGTTTGTTTGTTTTTGCAAATTTTGGAAAAGGATATAATGATATGAACATGTTAGTAGGGACTTTTCCAGGACAGAATGAATTTCAAGTTAGGCTTTATCTTCTCCCAGTATCACAAACTGAGAAAATAAAATAGTTTGTACTTTTTTCCTGTTGAAGTCTAGTCTAGTTAGTTTTATGTTATAGCTGGGATTCAAATATGGGTATTCTCCATCTTTTTTGCCATTACTACAGTCCAAGACATATTTTTCTAATGCAACAGCAGTAGCTTTGCAAATGGTCTTTCCACGTCCATATTTTTACCTCCTACCCCCTTTGCTTCAGCCTGTTCTCCACATTGCAACCAGAGGCTCTTTTTAAAAACTTTCCAGTGATACATTTAAGAAAATATAGATATTTATCACTGGTTTTTTTGTTTGTGTTCTTCATTTATTCCTGAAGATTCAAGTTTTTCTCAGATATCATTTCTCTGGAGCCTGAAATAATTTCTCTAGCATTCCATATGGTGCAGGTCTGTTGGTAACATAGTTTTCCTTTATCTGAAAATGTCTTTCTTTTGCCTTTATTGTCAAAGAGTGTTTTCCCTGGATATAGACTCTTGGGTTGATAGTTTTCCTTTAAGCATTTTGAAGATACTATTCCACTGCCTTTGGTTTCTCTTATTCCTGGTGAAAGCACAGTCACTGCAGAGTCTGTTTCACGGGCATGTGACCTATACATAGGGCATCACATGTACAAAGACTCTGTGCTTGGTTACATTTTCTGTTGTTGTCCTGAAACTCTTAATAGCTTTGAACGAGTCCCATGTTTTCAGTTTGCACTGAGTCTCACAATTATGTAGCTGGTCCTGCATCATATGAATCATTGCTCACCTGTGTGTAATATGTTGTTTTTCCCTAGATGCTTTCAAGATTTTCAATTTCACTTTGGTTTTCAGTAGTTTGATAATGATATGCCTAAGCTTAGTTTTCTTCATGTTAGTCCTCTCTGGGGCCACAGACCTTCTTAAATCTGTAAGTTTATGTCTTTCACCAACTTTGGAAAGACTTGGAGCATTATATCTTTAAATATTTTGTACTCGCCAATTCTCTTCTCTACCACTAGGATTTTGTCTGTTGATATTGTTCCCTCAGATCTCTGGGGCTCTTTTTAATTTTTGGGTCAGCTGTTTTCCTTTAATTTAGGTAGAATAATTTTTGTTGACCTATCTTCAAGTTCGCTTAGCCTTTCTTTATTCATCTCTATTCTAAATCCATCTGGTGAATTTTTTTTAAAGCTTATTTATTGTGTGTGTGTGTGTGTGTGTGTGTGAGAGAGAGAGAGAGAAAGAAGGAGGGAGGGAGGGAGAGGGAGAGGAAGAGGGTGGGAGGGAGGGAATGGAGAGAGGGAGAGAGAGATCCCAGGTAGCCGCCACACTGTCATCATGGAGCCCCATGCGGGGCTCAGTCTCATGAACATGAGATCACGACCTGAGCCAAGATGAAGAGTCTGATGCTCAACCTACTAAGCCACCCAGGCACCCCTAAGTCCATCCAGTGAATTTTTATGTTTATATTCTAAAATGTTCATTTTGATCTTTTTTATATTTTCATTTTCTCTCCTCAGATTTAATTCTACTTTTACTCATAGGTATAGTTTTCTTTATATCACTGAGCATAGTTTTCATGGCTGCTTCAGAGTCCTTGTCTGATAATTTCAACATTTGGGTCATTTTGAGGTTGGCTTTTGTTGATTATCTTTTCCTTTACAAATGGGTTATAGTTTCCTGGTACTTTTGTTAGATAATTTTGGAATTCTGTCCTGGAAATTGTGGGAATTACGATTTTTGTTTAGCAAGTATTGTACTTGATTTCATTCCAATTTTAAACTCTGTCTTGCCTGTGGTAGTTACTAGCCCAGTTCTCTGCTCAGTCCATTTATCTTCAGCCTGCCAGGTTGTAGTCTTTCAACCATGTATGCTTGGTTTGGGAGTTACCCAGAAACTTGCTGAGATGTTATACAAAGAATTTAGGATTCTTATTTTCTGGCCCCCCCTTTTCCATTGTTTCCTTTGTCTGTGGCAACTGTGATTACCCTGGGCATTGAGCCTCACTTCTCAGTCAGGAAGGATAGTATGCCTTCTATTGGAACTTCAGCCACCTTGTATCACATTATGATTGTGGCATGCCCTCAGGTCACTGATGCAAAAAATGCATACTTATGTCAGATATTCCCATTTTCCAAGTTTGGATTACCTCTCGAAAGTATTTCTGTTTTTTTTTTTTTTCAAGTGAGTTGTTTCATTTGTTTGTTTTTAGTCTAGAGCATATAGTTGGTCTGTTAAGGCTTAAGCTGGATGCACAGCTTTGTATATGTATCAAGCTTTTAGTATTTTTGAGGGGAAGCAAGAATGATTTGTCTAAGGCTTATTAGCATACTATTCTGAGAAAGTAGAAATCTGATAATGCTTTTAGTAATATTTAATAAAATATCTAATCTTTTTGGGTATTTATTATTGAATGTATGAGCTCATTTAATTATTGCTACTTGTTTATATTATTTTATAATTATCGAAGTGTTACTGTTGAAGCATAAAGATTTTATATAACTTGCCCAAAGTTATAGTAATCAGTAGGGTTGTCTGGTTTAAGAGCATATTCTTTGGGTTACTTTTTATGAGAGAGAGCTCTCTGTGGTTTCCTCCAGTTTGGAGACTGATTGTGAATGTAACAAACTAGGATAACTTCTCTGCCCATTGGGTGAGAATTCTCTTGTGTATAGGTTCCTTGTGCCTGATTCATAAGGATCATCAAGATTTAAGTAATTTCTTTTAACATTTGAACAACTTAAAAAGTTTTAAGAATAGAAAACAGAACTTATAATAAGATCATTGATATTTCATAGCTGACTTAGTTCATTTGGTCTCTTATAACAAAATACTGTAAAGTGGGTGGCTTACAAACAACAGAAATTTATTTCTTACAGTTCTGGAGACTGGGAAGTCCAAGATCATGGTACAGCAGATTCAATGTCTGGTGAAGGCCTACTTCCTGTGTATAGAGGATGTCTTCTTGATTTGTCCTCATGTGGTAGAAGAGGCAAGGCAGCTTTCTCTGACCACATTTATAAGGGCGCTAATCACTTTCCAGATGCTCCACTTCCTAATGCCATCACCCTGGGGGCTAGAATTTCAACATAGGAATTTTGGTAGGACACAAACATTCAGTTTATACAGATAGGCCTTCTTAGTTACAGTATTTTTTCTATATATTTTTTTCTAATTTTGTCCTTATGAAAGCCTTTATAACACCAAGACCAGTCAGTGATAATCCCTTCCCCTTTATTGATATGGAAATAGAAGCCCAAGAGAAGTTACATGAAATCGTTTTATGTCATTCAGGTATCCATTTTTCTTTGAAGTTTTGTTGGTAAAAATAGTGACATTTTTAGCATACTTTATAGTTTTTCCCCCAAATTTCTCATAAGTGAAAATTATAACATAGGAAGCTGTAGGCTACATTACTAGCACCAATTCTGTGTCCATTGTTCTGTATTAAACTATCTTATTTTGCTTATACGTTATCTGACAATATAGAATATAAACTTACCAACATTTTCCCATGGTGTCTTTAAACTTTATCTGACATTATAGGAAGCACTTAACACTTCATTGAATCAACAGATAATGAACAAAAATAAACCTTTTGGCAGTATCTCCACATGTCTTTTGGACTTTTTTCTTCTTTATTCTCTTTCTGGAAAAAGCAGAATAAAACAGCTTTTTCTCTGTCTCAAAATGAACTGCAGAATATTTTCAAAGTAGCATGTACGTAAACTCTGATTTATGAATCAACTAATAGATTTAAAAGACTTTGGGGCCAAAAGGATTACTTAAATATGCTTTGGGATGAAAATGCATTATAAATATTTATATTTGATAATTTTTCCGTATAATCCTTTTTGAGGTCTTTTGAAGGTTTCTTTTTTGTTTGCTTCCTTCTTTCCTTCCACGTTCCTTTCTTCTCTCCCTTCCTCCTTCTCTGTCCCACCCTCCTTCCTTTCTTTCCGTCCTTCCTCTGATATAGAGTACTGTTCTGTACAAGTCTTATCCTGTCTTCTGCCAAGGCTTCAAATCTAATTTTGGAACAACTTCTCTAGGTAATTTAAGTATAGAAGGTAGACTGAGTGTTCACTTTACTTTTGATTTATATATGACATCTGTTTGAAACTAAACTTTCTCTCTTTTCAGAACCAGGAAAAAATATATTTATTTTGGGATATGTAGGCCAAAGGCAAATGATCTGAGAAGAAAGCACCATTGTTCCTAAAGGAAAAGTCACTTCAGTTTATAAAAAAAGGTATATTTGACCAAAACCAAAGAACTTTAAAAAGAAAACATAGTATACAGTAGGCTATCAAGAAAAAATTTACTGAAAGATGAGTAAAGGAAATGTGTGTCTATGTTTTTATGGCTTATCTAGAATATAGGCTGTATTATCTCTTTTTCCTGATCCATTATCAAAGAGAGGATATAAAATTGCTGTGTTTAGTAGTGTCAGCCTAGAACAAGACACACTTTTATGGTATGAAAGGGATAACATTTGTATGCTTTATCTTCATGTCTTTAGGATTACTAGAAACAGTGGCTCATGGTTCAGCTTCTGCTACTTTTCCATACTCAATCTGGCATTTAAAATTAGTAAAATGTAGGTAGGGGTGCCTGGGTGGGTCAGTCAGTTAAGCGTCTGACTTTGGCTCAGGTCATGATCTCATGGATCATGGATTTGAGCCCTGTGCTGAGCTCTGTGCTGACAGCTCAGATCCTGCACCTGCTTCGGATTCTGTCTCCCTCTCTCTTTGCCCCTCCCCTGCTTGTGCTTTCTCTTTCTCTCAAAAATCAATAAACATTAACAAATAAAATTAGCAAAATGCAGATTAACCTCATTCCTTGCCTCAAGTCCATGACATTTCTGTATTTCTTTAGTTATTAAGTGCTTTTTGATAATTTTAAAATTCGTTCTTAGAAACATTTTATCAGGTACTTCTCAGACTTTAATATATAGCATCACAGCCATATTTTAAGTACATAAACAATAACCTATATATTTTAAGTCAAAATTGGGCAACAGTTATTTTGCTTCCCATGTAGGAAACAGAAAGGTGCTGGAAAAAAAGTGCCAAGTACTTTAAACTACATTCAATGCAGTAATCTCCTCGAAATCATACTTTCCGAAGTATCTTTTTGTTACTGTGAAATACAAACATGAATAAATCCCAGCCTTTATCGCATTTCATTGATGTGTATAGAGCATCATTTATAGCACGGCTTTATGTTCCAATTGTGTTCATAATTAACAGTTTATTGGGATTATTATTTTTCACAAAATTATAGTATACCATTGGAATGCAAGTTTTTGTGGAGTTAAAATAAGCCAATAGGATTATCTTTTAACATTTAGAAAAGAATGGTTAAACTGTCCTTGTTGGTCAGTGCAAGCAAATACTAGAGGGCTTTCTTCTTGTTGGCTGCGGTTTTAGTTGGTAAGGAGCACTGGTACACACTGAATATCATTTGAGTTGTGTACATCATCATCCACGGCATTGGCAATGTTTCTGTCGTGCTGAGTTTTTTCATTAGAATTTATTATGGCATTTGCTGTAGATAGGATTTGACTGGTAAAATCAACAAATATTGTAGTATGTTATTTAAATTTTTTAAATGTTATTTATTTATTTAGAGAGAGAGCATGAGGAGGGGAGGGGGAGAGAAAGAGAGACAGACAGACAGGGAGAATTCCAAGCAGTCTCTGCCCTGCCGGAGCAGAGCCTGAGCCGGGGCTCAGATGCATGAACTGTGAGATCATGACCTGAGCCAAAATCAAGACTCTGAAGCTTAACCAGCTGAGTCACCCAGGTGCCCTTGTTCTGTTTTATCAGTAGTTTTTTTTATGTCTACAGTTTTTGTATCCCAACCCACATTAATAATATTCTGTAAAGTCACCCTTGTGAATGTAAAAATTTCAGGACCCTCAAGAACTTTTTAAAAAGCATCAAGTGTCACAATTTCATTCTGAGGAGCCTGAAATTAAGGCCTCCATTAAGAGCAACCTCGGGCTGCACGTAGCTCCAGTTCCAGGAAAAGCTTCAGCTGAAGCCACCCTCAGGACCACCCTCGGATCAGCCGATCAAAAGAAATGTGTAACATTCCTGAGGTCTGAGTCAGGGCTGGGAACTGCAGGTAGTTACTCTGTACAAACTAGCCAATCACTCACCGCTTGCCTAAACCCCACGTAGGCCCTTTGAGCTCACCTCATAATTGGTCATTTTCAAAGGATTCTCAAAGGTCATGATTGGGTCCCGCCAAAAGTATCGGATGCCCCACAGACACTGAATGGTCAAAACTGTTACTATGGGTGCTGTACAATTATGATTGGTGCTTGTGTGATGATGCAGTACGTATAACGTGTGCACTGTAACACCCCCGTCCCTTACCCCATAAAAACCCTGCTCCCTGTTGTTCGTGGCTTCGTCTTCTGCCACGACACCGGTAGGCGGGCGAGCCCCTGCTCGAGCTTGTAATAAAGACCCTTATGTACTTGCATCGGTGTCGCCTCCTTGGTGGTCTCTGGGGACTCGCGAATTGGGCACAACAAATCCTCATTTGGTAAACATCTCATTTTATAATTGAAACAGATTAGGCCTTTGGGACTGAAAGAATTCAAGACTTTCTCTCATCCAATGAATAGTGGACTAGAACTTTATTCTGTTGTTTCCAGTAGCATTTGGCTGACACGTGAAGAGTATTTCCAATAATTTTTTTCAGAATTCCCCACCAACCTGGATTCTTATGAAAATTCCTCAAAATAAAGGAACAAACTAGACATAATATTTTTATTCTAATAGATTAAAAAACTGAATAATCAAAACAAAACAAAAACACCTCAATCTGATTGTTCTGTTTGTCTTTTATTAATAATGTGATTTTGACTAGTGTCTTCCACAAATACAGTACATCCTCCTGTTATTCAGTAATTGACATTTTCTCTTAGTTCTTTTCATGTTGGTTAAACCCATTAATGCACAGCTAAAATTTAAAAATATAATGACAGTGCAACAATGTTGGATAAGTTATTCTTTTTGAAATATTCCAGAACTTTTCTAATACCTGTTTTATGCACAAATACCTTAATTGTAATAGTGCCATACATCTATTTTATTAGGAAGCTCAAAAAAGTATAATTAACTTTCATCTATTAAAGGGAAGAAACTTTATTGGTGAAATAACATTTAATATTGAAATTATTATTGGTCGACTGGCAGAATTTTACTGTATGTTACAGTCAATTAGCCATCATCATTTTCATGAAGTTCTGTAAGAAACACTTCCTACTTAATACCTTTGCTCCTGAACAACACCAGTAATTTCCTTTCCCTTGGGGCATACAGCTGTCTCCAGCCTACTCAGAGCCATGTCAGGGCATAAAATCATCTTGACAGAAAGCTTTAAATTATAAATAGTCCCATAATGACATTCAGCTTGGGTGGTACATTTATAAAAGGAGTTATTAAAGAAAATGTCATTCCAACCCATTACTATAACTGGAATCCTTCACATTTCTGCAGTCATCTTTTGATGCTCAGATAATATTTGCATATGCAAGCATTTAAACAGGGCTATTGAATTTACAAGTATAAAGACATTCTAAGAATATTGGGTAAATGGCTTCCTAAAATGTCTAAAACTTTTTCATCACAAATACATCTTCATATATACCTTCTCCCTGTGAAGACTGTGGAGGGACTGGAGTGTAAAGTCTCCAAGATCTTGATGTTATTCAAAAGGCATAGCTCTGGAAATACTCCCTATATGATAAAAAAGAATCAGAGGTTGATTTATCTCGTTGTTACCTTATAAGCAACTTCAGAATATTGGATATTGAATAGAATTCTGTGAACACTTTTTCTTTCCTAAATGTTGAATGTAAATTATTTGGTGTTAGCATTCTGAGTTTTAAATACCCAATTAATTCTAGCATCTTACTGGCACATTTAAATTTTATGAGAATCTACTTTTAACCCAAGGTGTATTTTTTCTTTGAACAAAAGTATAGTTTCTCAGAAAAGCTAACCTCTTAAATACCTGTAGTTCTCTACATCATCTATTTTATACTGCTATGTACTGGGTTATTGGGTTATTGCAGCACCTGAGAGCAGGGCTAAGAGACTGAATTGAAAAAGCAGTAGATGATAACATTTGGAATACAAGTCCTTGTCGCAGAGCCCCTTACCACGCTTTAGCCTGTGTTATGACTGAATCATTTAGCTGTAGATTATTGCTGACTTGAAGCTGGCATTGTAGAGATGCCAATGTTAGATTAACAGGAAAATTTAATTTCTGTGAATTTGTGTATATATG
The DNA here is from genome assembly GCF_003009895.1 of Hyaena hyaena. Classification (NCBI taxonomy): domain Eukaryota; kingdom Metazoa; phylum Chordata; class Mammalia; order Carnivora; family Hyaenidae; genus Hyaena; species Hyaena hyaena. The sequence goes on along the minus strand of NW_024080844.1, from coordinate 1,627,145 downwards.
TGTATGTATAGGTGTGTATAAATGTTCATTTCATTTAAAGTCCTATCCCCCACTCAGTTTGTAAGCAGTGTTTGCAAGATGCTGCCTAGTGGACCCCCCAGAATCCGGCCAAACTGCCGATTCCCACTTCAGTCTTCTAATTCAAGTTTTTAATCACATTTTCTTCTTTGATCCCAAATCCTTTTCAATAGAGACATTTTCTTACCAGTCTGCCAGTTTAGCAACATTTATTCCTCTTTTAGACATGTCTTGAAAACAGCATAATAGGTTTATTCTTTCCTTTCTCAATTTCTGTCTCTTAAAAGTGATTTCTGTCAAAGGCTCAGTGTTCTGAGTTGTTCCCTATGCTACCTAATCACTTTAGCCACTTAGCTTTGAAACTGCCTGGTGAAAAATAAAGTTGTACTGGCAGATATAGGTCAATTCGTTTGATTTCTCATTTTCTTCATTCCCCTATAACATGACCCAGGGATGATGAGAAAGTATAATATTTTTAGCTTTCTTTGGAAAAGCTTTATATTCTGGCTGAATTTAAGCCACACTGATTTCTGTTATTTTAGGTGAATCCAGCTGTTTATTTTAGATTAGTCTCTAGCTTTATGAAATAACCTTTTGTGTTGATATTTAGCAGGAGAGGAACACAAATGAGTTAACTTCATTTATTTAGCATATATTATTACCCTCTATCATGTGTCAGCCACTGTGCTTAACCACTGAGCATAGCCATAATGAAAGATATTTTCAGAGGAGCTCATAACCTGGTAAAGAAGATACACTCAAAGCTTTGTTGGTTGGTGAATTAAATTTCTAAGTAAATTATTTTAGGCCCCTGCAACAGACTCTTAATGATCTTGTGGTTAATACATTTCTGGTCTTAGGGTTAGAAGGTTTTCATTTCATTCATTTCTGTTGACTTTTCCTCTTCCAACATATTTTTAATATGATCTGAAGTAAGTCATGCAATATGTTTATAATATCAGTAATATCTGTTTATAAAGCATTATGAGATATTTGGGGAGAAAGTGCTGGGTCAACAGAAATGTTATCCTTTCAACAAACATTTACTGAATATTGGTGATCGAAGCATTGTGTGTTAGGGTCCATGAGCAATACAAAGATAAATGAGATGACAGTGACAGTGTATAGAGTTGGTAATGGGGTGTGGAGGAAGTTTCTGGAGGAAGAGGTAAGAAGACATTTCTTTAGTGCTTTCATGTAAAAGCAAATATATGTTTAAATGAGCATCTTATGGTAATTATATTCTCTCTTATAAATCTTTTTCCATCTGTTCATATGATTTGTAATTAGATATTTTCCATAAGCTTAGTGGGCACTCTGGACTCAAAAATTGTTCGTTTCTTTTTCTTTTTTTTTTTTTTTTTATTTATTTCTAGGAGAGAGAGACAGCGTGAGCAGGGGAGGGTCAGAGAGAGAGGGAGTCACAGACTGAAACAGGCTCCAGGCTCCGAGCTGGCAGTCAGCACAGAGCCCGACGCAGGGCTCGAACCCACGAACCGCGAGATCATGACCCAAGCGAAAGTCGGACGCTTAACCGACTAAGCCACCCAGGCGCCCCAAAAATTGTTTGTTTCTTATTAACCTAGTTAAATTGTTTTCTTTAGCTTTACCTCTTTTTGACTAGTATTGCCAGAGTATTTAATTGTTATTATTAAAAGACATCTTTTGGGGTGCCTGGGTGGTTGAGTCGGTTGAGCGTCCAGCTCTTGATTTTGGCTCAAGTCATGATCTCGTGGTCATGAGATTGAGCCCCATGTTGGCTCTGTGCTGGGCATGAGGCTTGCTTGGGATTCTCTCTCTTCTTCTGCCCCTCCCCCATATTTGTGCTCATGTGTGCACAAGCGCCAGGCACACTCTCCCTGGATGGTTCGGTGGGGAGACATCTTTTGAATATCAACTATATGTGTCAGAGTTTTGAACTTTGAATAATATACCACATCATTTCATGGTGAGAAGTTCTTAACAATCACCACCAGTGTTGACTATAAGTATATTTTAATGTTACGTAAATATATGGCAATATAAAATTAAATATAAACTCTGTGTAATTTAAGTTCTCATGATCATAATATAATAGAAACAATAAAAATATATTTATGGTATTAGTACCAGTATAGCATGGTATTAATTTAATACTATGTAGTAGGTTATTTTCCTGAAAGTAAATTGCTGCTCACAGTATGAATGTGACCCTGATAGCTATGATGTGTTTTGCTTTTTGTTTTTGTTTTTTTTGAGCTTGGCTTAATTATGGGGCCGTGTGCTTTCAGATGATTCAGTTTTCCCAGCATAGTTTTCCAACCCACTTGGAAAACTTACTTGTATGGTATGATGTTGGGTCATGTGATCTTCACTTGGTGCATTATTTACATATTAAACCTCTTTATGTACTATTTTCTCAGCCTGCAACAAAGTAAGAACTAGTTGGCTCCAACACAATGGTTAATGCTTCAATAAATGTTGGCACCATATTGCATAACAATACTTTGTTATGAGATGGCAGTCAGATTATCAGAATCTACTTTTTTTTTTTAATTTTTTTTTTTTAATATTTTTATTTCTAGGACAGAGAGAGAGAGCGCGAGTAGGGTAGGGTCAGAGAGAGAGGGAGACACAGACTCTGAAACAGGCTCCAGGCTCTGAGCTGTCAGCACAGAACCCGACGCGGGGCTCGAACCCACGAACCGCGAGATCATGACCTAAGCGAAAGTCGGACGCTTAACCGACTAAGCCACCCAGGCGCCCCAGAATCTACTTTTTTGAGAGAGAGAGAGACAGAGAGAGAATGCACATACACATGTGTTGGGGAGGGGCAAAGGAAGAGTGGGGCAGAAGATCTGAAGCAGGCTCTGTGCTGACAGCAGAGAACCATATGTGGAGTTGAACTCATGAACCATGAGATCAAGAACTGAGCCGAAGTTGGACACTCAACTGACTGAGCCACCTAGGCAGCCCCAGAATCTAGTTCTAGTAAAGCTTTTAGATTTTTGTGGAAGTAAAATTGAAAATTAAAAAATATTAAGAGTATTTATGGACCACTAAGGTATATTCTCAAAGATTCCTTGTCCAGCTTGAGAAAAATTACAAAATGTAGAGTGTATACAGACACATAGACACTGTATATATGTGGCATGAACAAGTAGAAATTCAATAACTTATAAAATTAATCATGCAGGCACTACATGGATATAAATTACTACAGTGCCAAATATAATGATCAAATTAACTATTGAATAATTTTATTTTGGAGGTACAGTCTTAGCACTTAATACAAGTAGAAATTAAATTCCTTTTGTTTTGAGTGCTTATATTCCTTTTGTGATAAAAAAAATAAGGAAAAACAAGATTTTGCACAAATTAAGAATAAAGCAAGGCATTGCGGATCATTTACCTAAAGAACAATACCCAGTTATTCATTTTGTTTTTTTTTTAATTTGTTTATTTTTTTAATGTTTTATTTATTTCTGAGAGAGGGAGAGACAGCGTGAGTGGGGGAGGGTCAGAGAGAGAGGGAGACACAGAATCTAAAACAGGCTCCAGGCTCTGAGCTAGCTGTCAGCACAGAGCCCGATGTGGGGCTCGAACCCAAAAACCGTGAGATCATGACCTGAGCCAAAGTCGGACGCTTAACCGACTGAGCCACCCAGGCACCCCTAGTTATTCATTTTAATAAAAGGCAACATAATTATAATGGGCTCAGGATCAAAATAGTAGTGGTTATCACTAGTCATCTTCTTTACCAGGTGAGGCAGGTACGGGAAGAGATTGTGGTTTTGTAAGCATCCTGTTGCTGCAGAGGCAGCAAACTCCACAGGATATATAACTGGAGGCTTTCCATACCACCAAGTGCTGTCGCTCTCCCTTTCTGCACCTAAGGGAGATGAGGCCCACTTTCCCCCTGAGCCCAGTCTGAGCTTCTCAAGCGGTCTTTACTAGCTCACAGGATAAACCACAGTTAGTTTAAAAATAAGCCAATTGTTTAAAAAAAAAAGCCAATTGTTTTTAGGGGGGGGATATACTGAAAAAGAGATGGATAAAGAGTACAAAGAAAGCACAGGAGTTATGGAGAAACATTCATAGGGGTCTGTTCCCAGTCCATTCTCTTCAATACATAAATACTGGATCAACGTGCTCTGTTAGCACTATTTGTTACTACATTTGTTACCTGAATCTTGACCACTAGTTATTAGAAAGGAACAAGGGAAACTATGAAAGCAAAGACCTAGCCTTGATTTTCTAATGCAAAGCATGTAAATCTAAAATTTTAATTTATTACTTGACAATAAGCTATTTGTAAAAAAAAAAATATTTTTTCCAAGAAAAAAAATAAAATTTTAATTTCTTAATCTGGCGATCTCTGGGAAAACAGTCAGTTTATCTTACTTCCTCGTTTAAATCCTTCAAAGACTTTACCACTGTTTATAGGACCTTCATGAATTTTCTTCTGATAATCTTATTATATCCCTTCATTGCACTTTACATCCCAGTGATATTGACCTATTGTAGTTCGTTCTCTACTAGACTGTGACTTCTACGAGAAAAACTTCACATAGTATGTAGCATGCAATAGTCCTTCAGTAAAATTGTAATTTAATTGAACTCTAATTGGATGAATCTGGGCAAAGCACTTTGGCAGTGAGTAGATCTTTTTGACCTTTAGTGTATTCCAGAGTAGAAGAGGAAGATTAGAGATAAGAAGTATGTTAGAAGACCAGAAAATCCAGATTTTGCATGAATTCTGAATAGTTGAGTTCAATCAACATGCATTTATTGAGTAACCAACATTTCCTGCTACTCATGGAGTTTGGTAACTTGTATGATTATCAGAGTCACATTGTTGAGTATGTATAGAATGATGAGGAATATTAAAAAATATTTAAACTGTTAGGCTGAAGTTTTTGTTTTTTTGTTTTTTAATTAGGACTTTAGAGACAACTTGTAAAGATAAGAGCATGAGTATTTCAAGTTTTCTTTTGAAAACTGAGTCATAGATGTTGCTTTTCAAGCCAAGTAAAGGTTTGATTATTTTACACTTCATGGCTTTTTTAAAATTCTAGTTGCTATAACAACTTTGATATTTCTTTATTATTTTTAGCACTTCAGTTGCCATAACAATAAGATATCTTTAAAAAATAGCAATTTTCTTTTATAAGGGAAAAAATCTCTTCCAATTAAAAATGAATTTGAATCAACATTGCTATAATGTGAACCCATTATTCAAAATGTAATTGTGCTATTCTGTTTTCTTATAATTTTGACAGACTTTTGCAGGAGATGTTTTAAGGTTCAACTTTTACCTCTGTGTTTTTATTACTGTACAAAAATTAAAGACAGGTGGCTGTATTGAACCTTTTCTGTGACATGCTATTAATACTTGATGGGATTGCATTGATCTAAAAATCTTCTTAAACAATTTAATTTCCAGATTTGTTTCATAAAGTAAGAGAAGAACATGGCTGATGGATAGCTCTTATATGGAAGATGTAAGAAAGCTTGGAATTTCCTTTTCTCTTGTGTTATTTTTAAGTGTATTTATCATGTCTATTGCTATACTAAAACAGTTACCACTTCACTTATCTAGAAATAACTGACAACTCAGGCCTGAGCTACAGCATTTTATTCATAGAATAGTACTTCTGTTTACTCTTTGAGAAAAAATTCTCATAAGCTTTATTTCTGATAGCCTTTAAAAAATTAGGGATAGCAAATTAGAAGAGGAAAGAGGAGTGCTGCTATATTTGCTATGCAAACAGAGTTAGAAAATATGGAAGCTCCATTCTTTTCTGTGTGTCTGGTTCCTTGTAGAAATTAAACAAGTTTGTCTGTCTCTCTGTAAAAATAAAACCTGTGTATCTATATCTGTGTATACACATATGTGGACTCTAGTGGCTACAAAGGTGTGATGGTGATTATAAGGCAATCTTAATACTTGTTCTAATTGGTGTTAAGAATGATGATCCCAGCCTTTCAGGCAAAATTTAATTATGTTCAGAATTCTGAGTTTAAAAAGGCAGAGGAGATGTATATGATACATCTTATAAAGATTTAAATGTAAGATTTGATGGGGTGAACAAAACATCAAAAATTTGAAAAGAGAAAAATCCTCATTATTTGGAAATTGTGGCATCTGTGTAATCGAGGTTTTTATGGACTAAGCTTTGGTGATTTTTACAGTACAGTGTTAATAATCATATAAATTTCCTAAGATGCATGGTCATGTTCAGATAATGTATTTATATTAAAAATGTACTTTTTAAAGGGAATGTTGAGGGAGATGGAATTCAGTAGAAAGCAGAAACATTGTTACTAATTTCCTAGTCTCAGGTTATTTGTGGTGTAGTTTCTTAGGGAGAAATGATTAAAAAGAAAGTCTTTGATAGTTAAGAATATGCTTACTTTTACTCTCTGAGCTTTGAATGAGCTGCTGTGTGCTTTTTTTTATGGTTTATCTTTAATTTCTAGTTTTCATAACCAACCTTAAGAGATAGGTGTTACCTCCATTTTACAGATGGAAGCTGAGAAGTATGACATACCTACAGCGTCATAGTTAATAAGTGCTGCAGCCAGCATGCGTCTCCAAATCTGGCTCATTCTAAAGCCTGCACTGTCTTCTTTAAGTCATAATCTTTCCCAGTCTCCAAGTATAATAGACGTTTACTAAAGATAATAGCCCAACTTAAGGAAAATGAAAAGAAAGATCATACTATGCATGGTTTTATTTTTATTTTTTTTTACTCTGCACACTATTTTTGACTGATTAATTTGATTTTAATTATATCTTTTATTTGAGGGTTTCCCCCACTAAGAGTTAAACATGCATGTAGAGCTCCTGAGTGACTCAGTCAGTTAAGTGTCCGACTTCAACTCAGGTCATGATCTCGTGGTTTGTGGGTTTGAGCCCCGTATCTGGCTCTGAGCTGACAACTTGGAGCCTGGAGCCTGCTTCAGAATCTGTCTACCTCTCTCTCTGCCCCTCCCCTGCTTGTGTGTATTCTCTCTCTCTGTTAAAAATAAACATAAACAAAATAAAGATACATATAAATTAGTATTTTTTCCCTTCATTTTCCTTGTATCTGATTAAAGATCATGAAATCTCTCAAACTTTTTGCTTTCTTGGCCAGTTGTCTTAGATCCCGCCTAGCTGGGGCAGTCTCAGAGTGTTGTATAACTGGCATTTAATAGGAAGTCTTTTCTCACTCAGTGTCTCACTTGCATCTGGGCTGTTGTGTCTGTGAGTACAAACACTGAACCATGAGTCAGGTATCCTGATAGAGAGAGTGTGAAAGTAGGCACAGGATAGATTTACTTATTCTGTCTGTTCTTTTAGACATTCAGTAGTTCTCTTTCTTGCTTTGGAGGATTCTGGTATTTTTCGCTCAGGTGGTTTAGATATTTAATTTGGTGGTTTTACATTAAGAAATGGAACACTTGAAACACACAAGTGCAATCATAACTTTATCATTCTTTTTGGCCATAAGTTACATGTATGTGAAATTATAGACCTTAAATGTCACATTTTGATGAGTTTTGTTATGCATACATGCATGTTACCCATGGCTATCGAGATACACAATGTTTCCTATCATCTCTAAAAGTTTCCTTATACCTCTTGTTTGTCAACACACATCCACACCCACGAGGCAACTATGTTATTTCTTTCATCAAAAATTAGTTTCACGTATTTCAGAACTTCATTTATGGACATATTACAGTTTGTTTATCACTTTCCATGTTGATGGATATACGGGTTGTTTTCAGTTTTTGACTATTAAAAGTAAAACTGCGAGGTGCCTGAGTGGCTCAGTCAGTTAAGGGCCTGATGACTTCGGCTCAGGTCATGATCTCGCAGTTTAGAGTTCGAGCCCCACATTGGGTGCTGTGCTGACAGCTCAGAGCCTGGACCCTGTTTCAGACTCTGTCTCCCTCTCTCTCTGCCACTCCCTGCTCATGTTTGCTCACCCCCCACCCCGTCAAAAATAAACATTAAAAACATAAAAGTAAAGCTACTATGTACATTTTAATAAAGGTTATAGTTTAATATATGTTTTCATTTCTATTTGTTGGACCCAAGGAGTGGTAGGGTGGACTTGTTTAATGTTATAAGAAACTTCCAAACTTTCAAAGTTTTAAAAGTTGGGCCATTTTAAAGGATGTGGAGAAAAAGGAACATTCATGCACTGTTGGTTGGAAGGCAAACTGGTACAGCCACTGTGGAAAACAGTATGGAGGTTCCTCAAGAAGTTAAAAATAGAACTACCCTATGATCCAGCAATCATCTTACTCTTTATCTAAAATATACAAAAACACTAATTTGAAGAGATACACACACCCCTATATATGTAGCAGCATTATTTATAATAGCCAAATTATGGAAGCAGCTGAGTGGCCATCGAGTGATTGATGGATAAAGAACAGGTGATATACACACACACACACACACACACACAGGAATATTATTCATCCATAAAAAATAATGAAATCTTGATATTTGTAGTAACATGGATGGAGCTAGAGTATAATGCTAAGCAAAATAAGTCAGTTGGAGAAAGACGGATACCATATTTCGCCCATATGTGGAAGTTAAGAAACAAAGCAAGCAAAGGGACAAAAACAAAAAACAAGAGAGAGTTGCCAAGAAACAGACCCTTAACTATAGGGAACAAGCTGATGGAGGGGGTTGGGAGACGGGGGAAATAGGTGATGGGAGTTAGGAGGACACTTGCTGTGATGAGCACTCTGGGATGTATGGAAGTGTTGAATCACTATGTTGTACACCTGAAACTAATATAACACTGTAAAAAAATTTAAAAATTGGGCCATTTCACATTAACACTTACAGTTTATAAGAGTTTGACTCCTGCATTCTTACCAAAATTTAGTATTTGCAGTGTTTTACTTTTAGCCACTCTAGTGGGCATATAGTGATATCTGGCTGTGATTTTACTTTGTCTTTTCTTGATGACTGTTGATGCTGAGTGCTTTTTTATTTTCTTGATGGCCATTTCTTCCTTTGTGAAGTATCTATGAAAGCATTTCCTCATTTTTAATTGGGTTATTTGTATTTTTACTAACAAATTGTAGGAGTCTTCATATATTTTGGATACAGATTTTTTGTTAGATATATGTTTTGCTAATATTTACTTTCTGATTTTCTTTATGCTGTCTTTTGAAAAGCAGAATTTTAATTTCAAGTATAATTTATTATATTTGTATTATATATTGATATATATTACATATTGATATTGATATATTAATATATATATTTACTTTGATGTTATTTTCTGTATTTTAAGAAATTTTTGTCTATTTACATGTCGTGAAGATATTCTCCTTCTAGGATGTTTTCTTTAAGAAGCTTTATATTTATAGTCTTAGTTTTTATGTTTAGATATGATTATCTCAAATATATTTTTGTATATGGTATGAGGAAGGAATCTAAGTTCTTTGTCTCATTATCCAAATTTTTCTAGTAACATTTACTGAAAAGATATTCTTTTCCTCTTGACTTATTTTAAAGTCTGTTAAAATTCAGTTGTTAAGTGTGAGTTTATTTTTACTCTCTATTAGTGATTTATTTGTTTATCCTTATGCCAGTCTTGATGACTATGGCTGTATAGTAAGTCTTGAAGTCAGCTTGTGCCCATCTTCCAACTTGTAAAAGATCATTTCATAAGACTGTTTTAGCTACCCTAGGTTCTTTTTTGTTTACATATAAATTTTAGAATCACATAGAATCAACAAATAGCCATACATCCATAGATTAATTTGAGAAAAGCTAACATTCTTATTAATACTCTTGAGTCTTCTAATCCATAAAGGTAGTGTATCTTTCCATTTACTTACGACCTTTTCATTTTGTAGTTTTCAGGGTAGAGGTCTTATACATTTTTTGTTAAACTTATCCATATTTTCTGTTTTGGGGGGCCTATTGTAAATGGCTTGTTGCAGAATTTCATTTACTATAGTTTGTTGCAACTATCCAGAAATTCAGTGATTTTTGTATATTGCCTGTATTTGGACAAGATTTACCCATTAGTTCTAATAGTTTTGGGGGTAGATTTTTAAAGTGTTTCTTATGTAGGTAGTCTTGTGTTCCTTTTCTTGTATGGCTTAGCTATCTTTTTTTCTTGCCTGCTACTGACAGGGACCTCCAGTACAGAGGGAATGGAAGTGGCGAGAGCAGACATCTTTGCCTTGTTTTCTATCTTAAGAAGAAAATATTTACTCTTTCACCATTAAATATCACTCTAGCTATAGGATTTTCCATGGAGTGTCTTTATCAGATTGAGGAAGTTTTCTTCTGCAGTGCCACTCACTTAAGAGTTGTGAAATATTTGCAGTTGTTAATAACTTGTCTCCTAATGAAATAAAGTTAATAATGTAAACTTGCTTTCTATCCTTGAGAGATCACTAAATCAGTGGATTGTAATATATGCTACTTCAGAGGAGTTTTTAGACCATTTAGACCAAATTGCTCTGATAGAACATTTAAAATACATTGATACTGCATTTTGCAGCATTTGTCATTCTTAAAAATAAGTAAATAATCATTATCTCCTGCTAGATAGGATTTTTCAAAGCTCTAGTCAGATATTCATATGGGTTTAGGGAGAGGTATAGATGAATATTATTGCCCTTAATTTGAATATGTTAGGAGGCTAATTATTCTTACTCTACAATTTGGTTATATATTTTACAGCTTTCTTGTGAAGCTTGTATGTCATTCAAGGGGTATTGCAAGGAACTTTGTGTATTCTGAGGTTCACAGAAACTGGTTATTAATGTTTTACTTTCTTATAGACTTTTTGAGCTATTTTTATGTTTTTTACATTAAAGTTTTGTAAACATATACTTGTTTAGCTCCAGTTTTATGCCCAATGGTTTAAATTAGGCACTTAAGATATAATGAAGAACAAATCAGTTATTACTCCCTTCTTGGGGATTGCAGAATATTCAGGAAGACAAAATTGAATGAAATAGATCATTATAAATTATGATAAGTGTAGAATCTGGTCTAATCTGGGAATTCAAGGAAGGTATCTGTGAGGAAGTGGTATTTGAACTAATTCTGAAGGTTACATCTATATTAACTAAAACAAGTGTGATGGCATAGTAAGCAGCAGGTGTAAATGTCCTGAGGCGGTAGAGTGCGTAGCAAACATGTAGGACAGGGTGATGGGTAAAATAAGGGAAGGCAGAGCCGGGTTAGCTAATCCTAAACAATACAGAAAAGAAGTAAGATTGGATCAGTATGTGGAGAACAGATTTTATAGGACCTGTTAGGATTTTATCTTAAGGGCAGTGTGAAACCACTGAAGTATTTTAAAAGGGGAGTGATAACATCTGGCTTGCATTTTGGAAGGAAGATTCTGTCTGTACATAATGGATTGAAGAGAGGCCATAGACAGCTCATGAGGACTGCGCCGGAAGCCACTGCATGTGCTCCCACACAAGATAATTCAAGCTTGCTTAGGGTAGTGACAGCAGAGATAGGGAAGAGTTAATAGATGGGAGGAGTAGTTGAAGAAATAGATAAATTCTGAATGCATACACCTTTTTTGTACCTTTACAACTGGATAAAAAACCCCTTTAGTTCTGTATATGTTTACTTTTTACAGTAGTTCTCCTGGATAATCATCACCTCCTGTTTATCTTATCTAGCATTGATAGTGACGTCCCTCTCTCACTCTGCTATTTAGCTCCTGTTGATTGGTTGCCTGAAATGCTTGGATGTTTAATAATGAAATATTGATGCATATAAAAGAATATATAAAACTTAAGTACACGTAAAAACTCAAGCACCTGTGATGTGTCATCTTAAAAAGCTATAGTTTTAGCTGTTAGAAGTAATTCTGAAGTATCCCAAAGAATAATTCCTCTTCTATATTTCCCAACTAGCATTCATCAGTTGAAAGGAGAGGGAGGTGGTTGACAATGATTGCAGTAAGAATGGCAATAATAAAATACTTAATGACCCCTAACATGAAGAGAATTATGCCTAATTTAAAAACAAACAATGATTTATGTAATGAGCAATGTTAATATATGATATTAATGCTTTTTTGTTATTAAAGCTTCACATTATAAATTAGTTCCTATTATAATCAAATTATAAAGAAGGTAGAAAGGGAGAAAAATGAGGGACCAGTAGAGCAAGTCAGTGTCTAAAAAGAAGAAAATTATCTTATGAGAACTGCTGAAGCTTTTTCTGGAAGTTGGTAGAAAGAAAGAAGAAAGGTTAGTGGATCAAAGGCTCTACTTGAACTCTCTCATATTATCGTTTGCCTTTGGAAGCACGTACAATTATGGATTATTTAGAGTATTTGTAGACTCAAATCCCTGTCAGTGATTAGTTTTGGGAAATAAATGTGTCAAACCAAAGCGATCTAGTATTTGAATTTCCCTATGAGATTTTTTTTTTGCCATTTCTCTGATTTTAGAAATATTACATTCAAAACTATTTTAAAAATATGTAAAGCCTATCCTTGTAAAAGGTTTATTTAATATGGAGATGGGACCTGTCTATATTCATGAATACTTATCAAATGTAATTTTTATTTTGAATATTTATTATTATTATAAATGAGAATGTTAGTTAAATCCAATCTTGCTTGATTTTAATGCTTTTAGGTATCCCTAAAGGTCAAACTACTTTCCTTGTAAAATAGGACTTTCTAGTCTTTTGTATTATATATTTAAATATTCTCTTTCAAACCTCAAGATGGTACTCATTCTGTGATTGTTATCTAACTTGTTTTATAAATTAATTCTGGTAATGAAAAATGCACTTCCATTCTTTCTCTATTTCACCTCAACCCCTGAAGATTTTTGACAGTAATATGGTCTTCCTTCCTTAAGGCAGTTTAGCATGGAGGAAAGAATAGGGTTTTCTGTTCTTTAGAAATCAGTTTTGGAATCCAAAATAGTTATTCTTAGACATTACCTTACTGGCAGCCATCAGTGGAAAGGAAAGGGAAGGAGAGGGCTTATCAATATGGTGTTAGGAATGACAATTTTGACCTGTTTCAAGGCTAGTTTCATGACTCTTGGAGGCAAGTTATACTTACTTAGCTTCTCTAGTACCCATCTTCTTCCTTTGGAAGATGATAATGATGGGTACCTACTCCATAAAGATTTAAGGTTTTTATAGAGAGGAAAATATATAAAGCACTTAGCATAATGCTTGGCACACAGAATGTGCTCAACAGATGTTAGTTATCTTCCATTTTCATCTTAATTTCCCTTATTTAATTCTGAAATAATTTGTAAATTAATTCTAAGTCACTTCAAAGAAGAGTGCTGATCCCATATGAAATACACTTAAAGCAAAATGTTTGTCTCTGTAAGTGAAAATAGGAATGTTTTTAACCTCCCTCATATAAAGTAGCTTAATTTGCTCTCTTCTCACTTGGGTATGGTTAGCTCAGTCACTGTATGACAGAGTTCTTTGACTCTGAGTGTTTTTCATAGTAAGATAAAAAGTGGAGTAAACAGTCATTCTACTTATTTCTAATGCCTACTTTTCAAAGTTCATATTTGACCTTAAATATTTCCCCAAATAGATTTTAGCATAGAGGTGTTAGTTCCAATGTTTTGTTTATACAGTTAAATACATCAGATTCAGCAATTTAGTGTGGGTGTGGCAGGGATTAGAGAGAATATTAAATGACTTAACTTCTTTAATCAAAATATATCTATATTTTAGGGAGTAAAAATAGTAGCTATATCATTTGAGTTCATGAAGTCTTAGCTGATTTTTAATAATTAATACGTTTTTTCTGCCAGTGAGCATTAGATTACTGCTGACTTTTTAGTGTCATAGTACCTTGTGGTAGTTTCTCTACAGGGTTTAAAGGTGTATCCCAGTGTTTTTTTGTTTTTGTTTTTTTGTTTTCTTGTTTTTTACTGTCCTTTCCATAGGAATTAATCTTTATAAATGCTACAAGGAGACTACCTCTAGAGATTCATACGTGCCATTAATATGTTATAAGGATCGGTCAGTCCCATTGTCTTCTTTTGTCAATCTTGATCGGAGCTTACCGAGTAAGTCTATAAGCCTGCATGTGCCTGGCAACTGTTACCTAGTGACAGTTTCAGCTGCAGTAGCCATTGGCTGTGCTGTTGATTGGGGCAGGAGGACCGAGTCACCTTTCTGATGGTGAGTTCTGCATCAGCTCAGGATGAGGAGGAGAGGAGCAGGGCTCCGGCTCAGGCGGAGGCAGTGATACTGAGAGATTGTGAAGAACATAGCGACAGCATCCTGGTAACTGCATCACAGTAAATCGGACTTCTGAATCAAGCAGCCCAGCCTAGCAGCTGATAAGAGTGAATGTAGGTGAGAAGCATTGCCTTATTCCTGTAAGAAGAGAACTATTTTGTGATAAGTAAAACTAGGAATGTGCAAGGAGGAATATCCTGTGGCTATTATAAAAGAAGGACTTCCCTGAATGACTTGGTGGTGCACGAGAAAATAACTTTCAGAGAAGAATGCTTTCTGTTAAGCTGCTGCTTTGTTCCTGAAGGAAATGTTTTTATTTCTAATGCATGTTACTTCTTCAAGAGGTATGACAACAAAGACTGACAAGAAACTCTCTGAAATAACTGCACTTTTCAAAAGATTTTTGATAAATGTTAACCTGATAACAGAATGACCTTGGAAGCCTTTTGGATGGATTCTGTCCTGCAAGCCTTTCAGTATTTCAAACTCTAGGATTTAAACTCATCTTGATGCTTTAGAGGTATTTTAAAATTAGTCCATCTTATAACCTACCTAATGACCCCTGTATTAATTGAGCACTTGTTCAAAATAGAAAACAGAAATAGAAGAGGCATTTTCATAACATATGGCTGCTGTATAACTGCAAGTATAGCAAACAAGGTAATTTTCCACTTTCAGAAGATTTAGTCGAAGTAATGATTTAATGTGTTAATCCTCTGATGAAAGTAGAAGAGAATAGAAACAGACTACGAAGCCTACTGGAAATGCCTAAGTAATAAATAATGGCAGCATTTCTAGTCAAATGAACTTAGACTATATAGGAAAGTTTCTATTGTTTAAATTTCATATATATGTGAGGTATAGGTGTGGTTGCAAAGGTGAGAAATAACTTGGAGCTGTGTATTTATTATTCCATTAGAAGGAACGTGGCATATCAGATAATGAAAGTTATTTTCAATTATTGATGCTGAAATTAATAACATTTATTTTCCTTTTGAAAAGGAAAAAGTATAAATTACATGTAGCACCAGTAATTGTAATGGACTGAAACTGTTTTCATCTGAGTGCTTTAAAGATTGCATGCAGAATTAAAACTTTACAGTTTATCATGTCTTGTCAGGTGTTAACCCATTGCATATTATCTTCCCTACTGGAAATATGCTTTCATTTCCAGTTATAGGGCAGTCTGGAATCTGTTACCCCTGTTCTGCTCCTTTGTGCCCAAGTAGAGCTGAGTCGTTTAGAATTAACCTTGTGTGCATGTGTGTGTGGAGATTTAGCTTTTTTGAGAAGTGAAAAATAGATCATAAAGTTGATCTATCAGCATCAAACCCTGAACTGAGCCCAAAGACACTCTTTGCCGCAATGAACTTTTTCTTAGATTTGCAACTAGATCTTAGATCTTAATTATTTGAAACTGTAAAATATGAATCCAGTTCTCATGATAGATGAAGTAGGAAGCCTGAGCCAATTTAAGACTCCCTCCTCCCTCATTATTTCTAGTTGATCCCTAAGAAACTACCTTTTCGATGAGACCAAACAGTCCACAAAGTCTTTTCTTCTCTTGGCAATTGAGGTTTTTTTCTTTTTACAGATTTGATTTTTCATAGTTCAAGGTAATAGATCCATTTTCTCTAGAAGTGCCTTGTGTCGTCAAAAAGTTGTTTGGGAGAGCATCAGAGGAAGCTAATCAGTGACCTTTTCTCACCTCCTTTCTAGCTTATTTCCCTTTCTCTCCCCCCAAAGTTGAGACGTGTCACTGCTGCACTGAGACTGATGAAGAGGCTTGAGTACTTTCTGGGATGCTCGGCTGTGACAGAAGCACTGCCACTATCTACCAAAGCTGGTCCCAAGACATTCATGTGTAGAGTTTAACACATGCTGGACAGGGCACCTGCTTGCTGGAGCCAAGGCTACATGTTCCCTTAATTCCAAGCCATGAATGAATCCAGGTGGACTGAATGGAGCCTCCTGAACATGAGCAGTGGCATTGTGAATGTGTCTGAACGTCACTCCTGCCCACTTGGATTTGGCTACTACAGTGCGGTGGATGTGTGCATCTTTGAGACCGTTGTTATTGTCTTGCTGACATTTCTAATCATTGCTGGGAATTTAACGGTCATCTTTGTGTTTCACTGTGCTCCACTGTTACACCACTACACTACCAGCTATTTTATTCAGACAATGGCATATGCTGATCTTTTCGTTGGAGTTAGCTGCTTGGTTCCTACTCTCTCACTTCTTCACTACTCCACAGGTATCCATGAGTCATTGACTTGCCAGGTTTTTGGATATATCATCTCGGTTCTAAAAAGTGTTTCTATGGCATGCCTTGCTTGCATAAGTGTGGATCGCTATCTTGCAATAACCAAGCCTCTTTCCTACAATCAACTGGTCACTCCTTGTCGCCTGAGAATTTGCATTATTTTAATCTGGATCTACTCTTGCCTCATTTTCTTGCCTTCCTTTTTTGGCTGGGGGAAACCAGGGTACCACGGTGACATTTTTGAATGGTGTGCCACCTCTTGGCTCACCAGCGCCTATTTTACTGGCTTTATTGTTTGTTTACTTTATGCTCCTGCCGCCTTTGTGGTCTGCTTCACTTACTTCCACATTTTCAAAATTTGCCGGCAGCACACCAAAGAGATAAATGATCGGAGGGCCCGATTTCCTAGACATGAGGTGGGTGCCTCTGGGGAGACTGGACACAGCCCTGACCGTCGCTACGCCATGGTTTTGTTTCGGATAACCAGTGTGTTTTACATGCTGTGGCTCCCTTATATAATTTACTTTCTTCTGGAAAGCTCCCGGGTCTTAGACAATCCAACAGTATCCTTCCTAACAACCTGGCTTGCTATAAGTAATAGTTTTTGTAACTGTGTAATATACAGCCTTTCCAACAGTGTTTTCCGGCTAGGCCTCCGAAGACTGTCCAGGACAATGTGTACATCTTGTATGTGTGTGAAGGATCAGGAAGCACAAGACCCCAAACCTAGGAAACGGGCTAATTCCTGCTCCATTTGAAGAGAACTATACGTAAATCCAGTGTAATCTGACAGGGGTTTTGGATTGTATTCTTGATTCTTCTGGAAGTTTGCCACTAGAGAAATATTTACTTGAATAGTTGACTATGAGATGAAAGGACTAAAGATTTCTCTTTTTTTCTTTTCTTTTTCCACAGTAGTGGGGGAGGGGGAGCTAGAGAAAAGAACGTATGGAGGGTAATCTCATGAGATAACTATGGTATGTGAGTATATGTGTACAGTAATAGCAAAATTAAGCACTGAAGATGAAAAAAGTATTGAACAAAATATCTCAGATCTTCCACAGGACACGAGCAAAGCCCCTCGGCATCTCTGTCCTCTCTGAGCTCTCTCCTCTGTCTTTGCCTCTCATTCTGTCTGTCTCTCCCACTCTTTTTGTGTTTGTGGAAATTACTTACATAAATTGTCCTTTATAGAAGAATGCTACATATTATATATGTAGCAAAGTACAATTTTTTGCATCAAAGTATACTCTTAAACGTACTAATCTGCAGCCCATAAGTGGTCTCTCCATGAAGGATGCATAGTAAGCATTGTATTTTATTACCTGCCACATAACCCTTTGCTTGTGTTTTTACAATATTCACAGTGCAAATTGTCTGCTATAAAAAAAAAGAAACAGTATTTTTGTTTCTTCTGGGTAAAATTATGCGTACCCACCTTCCACCCCCTTTCTAACAGCCTGCTATTTTTTTTCTTCCATTTTTCATGAGCTGCATCCTTTGGTACCTTAATCCCAAAGTGTCTTAGCTAATGAAAGAATTTACTATATAAAGCAATCATAATGTTAAATAATCTATTCCTTCCAACAAAGGTTGTTTGAGATATCATGTTAAATATTTTTAATAGCTTTTGTATACATTTTTATCTGGTTCCTTTCCAATTAGCTCATGTGCCCGAGTGGTATCTTTTTTTGCTATAATAAAGCTTTGTTTTTCTTTAAGGAAATCCACAAATAATTCTAACGCAGATTTCAGAATATTCACCCAGAAGTGAGGTATTATTCTTCAAGCCACATAGTGTGCCCTCCCACTTTTTTCCCCCTTAATAGTAAATATTAACCTTTTTGTGTTAGGTCTACAAAGTTAGTGTTGCGTCCACCAATCATTTGTGTGATATGTATTTGCATATACTATTTTTTTTTACAACAAAGAAAATGTAAATTATATTATATGATCTGTGCCTAATGTTTTCTTAGCACAATACATAGATCAATGTTGCTTAACTCATCAACATTGGAAAAAATATACAAAAACTTGGAAGAGAAAAATACTTTTGTGTAGTTGTTATTTAGATATTTATATTAGACCAAGCTGCATTCTTAGTACTGCTGAGAATACAATATACTTAATTATTAAATACAGGTAAGAGCTGTCAGTATTTCTTTTTGTAATCTGTTTTCATACACAGAGATTAAATTAACTTATTTTTTAGTGTGCTACATGGAATTGTATAATAAATTGTCAGGGGTTTAGATGTAGCAAAATGGCATTTGGGGAATTAGTAGTGAAGCAGGTGTGAGTGGTAAAACATCTAAATCTTACTTTTTTATTATAAGTTTCCTGCCTGACAGATATTTTAAAGTTTATATCAGACTACTGAGTATTTTTCTTCTCAGCATTTTGATTCCTTTGTTCTATGAAATGCATTTAAGAAATGTGCCTATGACTTCAAATTGGAAGCCAAGTGTGTTTGCACACGAGTGGTTTGACTTCAGAGGTCCATTAGTGGAAATGTCATCATTTTATTGAGGTTGTTCTGAACCCATGTATATTTTTAAACATGTAAAGAAAGGTTTAAAATAAAGAATAAAGTAGTATTCTATGTATCAAAATCAGACTTTGTTTCAGTTTCATAAAACCATTCACTTAGGGTCAAAATGTAATTGTTTCACGTTTCTGTGGTTTGGGTTGTTTATATTAATTCTTGCCCTCTGTTGGCAAGTGGCATTTTGGATATTTGAAATGAGCCTTTTAAGTTCAGACCAGGTAAAGGAAAATAAATTTCAAGAAAGCATAATACTACTAACTTTTTGGCTGTCACAAACAGAATAGTCAACATTATATGTATTATTTGGGAACCAGAATTTGGTTCTTTAGATTGGTGTGTAAATATAGCTCCAAAGCACTCAATAGATAGTCTGTAGAGAAAGCTTGAGTCTGTGTTTATTACATTTTCCTCTTCTGGCTTTTCCTCATGATAATTAATAATGACAATTATGTGTCAAGTTTTAAACACTGTTTTTTTAAAAAATCTTTAATGTTTATTTTTGAGAGAGAGAGAGAAGAGGAGGGGAGGGGAAGAGAGACAGAGGGAGACACAGAATCCAGAGCAGGCTAGGCTCTGAGCTATCAGCACAGAGCCCGACACAGGGCTCGAACTCACAAACCTTGAGATCATGACCTGAGCCAAAGTCGGACACTCAACTGACTGAGCCACCCAAGTACCCCGACACTGTGTTAAGTTATATATATATATTATATAATTATAATATAATATATTTATATTATATTATATTTTATATATAAATATAATATTTATATAATATATATAATAACATTTAATCCTCAGTACACCCCTTTCAGGTACATACTGTTATTATTCTCATCCTAGAGACCAGAAACTCAAGAAGGGTGATTGACACAGGGTCACTCAGTTCCTCCCCACAGGTTCATTCATATTTAGCTGGGTTGGAGCCAAAGCCTACACACTTAACCAGTCTGCTTCACCGCTTTTCTGTTTTTCTTCAAAAGCCTTTAAACCTTTGTACCTGTCTATACCTTTTCCTTATAAATTTCTCTGAGTTTTATTTTTTTCCTCACCTAAATCTTTTGCTGTAGTCCTTTCTATACCTTGTGATATCTTTTTCCTCACTCTTACAAATATCTTTTATTAAAACAGCAATGTGGTAAGCCCAAACTTGCCAGTTTAGCCTATAATCAAACTGAAACCCTGGGCATAGCATGACATTGCCTTTATTTATTTTTGTTAAGTTTTTGTTGAATAGTTTCTTCAGATCTCTGTAAATTCCTGTTGAAAAAAATTTTTTGAGGAAGGTGAGTGGAAGAGAAAAGTGTTACCACATTCTGAACATTTTCTGTGTGTCAGGAGCCATGCAGAGCACATAGGCTACATTAGCTTGTTTAGTCCTCAACTCTAGTCCAACAGGAAGGTATAAGACCCTGGATTTCAGTCCAGGTCTCATACACTGGAGTAGCAAGGGGAGTCTATAAGGCAAGTTCTACTAGGTTTAGATTTTTCATTTATTATAATGTTTTATGTGCAACTCTCAGACAAGCCTTTAACTTCCTTTTGACATATTTTAATATGTGTTTATGTAATAGTACTTATTTTGAAACAACCCTGTCTTTTTTATATTAATATGCTTTAAGAATAGAAAGCATAACCATTATTCTCATCATTATATTGTATTCTGTGGTAATTATCCAATTTGGTTATAAGTAACAGCGAAACAATAATGCCATAGTCTATTACTAAAGGTTCTATTATCTGTGGAGCTGTTTCTTTAGTTACATAGTATTCGAAGTCTTTATAACGTACCAGTTTATGAGACCTGGACTGAAGTCCTGGCCTCTAGAGGCTGTTTATCCCTAGGTAAGACACTGAATGTTCCAAGTCCTCATTTTTCTCCTCAGTAAAACCCAGGGACTTGTACCATCCTGTTGGGCTAGATTTGAGGACTAAACAAGCTAATGCAGCCTATGTGCTCTGCCTGGCTCTTGGCACAGAGAAAACTTTCAGAATGTGGTAGCTTCTGTTTCATTATCTTTGTGGCCACCATATTCATTGGCACCATAGTTTCAAGATCACTAATTACAATGTAAGAAGATTACATTTTATAACAGAATGAATCCATTGAGTATAAGAGTTTCCTAAAACAGCATTTTTTTCATATCTGTTTAAACTCAGATTTTGGCTTAAACTCAGATGTTTTTAAATATAGAAAACTTCCATAATTTCTGAAAGCTCCTTTTCCAGGAATGATTATTCATGAAGACATCATTTGACATTAAGTATAACCAGCAAGTTGTTATAACCAATTGTTGGGATGATGCTGAGATTAATTTACCTCCGTACATTATTGCATAAAATATGCTAGGCCATTTTTCTTTTGTCAGCTCGGCAATAGCAAGAAAGGATTGTTCAGGAATGTTTTGCCATTTGTCCTTACATTTTAATTTTCTTCACTTACTAAAATGGAATTTAAGGTGTTTTGTTATGTACTGGTTACCTGGAAGAAACAAAGATTAACTGACAGGTTTATTCTGCACATAGCACTAATTTATGAATTTAGAAATAAATGAAGTTGTTACCTTAAAGGACTGTTCTCTGTCTCTCTCCACTGTGGAAGCTAATCATTAGATGTGGAAAGGATACAGCATGTGATAAAATGAGATTAAATTGTGGGGAATTGGTTAGTGTACCATGTTCAGGTGGGGCCATCACAATGCACAGGAGCTTAGGTTATTGAGCTGATGTGATATTTTGATGTGTATGTTCCAACAGTTGCTCTTTTCCCTGAAAAAAACTTTGTTTCTGGATTAAGAAGAATATGTAATAAGTGGCATATTCTGCAACCAAATACATAGACATCGAGGAAAACAAAGTGACTAGAAAAGAAAAAGAAAACAGATTCCCTTTTCATTGTTTCTTGTGAGTTTCATCCAGTGTTCGTTTTACTCTATAATTTAAAATATTCAGAACCTTGTTTAATATCATAAATGGTTGTGTTTTAAAATATTAATAGTGATGGGATTGGGTCTTCATTATCAATATTCTGTTTAATTTTTTTTTTAGAAATGAGCATCTACTTTGTAATCAGAAAAACAAAATTGTTGTTATTTAAAAAATGATGAAAAAAAAAGAATGTTGGGGTGCCTGGGTGGCTCAGTGTGTTGTGTTTGTCTCTTGATTTCAGCTCAGGTCATGATCTCATGGTTTATGAGATTGAGCCCCACCTTGGGCTGTGCACTGACAGTGCAGAGCCTGCTTGGGATTCTCTCTCTCCCCTACTCCTTCTCTCTCTCTCTCTCCAAAAAAAAAATAAATAAATAAATAAACAAACTTAAAAAAAAAAAGAGAATGCTGACTATTTAAACAATAGTTTGACATTTCACAAAACAGTGCTTGTTGACTCAGCAAGTAACATTATCCAGTCATGTCTCAGGAGTGTCTTCTTTTAAAGATGGTTATATAGATTTCATTTTTTCAGTTTTTATTTTAATCCTAGCTAGTAAACATATAGTATTATATAAGTTTCAGGTGTACAATGTAGTGATTCAACAATTCCATATGTCACCCAGTGCTTATCACTGGTACATTCCTTAATCCCTATCACCTATTTAACCCAACCCTCCCCTCCCTCCCTCCGTAACTATCAGTTTGTTCTCTGTAATTAAGAGTCTGGTTCTTGATTTGTCTCTCTCTCCCTCTCATTTTTCCCCTTTGGTTGTTCGTTTGTTTCTTAAATTCCACATGAGTGAGATCATATGGTATTTGTCTTTTTCTGACTTATTTCACCTAGCATTATACTCTATAGTTCCATCCATGTCATTGCAAATGACAAGATCTCATTCTTTTTTATGGCTGAATAATAGTCCATTGTGTGTATATATCACATCTTCTTTATTCATCAATCGATGGATACTTGGACTGCTTCCATATCTTGGCTATTGTAAGTAATGCAGCTATAAACATAGAGGTGCATGTGTACCTTTGAATTAGTGTTCAAAGACTGATTTCCACAGTGGCTGCACCAGTATATGAGTGTTACTTTTTCTCCACATCTTCACCAACACCTTTTGTTTCTTCTGTTGTTGATTTTAGCCATTCTGACAGGTGTGATGTAGCATCTCATTGTAGTTTTGATTTGCATTTTCCTGATGATAAATGATGAAAACATTTTGTCATGTGTCTGTTGTTCATCTGGATGTCTTTGGAGAGGTATCTGTTAATGTCATCGGCCCAATTTCAATTGGGATTATTTTGTATTCCGGGTTGTTGTATAAGTCCTTTATATTTTTTGGATACTAAACCTTTGTCAGATATGTCATTTGCAAATATCTTCTTCCATTCCAGGTTGTCCTCTCGTTTTTTCGATTGTTCCTTTGCTCTGTAGAAGTTTTTTTTTTTTTTTTGACGTAGTCTAAATAATTTATTTTTGCTTTTATTTCTGTTGCCTCAGGGACCTATCTAGAAAAAAGTTGCTATGGCCAATGTCAGAGAAATTACTGCCTGTATTCTTTTCTAGGATTTTTATGGTTTCAGGTCTCACATTTAGGTCTCTCATCCATTTTGAATTTATTTTTATGTATGGTATGAGAAACTGGTCCAGTTTCATTCTTTTTCATGTTGCTGTCCAGTTTTCCCAAAACAATTTGTTGAAGAGATTGTCTTTTTCTCACTCGATATTCTTTCCTGGTTTGTTAAAGATTAATTGACCACATAATTGTGGGTTCATTTCTGGGTTTTTCTATTCTGTTCTGTTGATTTATGTGTCTACTTTTGTGCCCATACCATACTCTTTTGTTTACCACAGCTTTGTAATATAATTTGAAGTCTGGAATTGTGATGCTTCCAGCTTTGCTTTACTTTCTCAAGATTGGTTTGGATATTCAGAGTCTTTTGTGTTTCCATACAAAATTTAGAATTTTTTGTTCTAGTTCTGTGAAAAATGTGGTTGATATTTTGATAAGGACTGCATTAAATGTATACATTGCTTTTGGCAGTATGCACATTTGAACAACATTTGTTCTTCTAGTCCATGAGCATGGAATATGTCTTTCCATTTCTTTGTAGATAGCCTCTATAGTTTTTGATTTCTGTAATATTTATTTCAGAAAAAATTTTCAGAGAAATTGTAACATTAGATATTCTTGACTTTTGCTTCAACACAGTCAGTTTAAAGTATTTGCTGCATCCAAAAGGATCTCTGTGACTGTAGGGTTTTTCAATTCACCAGTGATGACACTTTTAGCATTTGCACATCATTAAAATTTGTTTTTAAATATTTTATTTTATTTTTGAGAGACAGCATGAGCAGGAGAGGGGGAGAGAGAAAGGGAGACAGAGTCCAAAGCAGGCGCCAGGCTCTGAACTGTCAGCACAGAGCCTGACACGGGGCTGGATTCAAAAACCACGAGATCATGACCTGAACCAAAGTTGGATGCTTAACCGACTGAATCACCCAGGTGTCCCTACACATCTCTAAATCAGAAGAATCACCCTATATTAGGGAAATAGAGTCTAGCTGATGCGTTAACCACATTTCACAGATACACAAGAGTCTTCTTTTCCACTTCCCCATCTTTAAAGATCATATCTATAATTTAACAAAATTAATTCTAGTATACTTAACGTACAGTGTTACATTAGTTTCAGGTGTAGATTGTAGTGATCAGTGATTCTATATATTACTCTGTGTTCAATATAATTTTTTAATGGTAACTTTTATTCTGTTTTTATTTATGATTCTCCATGAAGGTGAAAAAGATCAGAGTAATAATTTCATTAGGAGTCTGTTATATCTGATAGATAATTAACATGAAAGGTGTATGTGATACCAGCACTTTCACTCTAGTGAATGGGACCATATGAATTTTTGAGATTCTTCATTTCTAAAATTTCTTGGTGATAAATATCAGGAAACATAGAGCATAATGGTAGAATTTATTGAATGGAAATATTTTCTAAAATTCAGAAACTTACCAAAATGCTACTTTATACAAGAGAAATCACATGTATCTTTGAATTTAGACATTTGCAGTTTATTTTGTTTTCTATTTAAGCACAGTAGGCAAGTGTAAGTAAGGTGTTGCCAATTAAAAGTGCCCAAACATACTTTCTTTGTAATTAAAATGGTGGCATTAATTGGGTTGAGAGACCCATAAACAAGTCAAATATAAAGTTATATAGCCTGTTCTTTAAGATTCAAAATGTGCCTTTGAATGCAGTACAGACCAATGCAGTGAACACAAGAGACAACTAGTGCCCTTGCTGGAGGGCACACCTGCACACACAGGTGTTCGTGTTTAAGGCTGTAAATACAGCTTTAAAACATTTACTCCACTAATGTTCCTGAGAGAGTTTCAGGTTTAAAATAGATATTATCAGATCATACATTTTCAACTAATAGCCTCTTCACAGTTATTTTGTTTACTTTTTCAGAATTTTTAGAATTAAAAATGCTAAATTGCCAAAATTGATATTGTAAATGATAGATTTGGAGAAGACTAAGAGAATTTGTGAAAAAGCAGGTAAAATAAAACCTCTTAAAGATCCTTGTTTAATGTTTAAGTATATTTAAACATAATTTAAGTTAAATAATGTTTGGATTTTTCTAATATTATTTTGGCAAGGAAAGAATTATTCAAATTTTGATTTTTGGAATTGCTGGAAGTTATCAATTTTATTTTTTCCCCTAAATACTTTATTGTCTAGTTGGTTTCCACATAACGCCCAGTGCTCATCCCAACAAGTGCCCTCCCCCATGCCCATCACCCCCTTTCCCCACTGGAAGTTATTAATTTTAAAATAGAACATAGTTTCTTGTTTGTAAGAAAATAAATTCTGTATAAAGTATACCTAGGTTTTTGTGAAATGTTCGTCTTGCCATAAGTTAGATTTTTAAAATGTGATTTGTATTGAAATTAAAAATTACAGTGAAGTAGATGTTCAGTTTTTTTTCTGTTCAAACGGATTTTGAGGAAAACATAACATCTCAAGGATTAGTTTTCTCTCCTTGCTTCTGTTGTTCCAGGTCAATTGTTTTTAAATGTATTACATCAACAATATCTTAAAAAAAACTTTACTGGATTTCCAGGTATATTAATTTAGAAATAAATCTGGAAAAGTGCATTTTCAAGACTCATATTTATAACGTCATGTTACTAAGCAGATCTTGTGATGGCTTCTGTTATTTCAGCCATCAATTTCATGTATCAGTACTATTTCTAAATGTGATTTAACACGTATAATTGAACAAAGTTAAAATTTATTAGAAGACTAGATTTGGATTTACTTTTTTACATTCTGAACTCCAGGACATCCAGTGGTATCACAGGGACAAATAAAGGCGTATGTGCATGAGAGGGGTGTTTTAATGCTTTTACCACATTACAAACTTAGGGGGAAGATGCTGGCATTCTCAATTTGCGGTCATTGTAAGGTGTTTAGTACTTTTGCAATAGTTAAAGGTACACATCTTTGTTTAGAAACATATTAGGATTTGAAGTAATGTTCCTGAGCAAGATCACCATGGCATGCCAGTTTAGAATGTTACTATGGCATGTATTCAAATGAATCAGTGTACCATGAGAAAAATGGAGACAAGTATGTGCCTCTTCTGTGAGGGTTAAGAAATTATTAGAGAACGCTGAAAGTTAAAATTTGAAAATGGTTAAAATGCATTTTGAACATCTATAATGCCCTTGACATTCTGAAAGCTTTTGTGAATAAGCACTATCTCATTTCACATATAGAAATCTGAGATAAGATTTTTAAGTAACCCTAATATGATATAGCTAGACAGAGCTAGTCTTGAGCATATGTCTTGTATAGCAATAGTTTTGGTCGTGATAAGGCTCTTGAATCATGTATTTATGGATGGCTGGTGGTAGAATGACCTGACACTTCTTCCTTGATTCAAAAATGAAGGCTTACTTAGTTGATACAGGAAAAATTCCATGTGAAATTTTAACTTTTATTAAGTAGGAAAGATTACCTTAAAATTAATTGGATGTTGCAGGAGAGCTGTTGAGATCATGGAAAATTTTAAGTAGATGTGTTTAGTACTGCTCATTGTTTTGATATTAAAACAATGTCTAGTCCATAGAGGATAATGAAATTTTACCTCTCCTTTTAAAAACACAATAGGGGCACCTGGGTGGTTCAGTTGGGTAAGCACCCAGTCCTTGGTTTCAGCTCAGGTCATGATCTCATGCTTCTTGAGATCAGGTTGTGCATTGGGTTCTGTGTTGGCTGTACGGAGCCTGCTTGGGATTCTCTCTCTCTACCCCTCTCCTGCTCATTCTCTCTCTCTCTCTCTCTCTCTCTCAAAATAAATTAAAAAAACCCAAAACACAATAGTTGTCTGCTAAATATATTAAAAGATAATGTAAACTGAATTGGATAGTATTAGCTGCGTATTTAAAAATATAATGATGGAGTCACCTGGGTGGCACAGTTGGTTAAGCTGCCAACTTTGGCTCAGGTCATGATATTGTGCCTTGTGGTTTTGAGCCCCATGTCAGACTCTGATCTGTCAGCACAGAGCCTGGAATCTGCTTTGAATTCTGTGGCTCCCTCTCTCCCCCCCACCCCACCCTGTCTCTCTCTTTCAAAAATAAATAAACATTAAAATTTTTTTAAAAATTAAAAAACTGTAATGATGAGGAATTTTCAATCACACTATCTTCATATAACTACTCTTGAAAAGTAAACATGTCATAACCATGTTCTGAATGTTCTTTGTAACAGATTTGCAGTATTGTTGAAGTCATCACAGGATGGGTTTTTCTGAAGGATTATGATGGAAAAGGTTTTGGCATTTTTGGCTACAGTGCTTTATATATATTTTGGGTTTAATAAATAAAATAATACTCAAGGAATCAGAGATCAGTCTGAATCAGTGATGTTTTAAATAAAACCCTTCTAATATATAATTCAGTTTTATTTTAGTGGAATAATAGGGTTACAGAAAAATTAAAGGAATTCAATTTAGACTAACACAGGATTGTCTTACAAGTGTCCTTAGATGAATCCTTTCCTTGGTTCCTAGTATAGGCAACAATTGAAATAAATAAGTTCGACTGAGTTATTTGAAAAGTTTATTTTCTTACAAATTTAAAATTTCTGTGATTGTTTATGACTACTTAATTTATGGTACCAACTAAAAGGGCTTGCAAGATGAGTCATTGCAAAATCCAAATTATTGAAATCTTAATTTGCCTTCCATATCAACAAATTAGGACAGTTAATACTCAATTAAAAATATTTTTGGTGATGCAAATTTATTATTTTTTATTTTTTTGTTTTGTTTTCCTTTTTCCTTTTTATTTATTTTTAAAATATAATTTATTGTCAAATTGGCTAACATACAGTATGTAAAGTGTGCTTTTGGTTTTAGGGGTAGATTCCTGTGATTCAATAAATATTAATTGATTGTGTTTTATGTGCAGGGTATTAGGAACGAATTGTGGTTCGTAATACTCACCGTTGCTTTCAATTCCAAAGTATAATTTATTGAATTGTGGGAAGCAAGCAAGGGGACAGGTCATCTGATTTCCAGGATTTGAGGGAGAGTTTGCAGAAAAATCTTAGGAACAATGCAGTAGATTGAGGAATTAGAGGGACTGATGCATTTTAAAAAGATGAACTGAGGGGCACCTGGGTGGCTCAGTTGGTTAAGAGTCCGACTTCAGCTCAGGTCATGATCTCACGGTTTGTGGGTTCAAGCCCCGCATTGGGCTCTGTGCTGACAGCTAGCTCAGAGCCTGGAGCCTGTTTTGAATTCTGTGTCTCCCTCTCTCTCTGACCCTCCCCTACTCATGCTGTCTCTCTCTCTCTCTCAGAAATAAATAAAACATTTTTAAAAATTAGAAATAAATAAAAAGATTAAAAAAGTGAACTGACGTGAATGCATTTTATATGCATTAAATCTGATTAGAGTAATAGTTTAGGTATAAAGTATAAGCTTTGAGATTAGGACAAAAACATTAACATGGGTAGACATAGTTTGAGGGGATGCACATGGGGCACATTGTGTCAACTCCAGCATCATCCTAGATCACTTCTTCTAATTTGTTTTTTCTAATATTCATCACCTGATTGTAGGTGAATCTCTCTGATGCCTGTCTTTATGACAGGTGGGTTTTAACTTATCTGCCTATCAACCAAGCTCATCCTATGACATGGATCTGATATATAATTATAATGAACTAAATCATAATTAATTTCTGATTAGTATAATTATTTATTTGTTCTTTATTAGGTTGTTACTCTGTTTCAGGGACTATACTAAATTCTGCACAAGATGATGAGATTTATAAGTAAAACATATTTTCAGTTCTTCAAGAGCATATAGACTATTAGGGGATATATGGACTACATATAGTTAATTATAGTATAAGATAGGAGTTGACAAATTAAAACCAACTTCCTACTGTTGTTCATAAAGTTTTATTGAAACTTAGCTGTGCCCATTCACTAATGTATTACCTGTGACTACTTTCATTTCACAATGGCAGGGTTAAGTTATTGTGACAAAGACTATGTATCTTACAGAAGTTAAAATACTTACTCTCTGGTGCTTCCAGACAGAAGTCTCCTGACCTCTGGTTTAAGACATTATAAATACTTTTAATATGGTACACACTGTAATAAAATGTTGTGCTTTTATAATTGCAAAGGATCTCATAAGGAGTGATTGCTGATTTCAGCCTGATCCATCCAGGCATCAGGAAAATTTCTGGCATGTGGGTAAAACTCTAGACACTGATTCCTTCTCTTGATTCCAATGGTTGTCAACTGAATATCTCACTCTAAATGAAACATAGCCCTACACTTTCTAAGTAAATTATTCTTAATCTTTTATGGCTAATAGGCATATTATATTTTGGATTTGTGCTTAATTTTTGAAGAACTGCCAACTGTTTTCCACAGTGTTGAGTCTTATTTTTTAGATCTCTAGCTTAACCTGTACCCTGATTTTTTTTTTTTTTTTTTTTATTTCTAGGAGAGAGAGAGAGACAGTGTGAGCAGGGGAGGGTCAGAGAGAGAGGGAGTCACAGACTGAAACAGGCTCCAGGCTCTGAGCTGGCAGCCAGCACAGAGCCGGACGTGGGGCTCGAACCCACGAACCTCGAGATTATGACCTAAGCGAAAGTCGGACGCTTAACCGACTAAGCCACCCAGGCGCCCCGCCTGTACCCCTATTATTAAAATTACTCAATGCTGGGCACTACTATTGTAAACATGGAGTTTTCTGTCTCTCAGTGGTTATACAGAGTAAGAGCTGTTATAGAAACATGACAGATATTTCAGGAACAAGAACAAAAATCCTTGTCCCTCTGGAATTAGATTTTAAAATACAATAAGATAATATAAAAGGGTTGGCAATGAAAAAAAAAACTATTTCCTAGTCTTTTTATTAAACTCTTAATTAACAGTCAGTAATACTTAGCATTGGACGTAAGTTTCAGACATCAAAAGCATTTGTTAAACTCTCCTTCAATAAATGAAAATCTTATAACCTGAAAGAATTGATTTTACTTATAAATGAGTGGCCTCTTTTGTAGTACTTTAATAAGCAGTAAAGCAGAAAACTAAAGGACAGAAGATCTCACTATATAGGAGCCAAAATTGTGTGTAACTCTAAAATATATATGACTTAAAAAGTTTATAATTCTGCATTGATGTCTAACATACTAGCAAACACTTGGTAATTTGTAAGGTAGAACATAAGTGGATGTAGTTGCACTCATGGCTAAGATGTATTTTATTTTTTTAATAGTTTATTGTCAAGTTGGTTTCCATATAACACCCAGTGCTCATCCCCACAAGTGCCCTACTCCAAGCACATCACCCTCCTTCCACTCCCTCGCGTTCCCATCAGTCCTCAGTTTGTTCTCAGCATTCAAGAATCTCTCATGGTTTGCCTCCCTCCCTCTTCCCCACTGTTTTCCCCCTTCTTCTCCCCCATGATCCTCCGTTAAGTTCTAATCCTCCTATACGTGCAAACATATGGTAGCTGTCCTTCTCTGCCTGACTTATTTCGCTCAGCATAACACCCTCAAGTTCCATCCATGTTGCTACACATGGCCAGATTTCATTCTTTCTCATTGTCATGGCTAAGATTTATTATAGCCAAAGGAATTTTATGATGTTTGACATTGTCAACTAATGATGTTTTAAACTAATCTATCAGAGTGTTCGAGTTATTCTCAGGTTTAGTCAAATGGGTGAGAAAATGAATGATCTTGACCTTTATATCAGAGATACACTTCGGTTCATTAGAGTAAAAGCAAATACTTATGTATGCTTTTTAGGCATTAGGTACTATTCCACACCACTGAGGTAGGAGAGCCATTATTTGAACCCGTATAGTCTAGATGAACACCTTAATAATTTATTTGTCATATACTTTCTGTTAAAAATGAAAAAGAATATTATTCAGCCACAAAAAAGAATGAAACCTTGCCATTGGCAACAACATGGGTGAATCTAGAGGGTATAATGGTAAGTGAAAATAGAGAAAAACAAATCATTTCACTCATATGTGGAACTTAAGAAAAAAAGACCACCGAATAAGCAAAGGCCAAAGAGAGAGAGACAGAGAGACAGAGACAGAGAGAGAGAGAGAGAGAGAGAGAGAGAAACCAAGAAACAGTTACCAGAAGGCAGATGAGTAAAATAGGTGATGAGGATTAAAGAGTACGCTTATCATGAGGAGCACTGAGTAATGTATAGAATTGTTGAATCACTATATTGTACACCTGAAACGAATATAACACTGTATATTCACTGTGCTGGAATTAAAATTGAAAACAATAAAAAATAATTTAACAACCCAAATGAACAAAGAAAAAAAAGGAGACCAAAAAAAAAAAAAACAAAAGAAACAGACTTTTAAATATGGAGAACAAACTGGTGGTTACCAGAAAGGAGGTAGTAGGGGAAATGGGTGAAAGGTGAAGGGTGAAGAGGATTAAGGGCACACTTAACATGTGATGAGCACTGAGTAATGTTTAGAATTGTTGAATCACTATATGGTACACTCGAAACTAACATTGTTAATTATAGTGGAATTAAAAAATTTTTAAATGCATAGGATAATTTCGCATAAAGCTGAATATTTTTTTTAAAAAAACAGCAAATTGTCAGGTTTACATTAGTATGATTTGAAGTAAAAGCTCTCCAAGATCATTGGATCTTCCTGCCTTTTTCAGAACAACGGACTGCAGAGTCTTAAGACCTCATGAATTTCTTATAGAGATAATTTGAGTGTTAGGATATTGTGTCTGCTTCTTCATATATTCAATAACTTGCCTTTCTGTAATAAGCATCTTTTATTATTAGACAACTCTATAAAAGGATGAGTTAATAGCAAATCACTGTAAACTCTGAAGTTCTGCCTGTTTTACTTCTCATCCCTTCTATATCACCAATTTCTCCTTTTCATCCTCAATCAAGATTCGTTTTAGTTGTTTTTATTTTTATTTATTTTTAAGTTTATTTATTTACTTTGAAAGAGAGAGAACAAGCTGCAGAGGGGCAGAGAGAGAGAGAGAGAGAGAGAGAGAGAGAGAGAGAATCCCAAGCAGGCTCCACACTGCCAGCATGGAGCCCACTGCAGTGTTCGATATCATGAACCATGAGATCCTGATCTGAGCCGAAATCTAGGGTCTGACACTTAACTGACTGAGTCACCCAGGCACCCCTATTTTTAATGTTTTAAAGAAATATTACTCCTTGGGGTTCCTGGGTGGCTCAATTGGTTAAACGTCTGACTTTGGCTTTGTGGTTCATGGGTTTGGCCCCCCCAGGTTGGGCTCTGTGCTGACAGCTCGGGGCCTGGCACCTGCAGTATATTTCGGATTCTCTGTCTCCCTGTCTCTCTGCTCCTCCACTGCTTACACTCTGTCTCTCTCAAGAAATAAACAAACATTAAAAAAAAAAGAAATATTACTCCTTAAGGAAATACAAGAAATATATAAAAGGACAAAAAAGAGAATAAATCACCCATAATTCCGTTACTCACATATAATTAATTAGATAGAACAACTCTTCCATTTTCCCAGTATGGATTAGGACCTTTTCTATGTAAAGGATTTTTAAATGTAGTTATTTATTTATATCTTATGCATTTTTCCATGTTATTGCATACTCCTTACGAACATCTTTATAAATGAAACTTTGTATTTAGTATTATTTTCTTACAGTTTTTAAGAAAGCCATATACTGAGTCAAACTGTGTGAAGGTATTTTAAGATTATTTGCATATATTGCCAGTTGCTTTTCAAAGGGAGTGAGCCAGTTTATCTTCACACCAATAACTATCAAACCAGGTTGTTTCGCTCCCAACTTGCCAGCAGCAGTTCTACATTAACAAGTAAATTAAGGTAATTAATTTTTCACTTTTATTGCCTCCTAGCCCGATTAGAGGTTGCTTTGTTAATGTGTTGTTTTATGGTATTTTTCTTCCCCACTTTAAAAAAAAAAGAAGAAGAAGGTAACTAGGACAGATCTGTTCAGCTGCATTTAAACCAAAGTGCCCAAACTCAATTTATTGCAAAAATCTTTGAGCTCATATCTCCTCACTTTTAATAGCTATCATTTACTTTGTGCTACTGCTTTGTTAAGACCATGTATTATTTTTAAAACACTGAATTGTGTCAATGCTGTTCTCCCATTGTTGGTGCTATCGTCAGTATTTCCTGTTGCTGTGCTGGGTGTGTCACACGACCACTTATATACTGGAGTTTGAGAAAGATTTAGGACATTTTTTTTCCATTGTACTCTTCAGCCTGTTACAGAAATAATATCTTTGCTAGCCTCTCAACATAGGGGAGGATCTTTTTATAAGTGGAAATTTTCAAACCCTGCATCCTTGGT
Source organism: Hyaena hyaena (assembly GCF_003009895.1). Lineage (NCBI taxonomy): Eukaryota > Metazoa > Chordata > Mammalia > Carnivora > Hyaenidae > Hyaena > Hyaena hyaena. The sequence goes on along the minus strand of NW_024080844.1, from coordinate 1,593,233 downwards.
ATGTATGTGGATATCAGGACTTAGGCTGTTGAGGGCTGAGAACCCCAAGCCTAATTTTGATACTGAGGTTATCCCTAACCTACAAAGCCATACGTATAATTCCCACAGTGATGACTAGAGCTATGGTAAGCAACTGAGTGACTTTACTATTTTGGAGAAGTCATACCTGGTGTGGATGTCTAAGGAGCGGGGGATGCTTAAAACTCTGCACCTTTTCTCCTCATTGTGTTTTTTGTTTTTTCTTTTTTAGAGCAAGACAGAAAGCATGCACATGTGTGTGCATGTGGGGAAGGGGCAGAGGGAGAGGGAGAAAGAATGTTATGCAGGCTACACGCCCAGCATGAAGCCTAATGTGGGGCCCGATCTCTTGACCTAGGGATCATGAACTGAGCCAAAATCTAGAATTGGATACTTAACTGACTGAGCCACCTAGGCGCCCTTTGTGTCTTTTACATCTATTTCCTAAGAGAAACCCATCATCTATTTTACATCTATTTCCTTTTATATATAGTGACTATTTAATAATTTGTTGAGCTGAGGGTAAAATGCATTCTAATTGGTAAATCATATATTTGTTGAGTGAAATTAAATTGACTTGTCCAGATTAACTGCATTTTTGGGTCTTTCCCTTACCTCTTTCCCTGTCCAACTTGGTTGTATATAGGTATCTACTCTAATTAAACTCATCCTTCCAAAATATGCATTCAGAGGACTTGTAGGCTTTGAATATGTATTTTAACTGAGAGCAAATGCACTTTGGGGTAGCTTTGGATTTGGGATAATTTTTTATATTCAGCTGAAATGAATGTCTTTCTGACTTTTTCCCAGCATGATTACATAGAAGAAATTTAAAATTTCTATTTTGCCCAAGAACCTCATGTGTCTATTAGTAGAACGGTTGTTTCTTAGAAAAGTCTTCTCTTACTCTTGAACCATTACTCCTAAAATATGGTTTTAAAGCTCATCACCAGCTTTCCCTTGAATCTGCTCTAATATATCCTTCTTTAAATGGTGCTCAGAGCTGAATGTAATGTTCTGTGTGTGATATGACCATTAACAAAAGAGAATGGAGTTATCATTCTTCCTTGGTTTATATAACATTTATTATATATTTATTCAGCTACTATTTATTCAGGACAGAAGTAAATTAGGTACCTTTGGTAGTTATATTTTATCATTTACTATATTGAGTTTATTTTTAATAAACAAGTCTTTTCACACCTGCTTAATTATATGTTCCTTCTTCCTACATGTACAATAGTTTGTGGGTTTTTTAAGCACAATTTTATCTTTTTTTTTTTTTTTTAATGTTTATTTCTGAGAGAGAGACAGCGTGAGCAGGGGAGGGTCAGAGAGAGAGAGGGAGACACAGAATCTGAAGCAGGCTCCATGCTGTGAGCTAGTTGTCAGCACAGAGCCCGATGTGGGGCTCGAACCCACAAACTGTGAGATCATGACCTGAGCTGAAGCCGGACGCTTAACCGACGGAGCCACCCAGGCGCCCCAAGCACAATTTTATCTTTATTTCCTTTAAATTTCATCTTGTTAGAGTTGGCTCAGTTGTTCCAGCCTTTTTAAAACTTCATCATATCTTCCAGTGTATTCATTAAACTTTTACCATCTGCAAATGCGATGAACATTTTTAATGTAAATCCAGATAAGTACTGTTGAAGAATCAAGCAATCTCAAACTGACATGTGCAAAGTATTGTGTCCCGGTGAAGCTCATTAGGGACTCAGCCCTCTAGGGTTTTATTGGACGCTGCGTTGTGCCAACCAATTTTTTTCAGACTTCTGGAAGGAAGGAAGATATTTAGCATAAACAGTACTGTTTGTATAACCAGTCCAGGCATGATCACTTAGGGAAAGTTTTGTATCGTAGTGGGAAACTGTTTATCAGCCACGTTCCCAGAAGCCAACCAAAGCCAGTCTTGCAAGGAGGCTGTTCCAAAGGTAGTCTCAGGCCAGCTATATTAACTCTTTCCTATACAGTATGTTATATTGACATTTACTAGAATATATGCATAGTGGAAGTTTTTTAGGATGTTGGTGGGATACAGTTTCTTACAGTATAAACCAGGGATAGTAATTCAGTTCTTTTTATGCTCATAGAAATAGCTTTGAACGTAGGCCTTTTTGACGAGATTAGACTTTTTTTTTTTTAATAGCAATAGACCTTTCATTTGAAAATACTTTACCACTTATGTTGATTTCTTCTAAACAACAGTCTCATTTATATAATTTTGATAAGGATATTTAACATTTGCTTCTCCTTTTTCCTCCAGATTACTAATTGCAAACTACTTACTAATTTTATAGGTTTTCAGACTTCCAAATGGCTAAATTACAAAGATGCTCTAGAACTTGTACAACCTAGTTTTCCGCTAATTTTTGTACTTATTTTAACATTCTTTATGATTGTCAAAGGTTGCGAAGAGAATTAATAGTAACAACAACAGCAACAAATCACAATTTGTGAAAAATCCCTCAATCTCCACGATTCAAATTTCATGAATTATAATATTCTATTTGATGCAGAAAGATACTGCTTATTTTAGAACACCAGGGCATTTATGAAAATGAGAAACCTTTTTTCACTGTTGGAGTAGTACTTGGTTTGAGGTAACACAAATACATCTTTTGGATTTGTTTGAAGAAAAGATGTTTTCTTCTAAGCTTATGCTGTATAGTGAATTATACATATTTACTTAAGTGTATTTAATTTATTTATTTTGAGAGAGAAAGAGAAAGACAGAGAGAGAATGCGAGTAGGGGAGGGGCAGAGGGTGGAGAGAGAGAATCCTAAGTAGGCTCCACACTGTCAGCACAGAGCCTGACACAGGGCTCACTCATGAACTTTAGATCATGTCCTGAGCTGAAATCAAGAGTTGGATGCTCAACTGACTGAACCACACAGGTGCCGAGAATTATACATTTTTTTAAGATGAAGAAATGAGTGTAGAAGTCCTTCTGCTTATTCATTTAGCAAGTGAAATATAATTTAATGTTTGATTATTTGATATCACTTACTGTAAAGAAATTTACTCTTTGTATTCTGAAACTACATTTAAAATCTAGAAAGATTTTAATATGTGTATCTTTAACATTTGGAATATATTTTGCAGGAAATTTTTAAGAATGCCTTTTAGTGGAGAGCTTTAAGAAGATCAAAGTTAATGACCTTTGGAGTTTTTATTTAAGTGCAGTTCTGCCCAAGGACAAATGAATGATTGGATGACATTTAAAAATGATCTTACAGAGATACAATTTTGTGATGCTCTCCCCATCCCTAATTTATTGTTCTCTTTGAATATTCCTACAGAGAACTTATCCATTCTCAAGGATTGAACTACCATCCTTTTACTAATTATTCTGAAATGAAGCTCTCTAAATCTGGCCTGTACCTGTTCTTCAGTCAAATTGTTCTGCCTTTTTATTCTGGATTTCCCATAAAAATTGAAACCTGAAGAGTTAGAGAAGGAATTCGTTATTGCCAACTTAAACTGATCATCTTTTTGTTTTGTTTTGTTCTCATTAATTTCACTGGGACCAATATCTTCCTTGATTTCCAGGCTGCTGCTCTGTGTATTTAATAAATGCTCATTGAAAAAAGACTATCAGGACTTTTTCTTCTCCTCATCTATTCATAATCCAGTTTGTGCTGATTCTTTCTTTACTGTCTTTTTTTTTAATGTTTTATTTATTTCTAGGAGAGAGAGAGAGACAGCGTGAGCGGGGGAGGGTCAGAGAGAGAGGGAGTCACAGACTGAAGCAGGCTCCAGGCTCTGAGCTGGCAGTCAGCACAGAGCCCGACGCGGGGCTCGAACCCACGAACTGCGAGATCATGACCTAAGCGAAAGTCGGACGCTTAACCGACTAAGCCACCCAGGCGCCCCATCTTTCTTTACTGTCTTTTAAGATACCTTTTCTGAGTAACCACTTTCATCTCTTTTCTTTCAATCTTCATGTATAGTTTTATTATACTTAATGTACCTTGAGTCATAGGAACTGATAATTTATGGACTCCGCCTCTTAGCTCTAAGAGGCCTTTCATGACTGGTAACGTGGCCTCTTCAGATGTTCTATGACTTAGAAGATGCTTCCTAATTGTGAATCCAACTCTTCTTTCTTTCTTTTTTTGTTTATTAATTTTGAGAGAGAGAGTGCACATGTGAGCTGGGAAGGAACAGAGAGAGAATTCCAAGCAGGTGCTGTGCTGCCAGCACAGAGCCCAATGCGGGGCTCAATCCCTTGAACCTCGAGATCATGACCTGCACAGAGATCAAGAGTCAGGTGCTTAACCAGCTGAGCCAACCAGGCACTCCCAGTCAACTCTTCTTTTTTGAAATGCCTACCATTTTGATTCTGTGTCATCTCATTAGAGGAAAACATGAATAAATCTTTTCCCTTTTTGACATGATTTTTCTGATATAAAAATTGCTTTTGTATCTTCCTTCTTTTCCCAGATTAAGCATCTTTATTTCTCCACTCTTTGCTCATTCAGTTTACTCAGCAAATATTTATTGAGTACCTCTTGGGCAGAAGTCACTGTTTGAAATACTTGGAGTGTGGTGGTAAACATGGATGATTAACAATCTTTTTCATAGGGCTTATGTTCAAAGAGAGGTAAATAAAAAGTATTTCAAATTAAGACACTGACAAGTAAAAAATAAGATAATTTTGGATTTTGATACATGCCATGAAGAAAATTAAACAGGATTATAGGATAGAGAGGGCATGGGGATGGGAGGCTACTTTTCCATTTACTTTGGTTTCCAAATGTCACATCATCTTGGTTGCTCCACTGCAACAATATGCATGGGCTTTGGCACTTTTCAAAGCCCTTTAACGGTGGACTTCTGACCTGTTAATGTTTTCTATCTACATAGGAAGGTGGAGGCTTCTTAATTATAGGTGAGATGGAACTATTTGGACTATGATATCAGTAAGCAGCTATTAAAAAGGAAGGCACAAAAATGTACACCTTTAGGGTAGTTGTTGGATTTAGACATAATATGCTCTGTCTTAGTGTTGTTTCCGGGACTGTGAGACTAGTAGTGGCCGTATCTAGACAGTGTGCTTCCAGTAGCGCAGTCTCTGGCATGCTTAACTGTTTGACCAGCAGTGTTACCCAGGCTTTGTAGTGAACTTTTTCAAGTCTGTTGTTTTTGAACCGTTTTTCAACCAGATCTTTCCTCTTTTGAACGTGGAAAATCAATTTCCTGAACCTTATTGCAGGGTTTTACAGTCATTCCTATAACATTTCATCTCACTGGCTCTTCCTTCTAGTTTTATGTGATCTTTTTGAATCTTGTTATTTGAAAAGCTTACCCTTTGAAAGCTTGACCCTTTCAAGTCAGCAATCATGATATAAACAGAAGAGTACCAAGAACAGAACTTAGCAAAATGTTCCTTCAGATGGATTTTGCTTTCTTTAATTAGCACATTTTGAGAATGGCTGTATACCTCTAGCCCTACCTAATATCTGGTTCCCCATTTTATCTAGTATTAATATCTAGTTCTGTTTCCCCCTCTCTTATTTTCAATTATTTCATGAGATGTTTCCTAAAGAAAATGAAGCATAGTTGTTCGGACTACATTCCAGAGTCAAGTGATTTGGATTTTAATTTTTTCTTCTGTTCTTGTTATCTGTTTAATACTGTATATGTTACCTAACTTCTTTGACCCTTGGTTTCCTAATAACTGTACCTGCTTCATGGGGCTACATGAGATAATGAAAATAAATCACCTGTCATAGTGCCTGCCGTGTAGAAGATCCCAATAAATATTAGCAACACTGGCTGGAGTCATTGTTGTCTGCCCTGAAGAAATTAAATATATTCTATCCCGGGCTTTCCCGATCTAAATCCCTTAAAGTGCATGTGCACATACACAAATATATACATAGCTAGATCTTTACCATATTTCTTAGGGACAGGCACAGTGAAACATGCTTGTTATAAGTCTTTTAAGCCACTTGCCTAGAGTTTTACTAGATGAAGCATCAAACTTATCATTTCTAAAATTCATACTTTCTTAGCTTAAACTTTGTCTTTTCTTTAGTCATTTATTTTCTTTTTGGTGGTCTACAGTTTCTCAAGGATTAGATATTGATACTGATCTTTTAATAGCCTTGTTGGTTTATCTTTGTCTGAGCCTGGTAAAAACTGAGACCTGGGCATGGGATGCTAAAAGTATGACCTAGGTCATTCACTTAGCCAGGGTTCTTAGGTCTCTGGTAGCACAGAGAATAAAATTGTCTCGAGTGGGAAGAGAAGTAAATAACCTAACACAGGTACTATATGATAAGTACCAAGAAAATGTCTTCATATGTATTATTTTATTTACCCCTTTTAGGAACTTCATTATACAACTGAGCATCAAAATTCAAATACTGGGGGTGCCTGGGTGGCTCAGTCATTTAAGGATCCAATTCTTGATCTCAAGGTCATGAGTTCAAGCCCCATGCTGGGCTCCACACAGGGCATGAAGCCTATGTAAAAATAAAAAATTCAAATACTTGTGTCATCTCATGTCCACTAAGTGATGGTATATATACAGTTTGAATCCAGTTTTGTCTGATACCAAAATCATGTCCTTTCTAGTCCAATATATGCTACTTTTCCTTTCCCCTACTATTTGGCAATTAACATTATACTGACATGTATATGAAACTGACCGACTGTTTTTTTCTTTCACTGGGCATCTATCCCTGGGAAACTAATGAAGGATTGCTTTAGAGAAGATTTTCAATCAGAGAATTGATGAGGATCATGACGAAAACTGACATATTTCCCCTTGATAGGAAAACATGAGCATTTTAGCAGTATTATAAAACTATGGAACCTTAGGGTTGGAAGAGACCTTTTTGGTCCTGAGTTCTGTTTACTAGCCATGTAACAGTCATATATGTGGGATACATTGTAAGAATATTTTAATGTTTTTGTATCTGAAATACTGTGTGATTTAAGATCAATTTTTGCCTTTATTACACTTTTCTATAATACGTTGTTTTATTTTATTTTATTTTTTAATATTTTTTTAATTTATTTCTAGGAGAGAGAGAGACAGTGTGAGCAGGGGAGGGTCAGAGAGAGAGGGAGTCACAGACTGAAACAGGCTACAGGCTCTGAGCTGGCAGTCAGCACAGAGCCTGACGCGGTGCTCGAACCCACGAACCGCGAGATCATGACCTAAGCGAAAGCCGGACGCTTAACCGACTAAGCCACCCAGGCGCCCCAATACATTGTTGTTTTAAAGGGTTTTTTTTTTTGTGTTTCTATAATGGTTAAACAAACCTGATATATGTGAATAAGGATAAGTGAATAGAACTTTCAGAATCCTTTCTCTGTATGTGAGAGATACTATGAAAGTATCTCTTTATTATGGAAGGATACTAATGACTTATGCTAAAATTCTGGAAGAGAGTTTTACATGCAAAAAAACAGGGGCGCCTGGGTGGCTTAGTCGGTTAAGCATCCGACTTTGGCTCAGATCATGATCTCCTAGATCATGGGCTCGAGCCCCGCATTGAGCTCTGTGCTGACAGCTCAGAGCCTGGAGCCTGTTTCAGATTCTGTGTCTCCCTCTCTCTCTGACCTCCCCTGATCATGCTGTCTCTCTCTCTCTCTCTCTTCCTCTCTCTCTCTCTCTCTCTCTTTCTCAGAAATAAATAAAACATTAAAAAAAATAAGCGCAGGTAGGCTGATTTTGTGTTAAATAATTCTGTGTGTGGGTTATCAAAGCTTCTAATAATAGTTCACTTCATGTTTCTTTCAGCCATATTTACAAAGAAATTACTTTAGGATATTAAAGTGCAAATAGAACTCATCTTTATTATCTTATATTCTAATTTAATAATTTTCCAGCTTTATTGAGGTATAGTTGACAAAATTGCATGTTTTAAAAATGTGTTTTTTAAAATATGTTTTTTTAAAAAATAATAATACATCCTACTCAGTCTTGTTTAGTGATGGATTCATTTTCTATACTGATTTGTAATCTTGCAGTGTTATAGCATAAAATATGGTGATTATCTAATTCTAGTTTAAACAAATATTATTGAAGTAATATTTAAAAGTTCCTTATTATGGAGTGGACAGATATTTTTGTGCAAATATCATGAATTTCAAGTAGTGGTTACTCCTTTAGGCTAATATTGGACTTTATTACCTTAAAGAATCTCAAGACAAAATTTCAGAAAAGAAGAAAGAATAGACATTGATGTATATATGGTAAAACCTTTTCAGTTTTCTTCTTCTAGAACCTTAAGTTCCATGGGGGCAGGAACTGTGGTTCTCCACTGTATTTCTATCATCCAAAGTAGTATGCCATACATGGTAGACTTTTGGTTGAGTATTTGTAGTCAACACTGGCTATCTTGGCTTTACAGATTAGCAAAGTGTTTTACACAGAAGCTACAAAGAGAGCATACTTACTTGGGATAACTGTACCAAACAGATGCTCTTGTGTGTTCATGCTTATTTCCTTTTACCTGAAATAAGAAAAATACAGCTGTGACTATGTAAGAGCTTTCCATAAAATCCATAAATACCTGCTGAATGTCAGGTAAATGCTGCTTTGATTTATTGTCCTAGATAATAGGCTCAATTCTTTGTGTGCATATATAATTTTATAGGAAAATGTTGGTGATGAGGGATATTATTTTGGTTATGAAATATGAGAAAGTTTTAATGTTGTTGCCTGTACCTTTCTAGCAAAGATACTTTTACTACTTTGTAGTAAATCAAATCTTTTCTCTGAAGGGAATTAATTTTTGTAAGCATCCAGCATTTCTAAGAAGTATAGTCTGGACAGTTTTCATCATACTCACTGGCAGTACTTATTAGAATTGAGGAGTCCCAGAAACCATCTTAGACTCACTAAATCAGAATAACTGGGATGTGAGTCTCTGGAACCCAAGTTTCTGACAATCTCTACATGAAATTTCTTTCTGCACTCAGAGGATTGAGAATCATTGTATTAAATTTTGCCAGACGTGTCTCTGCCTTGGGGAGAGGCAGGATCTTGGAGGCTCTGGAGAAGGCATTTCTCACTGGAAGTTCTCTCCTCTACTTAAGTCCCAAATGAATGAGGTTTAAGACACTGATAGTGTCAGTGCGAGTGACAACCAAACACTAACCACCATGTTAGATTATAACTGTCTTACATGGTCAAGTCCTGTCTACAGACACGACCCACCTTCATTCTCTCACGACCCAGGCACTGGACCACTGCCACATCTGGCGGGTGCTTACCTAAATGTCCCGGCTCAGCATCACCCATCTCCCAGAGTCAGTACCATTTCCTGTTTTGATCCTCCTTCTTCTCACCTCTATTATCAAATAGAAAAGGATTCTGAATTTCAGGGCTTAAGAGAGGCACTTTTTTGGGGTTCCTGGGTAGTTCAGCCGGTTAAGTGTCAGACTCTTGATTTGAGCTCTGGTTATGGTCCCACGGTCTTGGGATTGAGCCCCGCCATTGGGCTGTGGAGCCTGCTTAAGATTCTCTCTCTCTCTCTCTCTCTCTCTCTCTCCCTCTCTCTCTCTCTCTCTCTGTCTGTCTCTCTCTCTCTCTCTCCCCCCAAATTGTGCATATGTGTGAATGCTCTCTCTTTCTCTCAAACAAAAAAGTCACTCTTTCTAATGCCTCAAAGTTCAGTTAAAAAATGTAAATTTATATATGTATAATCCGTTTAGCCTTTTTTGTATCAGCAAAGTAAATGGTATTGCTACTTTTTATCTACAAAGATGGTGATATTGAATTGCTTTTCCAGAAGTAATAATGATTTTTAGTTTTATATCCATGTTGTAATGCTTGGCCTCCTTGGATTCAGGGGCATTCTAAAATGCAGCATTTATGGGACAGAACACACTAATTAACATACATAGATTAATTTTTTTTTACATTTATTTATTTTTGAGAGACAGAGTGAGATACAATGCAAGCAGGGGAGGGCCAGAGAGAGAAGGAGACACAGAATCTGAAGCAGGCCCCAGGTTCTGAGCAAGCTGTAAGCACAGAGCCTGACATGGGGCTCAGATCCACAAACTGAAAGATCATGACCTGAGCCAAAGTCGGGCACTCAACTGACTGAGCCACCAAGGTACCTCAGACATACATAGATTAAATCCATAACTTCATTGGCCTTGTGCTTTTGCTAAGTTAGTCTCAAAAGTTGGATTTTGCTTGTACATTTGTCTCATTTTCCTAGGCAAGAGTTAAGAGGACTGACACTGTGTATTAAGCTTTTTTGTATCCCCTGAACTAATTAGTACAGTGGCTTAAGCTTCGCAGATATTTAAAAATATATGTCCTGGATGGCGATACCTCCCGTTTTGGTTTTATTCTTTAGTATTACTTTGGCTATTTGGGGTCTTTTGTGATTGCACACATATTTTAGGATAGTTTGTTCTAGTTTTGAGAAGTATACTGGTGCAATTTTGATTGGGATTTCATTGAATGTATAGATTGCTTTGGGTAGTAATGACATTTTAATTATATTTATTCTTTCAATCCATGAGCATGGAATGTTTTTCCATTTCTTTGTGTCCTCTTCAATTTCCTCCATAAGTTTTCTATAGTTTTCATCATACAGATCTCTTATATCCTTGGTTAGGTTTATTCCTAGGTACTTTATAAACGGTTTGTTGTGCAGTTGTGAATGGGATCCGTTTCTTGATTTTTCTTTCTGTTGCTTCATTGTTGGTGTATAAAAATGCAACCGATTTCTGTACGTTGATTTTGTATCCTGCAACTTTGCTGAATTCTTGGATCAGTTCTAGTAGGCTTCTGGTGGACTCTGTCGGGTTTTCTATGTAGAGTATCATGTCGTCTACGAAGAGTGAAGAATGGGCAGAAGATATGAACAGATACTTCTCCAAAGAGGACATCCAGATGGCCAACAGACACATGAAATGATGCTCAGCATCCCTCCTCATCAGGGAAATACAAATCAAAACCACACTGAGATACCAACTCACACCAGTCAGAGTGGCTAAAATGAGCAAATCAGAGGACTCTAGATGCTGGCGAGGATGTGGAGAAATGGGCACCCTACTACACTGTTGGTGGGAATGTAAACTGGTGCAGCCCCTCTGGAAAACAGTGTGCAGGTTCCTCAAAAAGTTAACAGAACTCCCCTATGACCCAGCAATAGCACTGCTAGGAATTTACCCAAGGGATATAGGAATGCTGAGGCATAGGAGCACATGTACCCCAATGTTCATAGCAGCACTCTCAACAATAGCCAAAACATGGAAAGAGCCTAAGTGTCTGTCAATGGACGAATGGATCAAGAAGATGTGGTTTATCTATACCATGGAATACTACATGGCAATGAGAAAAAATGAAATCTGTCCATGTGTAGCAACATGGATGGAACTTGAGGGTGTTATGCTGAGCGAAATAAGGCAGAGAGAAGGACAAATACCATATGTTTGCACGTATAGGTGGATTAGGAGGAACTTAACGGAGGACCAAGCGGGAGAAGAAGGGGGGAAATAGTGGGGGAGAGGGAGAGAGGCAAACTATGAAAGACTCTTGAATACTGAGAACAAACTGAGGACTGATGGGTGTTGGGAGGGAGTGGGGAGATGGGCATGGAGGACGGCACTGGTGGGGACGAGCACTGGGTGTTATATGGAAACCAACTTAACAATAAACTATTTTAAAAAAAAGAAAAAGATACATCTTATATAAAAAAGTAAGACGGAGATTTGCTAATTAAAAATATACAGATCATCCATTAAAAAAATAAATAAAAATAAAAATATATGTCCTGATGTATTGATACTGATTCCGTGAAAGGGCATTTCAGCCACTTTGCATGGATTTCTTTGGAAAGGATCTACTAGAATTTTAAATTTCTATTCTTGTATGTAGTTTTTTTGTGTTTAAATTCGGTCATATTTAGTACTTCCCTTTCTTCTTGAAGCGCCTTTTTAATTGAATGTGATCATTGCATTAATGATATTTTAGTTTTCTTAGAGAATTAATATTCTTTGTAGTTCAGTTAAAAATTTTCTTGTAAGCCTATGATGTGACTTGGACTGGAGATAAAAGGTGTTTTTAAGACAACATTGACTGTTTTTTAGTAGGGAAGGAAGGTAAAAATATTCAGCTTGCTTTCAAATACCCAGTATACCTGTTAGGGAGTAATTTATTTAAGAAGGTGATAATTTCTTTATATATTAGAAATGTTGCTAAATTAGACAAAACCTTAGAAAAATATTTATTAGATTTTAATACTGAGTGATTGTATTTTTTAAAAGACTTAAACATATCTGAATCAGAACTAGGTGCTGACAGGAGCACCTGGGTGGCTCAATCGGTTAAGCATCTGACTCTTGATTTCAGCTCAGGTCATGATCTTGTGGTATGTGAGTTAAAGCTCCTCAGGGGCGCCTGGGTGGCTTAGTCGGTTAAGTGTCCGACTTTCCCTTAGGTCATGATCTCACGGTTCGTGGGTTCGAGCCCCGTGTCGGGCTCTGTGCTGACTGCCAGTTCAGAGCCTGGAGCCTGTTTCAGAGTCTGTCACTCCCTCTCTCTATGACCCTCCCCTGCTCACGCTGTCTCTCTCTCTCCTAGAAATAAATAAAAATATATTAAAAAAAAAAAAAAGCTCCTCATTGGTCTCCACACTAACCACATGGATCCTGCTTGGGATTCTCTCTCTCTCTCTCTCTCTCTCTCTCTCTCTCCCCTCCCCTGCTCATGCTCTGTCTCTCAAAATGAGTAAATAAAACTTAAACAATTAAAAAAAAAGAACTAGGTGCCGACCTAAATAGCTCTGATTTATTGACCACTAAAGCACATCCCATTCAGGTGTTAGATATTGGCTCTGTCGTTTCCAGGTTAGAGTACTTGTTCTGTACACCAGAGGTGTTGGAGACTTCTCCTTGGTGGACTCTGAGCCATGGAGATTCATAATGATTACAGTCTCCTAGGAAACTTAATCTGGCTGCAGATTGCAGAATTTATTTCAGGAGGTAGAGACCAGATAGACTATTTTGGACTGAGTGTTTGTGGCCCACCGCCTACCTCCCCTCTCCCCGAGTCATATGAATTTCTAACACTCAGTGTGACTAAATTTGGAGATAGACTTGTGAGGCAGTGATAAAGGTTAAATGAGGTCATAAGGGTGGTACCCTAATGTGATAGGGCTGATAACCGTTATAAGAAGAGGAAGAGATACCAGAGTGTTCTCTCTCTTTCTCATGTGACGACACAGCAAGATGGCAGCCATCTGCAAGCCGGGAAGAGAGCTCTCAGCAGGAACTGACTTGGCCAGCCCCTTGATCTTAGACTTCCCAGCCTCCAGAACCATGAGAAATAAATTGTTTTTTTTGTTTTGTTTTTTAAGCCACCAGTCTATAGTAACTTGTTATGGCAGCCAGAGCAGACTGAGAGAGACCATTTTCATAATCTGAGTTTGAGGTGATAAGGGGAGTGGCAACCAAAAAGAAATCAAAGAGATGGGTATGATGGAAATGGAAGGGAAGTGACAATATTAAAAAAAAAAAAAAAAAGGCCTAGACGACCTAGTGGATGACAATATATAGGGGGCAAAGGATGAAGTAGAGATTTTTGATAAGTTTTAAAATGGAATATTTACTTTTCTCAAAGTGGGGAAAAGTGTGAGTAATTGTGTTGAGTGTTCTCAAGACCATTGCTGTTTTGGTGGTTTGCTAAAAGGACTCATAGGACTCAGCATATAGTCCTATTAATGGCTGTGATTTATTATAGTAAAAGGGACACAAGGCACAATTAGCAAAAGGAAAAAGGCACATGGGGCAAAGCCTGGAGGAATCCAGGTGCAGGCTTCCAAGAGTCCTCTCCCAATTGAGTTGCGCAAGACAAGCTATTCCTCCAGCATCAAGTTGTGAAAACATACGCAAAATTTTGTCTCCTGGAGAAGCTGTCCTGAGCTTTGAAGTCCAGGGTTTTTATCAAGAGTTAGTCACATAGACACCCTTTGGTTAACATGTACCAAAATTGAAGACTCTCAGAAGGAAGGAAGGTGTTCAACATACACTGCATTGTTTGTGCACAGAGTTTAGGTACAGTAAACTACACTTACCAGTTAGGGCATGTTGGGAACCCTCCCCCAGTTCAAATTACCAAATGCCAGCAAATGGTCAACCTTGTAAGTAGGCCCTCCTAAGGATAGTAGTCTCTGGCCTGCTATGTTAACTCTTTAGTGCACAGGAATATTTTAAACCAGAAAGAGAAAATGACAAAATGTAACTCTCTCTTTTAAACATTTTTTTCAAGTTTATTTTGGAAGGGGGGAGCAGAGAAAAAAGAGAAAGAGAGAGAGAGAAAATCCTATGCAAGCTCTGCACTATCAGTGCAGAGCTGGACAAAGGGCTCAGTCTCACGAACAATGAGATCATGACCTGAGCTGCAGTCAAGAGTAGGGCACTTAACTGACTGAGGACCCAGGCACCCCTGTCACTGTCTTTTTATTAACAAAGTTTAGTCATAACAGATTTAAATTCTGATCATTATCTTAGTTGGCAACACAGAAGGATACTTTTGACAAGTGTTAGGAAGAGAAAACAATTAAAAATTTTTTTTTCATGTTTGTTTATTTTTGAGAGAGAGCGTATGCATGTGTGCATGAGTCGGGGAAGGGGCAGAGAAGAGGGAGACAGAGAATCCAAAGCAGGCTCCAGGCTCCAAGCTGCCAGTACAGAATCCAATGCAGGCTTGAACTCACAGACCATGAGGTCATGGCTCCAGGCTCCAAACTGTTAGCACAGAGCCCAATGCAGGGCTCGAACTCATGAACCGCAAGATCGTGGCCTGAGCTGAAGTCAGACGCTTAACTGACTGAGACACCCAGGCGCCCCCAGAATACAGTGAAGTGTTGCCATAACTTTAAGGTCAAACCATGGAACAGCATTTTAGATTATAGTCTCTTGTATGGTAAGAATAACGTTATGATACCTTTAGTAATAAATACCTAGACAACTCAAAGAGGCATGGACACTTTATAATAAATTTTGAGTTGAAGAACTGTTCCACATTATATTACCAAATGTCTATGATCTTTATATTTCCATTATATTGTTTCTTATCAATTTGCAAAAAGTTTATTGTGTAGTAGGACAGTTAGCCTCTTTCTTGTAAGGTATATTATTACTTTCCTTCCTTACCCCTGGCCAGAATGTTATTAAGACAAAGCATTTATAGTTTTTATTCAGTCTCTATAAGGATTCTATAACTTACCATAAGATTGAGTTTTTGCTTGGTTGCTAAAAAATAGGCATGACTAAAATGTGAACATGTTGAAAATCAAATGGACTGTGTTAATTTAATTTCCAAGGGAGCTATTTGAGCAGTTCAGCATTTGTGAAAATCTACACTCTCTTTAAATGGACTTTTAACTCTCTTCATATGAAATGAGCCATGAGCTAGCTCATTAGGTGACTTTGAAAAACTCAGCATCGAGAACAGTGTTACCCAGGACCATTTCCAGAATAATACTTAGCTAAACTGAAAATGGAGATTGATATTTTTTGACTTCTGTGACATTAATTTGTCTTAAATGTTTGTCCAAGGTCTTGTGTTTAGTTGTTGATGTTAAGCAGAAAACCCAGAAAGATCCATTCCAAATGAGTGATGAAAATGTTGTAAGTCTAATGAGGAATTGTGATGGGGGAAGAACAAATATAATAGTTACATTGAAGAGCCTTTGGCCTGATCTGATCTCTGATTTTTTTTTTATCATGAAGTCAGGAGAGTACCATTCATGTTGTTTGTTTCACTCTATGAGAACTTTTCAAATAATTGTAGACAGGTAATTTTTCATGATTTTCAAAATAGTGCTGAGAACTGAACTCCCTGCAGTAGAAAGGATAATAGTGGAAAATTTACTCCCTCTAAAAAATTGAGTATAGTAAACAAAGTTGGTCAGTCATGTCTCCTTGTTGTATTTTCCAGCAATGCAGTTCCCTCTATTACCTACCAGTTTCCAAATTGAATTTCCTAATTGTAACAGGGGCAATATCATAGTATTCAAATGGTATTTTTCTGATCATTTCCTATCAGTGTTCTTCCCCTTGCTCGTTTACTCAAGAACTGGTTGGTGCTATCTGCCTTTCTTTCTCTCCTGCCTTGGCTCTCATGCTTTTGCGGCCACAGCTCATTGGTGATGTTCACCTCTGCCTCCTGAGAGGTTCCTGCTTTATGCTTGTGCTGAGAACACTTCTCTTGACAACACAGGATATCTGTGAATCAGCTAGTGTGCAAAATCCCTCCCATGAAGTGTGTGTTGCTTTCTCTGGAGTTCCGCAGAAGCATGCTGGATTCTGTATAATATCTTAGTAAAAATCTAGCTCTTCCTGCCTCCCCAAAATGGATTTGTTAGAATGCACTACATAGATCCCAAATCTCTCCTGTCTTGTATTACAAGTCCAAGGGAGATTTTTCAGGCAGCATCTTATTCTCTTGTTTTGGTGGGGGATCTGCTAACCGGAGCGCTGGGGCAAGTCCCAGTTAGAACTAGGAGGTAGAAACAGTGTAAACTCAAGGGCATCCAGAGGACAAGATGCCCTGACAGTGTTTTCCCTTCCTACAGTGTTTATGGCCTTCTTTTCCTGTGGGATGATCTCTTACATTAGAGATGCCTTAGCACTTAATAGAAATAGTTTCCTGGCAGCCTAGACATGCCTTGATGTAAGCACAAATAATTACGTGATGATAGAATTGTTCAAGTTTTCAAACATTCTTCAAAAACCGACAGAATCTCCTTTACACACACACACACACTCGCGCGCGCATACACACACACACACACACACACGTCACATAATGGCTGAGGCACGTACTCTAATTGAAGCAGGCTACGGAGTTCTGCAGTCATTCATCCCCGCCCTCCCCAGGCTCCTGCATAGAATGTGACAGGATTTCAGAGATTACCAATCTCTTAACTCACTTCTTTTACACATGAGAAAAAGAACACCCCTGGAATCCAAATCCATCATTTCTCAAAGGGTCTTACCAAACATTTTCTAGACCTTCTTGCTCATTTTCTTCTTTGCGAACCATGATGGACTTAACTGTTCATGTGACATTTTGTGCACACAGAGCATGTAATGCTTATCTTTTTGTTTTATAATTAAATGTTTGTGCTGTCCTTTCATAGTCTCTGACCTCAACATCTATTTTGTTAAATTAATTTTCAATCCTCAGTGCCTAAGGCAATCTTATCATATATTAGGTAGTTAATACATGTTACATTAAAATGAATACATTTATTTAATACTGTTCTTGGCAGTTATATATTAGTTGGTTGTCCTGTTAGTTTATGTGAACCAGTTCTATATCTTCAAGTCAATGGCTACTCTTTTAAAACCCTCTGGATCTACCCCTCACCATAAAACCCAGCATAATAGAAGCCAATTGATTAACCAAAGAGAATCCCATAGAAAATGTTAAGATAATATTGTGTTTACTGCCTTCTTAGTACCTTCTAAAATCCTCCTGATGTTGACAAGTAACATTAAGAGTGCTTCTTCTGTCATGAGGCTGGTGGATAGAGAGGCTGAAATAACATGAATTTGTATTTAAGATCTACTGTTTATTAGCTTTTGACCATGTTACCTAACCTCTCTCACCCCTAATTGCATCTTATGTAAGACAGGAAAATAGTGTGTATCATATTGTGATAAGTAAATGAAATTACACATGGAGTGTCTAGGAGTAAAACGTGTAATATTTGATAATGCGATGAACGTGCTAGTCCATTGGTGTTTAAACTTTAATGTGGGTACAGATCATCTGGGATCTTGTTAAATTGTGAGTTCAGATATATTAGGTTTGAGATATGCCAGAAATTCTTCATTTCTGATAAAGGTTTTGGTGATCCTGATGCACTGATCTGGAGACCACACTTGGCATAGCGAGGAGCTACATTATTCAGGATTCCAACTGTGCATTTTTTTTCTTTTCCCACGTGTGGAATGATTGATGGGATTGTCTTTCACAATGACTGTATATCTTGTCAGACATTGTGATTGTGTTTTTAAGGTAGTTAACAATAGTATTTTAGGACTTCTACTTACTTTGAACACCTCTTCTTGTTAAAATGCCAAGGGTATGATATATTTTATTGAAAGCTTGCACTGCTGAGTATCAAAGAGTTAAGGGCAAACAGCTAAGGTACAAATGATGATCCTGTCTACTTTTGGAGGTTTGAATTTGAAAGGATACGAAGCAAGGACTTCTGCACATTAAGGCAGATCACGTCTCAGCCATTTTCTACCTGCTGTGTATGAATTATCTACAGGTCAAGAAATTACAAGTATAAACCTAAATATCCCATGTAAAATGAACTTCGTAAATCTTCCTAAATTGAAACAGAAAGAGCACGAGGCGGGGAGTCAGGAGATAAGAATTCTGGTTTTGACTCCAGCACAGATTAGCAGGGTGATCTTGGAAAGCTCAGGGTTAATTCTAATTTTTTCATGCATTTGTGTTACTTTATAATGAACTTTTAAACAAAGCTTGCAGCTTCCTGTGTAAGAATAGATCTTACCTGCAACAGTATCATAATCCTCAGTATTCTGAGTTTAAATTTCAGACTTTAAGTACTCTAACAATTAGTTGATTATGCCTGTGTTAGTTATATTTTAATTATATTCATTTTGTTAATAAGATTTTAATAATACATTTTGGGGCAGTTTACTGACTCATTGAATATTTCATGTATTTCATCAAAATTTGAATATATTTTTATAAAAATACAAATTAAAGCAAATGTAAAAAATTCTTTGAATAGTAATTATTTTCAGATTATTTTTCTTGTCATGTGTGCAAAATTATCCACTGATGTAGAAGACAAAAACACAAGAGATTTATGAATTCCTTAATATTGTAAAGTACTCTTCAGTCCTTACGTGCAGTTCTTGCAAATACTGTGTTAATTTGTGAGTTACCTGCAGAAGCACAAATTAAAACATGAAGCAAGAAGATGGACCTTGGCCCTATTGGGAAATGATACTCAGCTAAGCAGGGATTTATTGCATTCATGATATCTGAGAGGAAGGATTTGACAAGTTAATTAAGTTGTCTTTTCTCTTACCTAAGTGCTTTCATTGCTTAAATCCTCCCCAAGCTCCAAAGCAGTATCTATCTCTGTCTTCTGCAGCAGCCCACAAAGCTTCAGGGCATTCTGTCACTTACTGTGAGGGGGAGGAGCAAGAGATGTGGAGAAGCAGTTCCCTGGGCTTGAAGAGTGTTGCCTGTGAGAGAAGGTGTTTAGGGTCACAGGTCACATTGTGTCAGTCTAAGCAACAAATCCAAGTGGCAGAAGGCATCCACTTGTTCTATGATAGATTTAACTCAGGATGTTTGTGATAAGTAGGGTTTTCTGAGAAACACAGTCTGCAGCAGTGCCGCGCCCCCCCACCCCCCGGCCTTTCCTGGATCTGAGGGTGGCACTGCTTGAGTACCATAGTCGCGGGAGTGGAACTGGCTGTGCTAAGGTATCAAAACTATGCATAAGGGGTGCCTGGGTGGCCTACTCGGTTAAAGCATCCAACTTTTGGTTTCAGGTTTCAGCTCATGTCATGATCCCAGCATCATGGAAGCAAGCCCCGCATTGGGCTCTGCACTGAAGTGGGGATGGTGCAGAGGTAGGGAGCCTGCTTAAGATTCTCTCTCCCTTCCTCTCTCTCTCTCTCGTTCTCTCTCTCTCTTTGTGTCTGACTTAGCCACCTCACCTGGGTGGCTCAGTCAGTTGGGCGTCCGTCCAACTTTGGCTCAGGTCATGATCTTGCAGTTCATGAGTTGGAGCCCCATGTTGGGTTCTGTGCTGACAACTCAGAGCCTGGAGCCTGCCTCAAATTCTGTGTCTCCCTCTCTCTCTGGCCCTCCCCCGCTCGTGCTTTCTCTCTTTCTCTCTCTCAAAAATAAATTTAAAAAGAACATTTAAAAAAAATTAAAAGATTCTCTCTCTGCCCCTCTCTTTTGCTTGTGCTTTCTATCCCTCTAAAAATAAATAAAATGAAAAAGGATTTAAAAAATATGCATATGACTTCTCCCAGATTATTATCAAGTATTCCAGGTAAAGTACAGAAGTTCTTACTGGCTAGGCTTTTTTTCACAAACCTCTGCAGCTGATCTGTATGCTTGAATGGCAGCCAGACTATTGAAATTTATGAAAATCATGCTGTTTATAAACAAATAACTTCCACTCTTCTTTTAAAAGTTTATTTTTTTGAGAGAGAGTGTGTGTGAGAGAGCATGTGTTGTTTATAAACAAATAACTTCCACTCTTTTTTTTAAGTTTATTTATTTATTTTGAGAGAGAGAGAGAGTATGTGTGTGAGGGAGCGTGTGCAAGCAGGAGAGGGGTGGAGAGAAAGGGAGAGAGAGAATTCCTAGCAGGCTCCACATTGTCAGTGCAGAGCCCAACGTGGGTCTTGAACCCACCAACTGGAAGATCAAGACCTGAGCTGAAATCGAGTCAACTTAACTGAGCTGCCCAGGAGCCCTGCTCCACTGTCTTCTAAGCATCATGGGATTATTTTCTTGGTTCTGGCCATTGTTCTGATGTTTACATATAGTAATCCTCATTAGGATATTTTAGGACTTCTGAGCAATGAAGCAAGCATTGTAATTCTTACCTCGTTTCTAGAATAGAAAATAGGATAAATTTTTAGTTTAGTGTTGATTCAAAGTAAAAAATAAGTGATAGCTCTTTCACATGATTTTCTGGTATTTGCTTTCTGTAGCATTGTTTCAAACTCTGTTCTTAAGGTATTAAATTGGGGAGAAGTACTGAACATGCGGGAGCATTGCTTTTCCCTGCCAATATTGTCATAAGCTTTGACGTATATTTCATATTTAAAGCTGTGATATAATAATCAGTTAATATCGTAACAACAGGTATCCTGACATAATGCATAATAACAAAATTAGATTAATTAAGAGGATAGTGACATTTTCTTGACGGTACATAAAACTTATTGCATCCACATTCATAAGATTTCCAGTAAGTGCTCTGAGGTCACTTAGTCCTTAAATGTGTGCTTAGAGATCAGGTCTCCAAAGAGATTCTTAATAAGTATTTATATCAAACCTGCATAGTATATTTTATAAATGAGCTAAATATGTAAATAGTACTCCCATAGTTGAGTGATAATACTGTTATTAAGTAGCAAAAATTTTATAACTAATTTAATATGCTTCTGTGATTAAGAAAATAAGTTGCCATTTCTATGTAAAGTATTACTTATAAGACAGAATAATGTTTTACCAGGAAGCATAGTATTTAGATATAATTTACACATTACCTCCTGTTTTGCCTATCTAGTTTTCAGGTGTATCCTTTGGGACTGTAGGCCTGTCTCTGATTCTGTCCCCACCTTGTTAAAAAAATAAAAACAGAAAGATTCAAGGAAGACTATCTCTAACATTTTGTTTTTTCTTTTTTCCAGCAAGTCTTTTTTTTTTTTTTTTTTTTAACAAATAAGAAACTGTATCCCAACCTCAAGTGGACTCATACATAGGAAAATAACTTCTAGAATGAACTAAAATAAATGAATAAGGTCTTGGTTATTCTTTATTTTATATCTTAAATCCATCTTAATTTGAGGGCCAAAGCAAGTCGCAAACCATTGCTGTTTACGAAACCCTCTTTTCCAGTTTTTGTCTGTTCTGAGTTGTGTTTTGAATGACTTCTGTCTTCCATGATTAATACAATGCTTGGTAGAGTAGAACCGGAAATAGTGTTATCATGAAAGTATTAAAATTCACCAAAAGATACTCAAGAATCTTTCCTCTGCATTTCAGCAGGGCCTTGGGTTTGTCTGTTTTACTCTAAAGTATATTTCAGGTGTTTACAACAATATCCTTAATATACTTTGCTGTTTACTCAGATAAGATGCCCCATGACACCTGGACCCAAGAATAAATAACTACCCTGGACCAGTACAGCGCAAGCTTTAATGGAAATATGAATCATCTGGGGATCTTGTTAAACTGCACATTTTGATCAGCAGAGCTGGGTTAGGCCTGAGATTCTGCATTTCTCACAAGCTCCCAGGATGCCGCTGCTCCTATACTTGAGAGTATGGGTTATATCCATATGTCTAAAGCCTTTTAATGCATATAACAAGTGTTGTAGGAACAGCTTGTTCTTAGGCAGTGATTCTCAAACGTTAGCATGCCCCAGAAACATGTCTGCTAAAAATACACATTCCTGGGCTCCCCTCCTCAGTCATCTTCAGTGGGGCTTTGGAGTCTGGCTGTCAGCTCTTTTCAGAACTTCTCAGATTTTGATGCAGGTGGACTAAGACCACACTTCAAGAAATAGTACTTTAAAGTTTGGAATTGCTGCAGAAATTCACAGTCCTCTCTGGAATGGCAGCTTTTTAAAAGCAAAGTTAGGGGGCGCCTGGGTGGCTCAGTCAATTAGGTGTCTGACTTTGGCTCAGGTCATGATCTCACGGTTCGGTTCGTGGGTTCGAGCCCCACATAGGGCTCTATGCTGACAGCTAGCTGAGAGCCTGGAGCCTGTTTCAGATCCTGTATCTCCCTCTCTCTCTGAGCCTCCCCTGTTCATGCTGTCTCTCTTTCTCTCTCAGAAATAAATAAAACATTAAAAAAATAAAAAAAAAAATAAAAGCAAAGTTAGAATGTAAAAACCCATCTGGAAGGTGATTGGTTTGGATGCCAGTGTAGTATTGGTTACCGAGGAAGCACTTGTACAGCTTTGTATGTTTCTCTGTTGTGTCTCATCGCCTCAGTCAGAAGGCAGATCATATTTTACAATATATCGGTGGTGAAGGCCATAGTTTCAGTCAGTTCCTAATTAGCCCTGAAGGGGTCTTAGTTGGATAATTGGTTGGAAGTAATAGGTGAGTAGGTATAGTAAGTGATGGCGAATGGATGTTGGTATTGATTCTTCTCATGGATATTCTTACCAGGATATTTACTCTCTCTAGGTTACACCTACTTCTCTGATATTACCTGCTGTTATATTTACTGAGTGTCTTAAAACTAGCTTGTGCCCAACATAAAATATAGAGTTGGTCCTCAAGCTGAAACAAAAATTAGGAATTCGAGTAACTAATGAGTTGTTTGTCATTTTAGTGTGACAGCTGTTAAATTCCTAAAGCATGTCATGCAAGGTGAATTTTTGAAAATGACATCCTTTCACAGCTTTAAAACTGATTCCTCATCTGCTCACCTCTCTTTCTCTTTTAGGGATGTGGGTGGTATTTATATATTACCTAATTGACTCTGTACAAATTATTTTTTAAAAAAAGGGTTGTACAGAGGTTTCAGTTATTAGATAATCTTACCAGAAACCATGAGTGCTATTAGAATACTCTGTTCAGCAAACTGTGTAATGTTAACCAAAGTAATTTAAAAGCTTTAGTTAGGATTAATCTATCATATGCTTAAATTTATTATCTCATTTATTCGCTAATTTGCATATGATCTTACAATTCAAAAATTTTTTAAGCAGATAGAAGTGTACCCAAAAATGAATTAGAGGATGAGTTGCATTAAAGCAGATTGTAACCAAGGCCAGCCCTGGACAGAAATGGGGGATTAGTGAGCTGTGATCACATTACTCCTTTTCTGCTCCTCTGCCCTCAAGAGCAAATTCCTTTGTGCTGCCTCTGGATGGTTCTGTTCCAGTTCCACAGTACCCCTCTGAGGTTTCCCTTGCTCTTGAGAATTTCAAGGTCTAGAGCAGAGACAGTTTTGAAAACCATCATGACCTTACTGCTGTGTGAGAAGGATATTTATCACACAAAATACTTTAAGATCATACAGGTTAATTCTGCCTGAAGGGAAAGGGGAGAAGATAGACAAATATGTGTAGGGGCAATTAACATACAACATAATCCTCTCTGGGATGAAGGTATAAACTAAGTGACCTCTTTGAGATGACTTTCTGTTGTGAATTTTCTAGTTTATTAATAACCTAAGAACTGCACTTTACAATCTATGCTATTCATACCTCTTAACACAAAGGTGGTTAGCATTGGGGAGGAAAAGTGTCTACTAGCTCTTAAACTAAAAAATTTTTATTGCATGCTGGGATATAATTTTGTTGAAATTTAGATAAGAATTTTGCTTTCAGTTAAGAGAACATATGAATGAAAAAGAAATGCAAAAAGTATTTAAATTTTTTTAAATTTAAAAAAACACTGTTTTTTTTTAGTGTTTATCCATTTATTTTAAGAGAAATAGAGAGCATGAGCAAGGGAGGGGCGGATTGAGATGGAAAGAGAGAGTCCTAAGCAGGCCTGTACCACCAGCATGGACCCCAGTATGGGGCTCAAACTGACAAATTGCGAGATCATGACCTGAGCCAAAGTCAGATGCTTAACTGACTGAGCCACCCAGTTTTTATTTTCTTATGTTGTGGGTGGTGACCATTATGACCATAGGATTTCTTCTAGAGTTCTCATTTTGCCTGAGAGCCTGTGTGATTTTGCTTGTAAAATTTCCTAGGAAATTTCATATTTGAATCTAATAACAATGAAGACAGACGGTAATTTCAGTGGACATAGCCCAGTAGTCTATTTATAAAATGAGGTTACGTGGACCTTACCTCACCATTTTCCCGCAAATTAAAATTTTAGAACAGATTATTGATTGGTATTGTCAGCAACTTTATCATCAAGCTGTTTATCCTCAGGTATTGAGTTGAGAATTGCATCCTGCGTCTTTTATCTGATTTTTAATTCTTACTCTTTATCTGTTTCATTGACTTCTTCCCTTTGGCATACGAGGTACCACCAAACCATTTATCTTACTGTCTTCTCAAATTTCTTTTCAAAACCTATTTTGCTTTTTTGAACTACAGATTTATAAAAAAAAAAAAAATCTTTTACATTTGTTGCCAGCCCACTCAGTAAGAGCTGCAATCTGGCTCCTGCCACCAGCACTTGACTGAGTGCTTATTTGAAGATCTCCAGCGATACATCAATTAAAACCCCAGTGGCCCTTTTCCCTGTCTTTGCGTTTCTTCATCTCCGCCACAGTTGAATTTTTGACCACTTTCTCCTTGAAATTCTCAGTTCCCACTGTTTCCCGTTGAGTGTTCTCTACTCCACCCACTGTGACTTGTTAAATATGTTGTCTTTCTTCTTCTTCTTGTTCTTTTTTTTTTTTTAAATCTTCCTTCCATTTAGTTACACTAAGCCCCCACCTGAAATATCACCCCATACGTCTCTCTTCCTGTCACAGATCCTGCCAGCGCTGTAAGGCCTTCATATGCCATCTTCCTTTTGAACTAAAAATATTCTTTCTCATTTCTCTATGATTTTCTCATTTCTCTATGATTTTCTCATTTCTCATCCCATTCCTACTTGAAATACTTTCAAGATGGGTTTTTTTCCTTGACACTATGATGTTGTAAATATTTCTTTGCGACCCTCACAGATATAAATTACAGGAGAGAGGTCACCATTGCAGCTTCCTCAATGTCATCTATAATTTGTAACCTTAAATACTGTTAAATGTACTATGGTAAGCAGAATAATGACTCTCCAAACATCTCCATGTCCTAGTCCCCAGAACCTCTGAGCCAGTTAGGTTATGTGACAAAGAGGAATTAAGGTAGCAGATGGAATTAAGGTTGCTAATCAGTTAACCCCAGAATACAGAGATTATCCTGGATTATGCTGCTGCGCTCAGTATAATCACAAAAATTCTTGAAAATGGAAGAGGGGAGGCGGAAGACTCAGGGTGATGCAGTATGATAAGGTCTCAATTAGTGCTTGCTTGATGATGGAGGAAGGGAGACAAAAGCAAGGAATATGGCCAGAGTTTATAAGCTGGAAAAAGTCAAGAAACATTCTCCCCTTGGAGCCTCCAGAAGGAAAATAGCCCTGCTGACACCTTGATTTTAGCCGAGCGAGACTCGGGTCAGATTTCTGACCTACTGAACTGTAAGGTGCACATATTCTGAAAATTCAGGGGCAATGGGATAAGAAAATAGGAAAATAGGTAAACTAGTTGTTTCAAGACTTAATTCCTACAAGGGATTTTATTCAGTTTCACGATAATTTTTTTTTAACCTGGTTGTTCTTCGCATGAATTCTGTATAACACAGTCATCCCCGGAAGAAAAAGCTCCCGTAGGATGTATTGCTTTCCTTTTATTTGGGCTTTATAATTTGAAAAAATGATGAAGACACCTCCCCTGTTGAACAGGGCTGCTAAATAATGGGACCTGTCAAATGACAAAACTAAAGCAATTCAGTTACAAGTTTGATATCTTTTATTTAAAAGAAAATAGTCCATGGATTGGAGGAGTACCATGTCTCAAGAGCTGTGAAACATCATTCTGGAGGGATTTGGGTGGGTAAGAGTGAGTTTCATAGCATTAGAAGAGGCAACTCAGAAACAAGGCATGATTGGCTAGGAGGTCAGGAATTGGCAGGCAGACAGGTCCTATTTTCTTAGGCACAGTCAACTAGCTGAACCTGAGTTCAAAGACTGTGATCGGCATGTGTTGGGTTTCCTTGACAGTGAAGTGTTTCCCATAAGTGCAGGTTGACCAACTTTTTGATTTATGACATGGACCAGGCCACAGTGGTGGCCACTATTTTGTGAGTCCCTTATAGATGAGCTAACTTTTATCAGGGCACACTAAATATTTATTGAATGAAGGAACAAATAGAGTTGTTGAATGAAAGGAGTACGTTATTCATTCTCCAAAAAATTGAATTACTTTTCGTTTTTTAATTGCACTATATTCTCCCCTCCTCTTAGAAATAATGCTTCCTTTACTTGGAAACTTCCTCTTCTTTACCTTTTGAATAAGTTCTAGTGATCCTTAAAGTTTTGCTTTAAATGTTAAGTCCTTGGGGAAGGTTTCTTAAATTCCTTCAACACTCACTAACCCCCCCCCCTTTCCATACTAGTTATGTGTACCTGCCTTGTGTTCCCATAGCACTTTGTATTTCCATCTTAGCCTTAACACACCACAGTATTATTACCTGTTTAACTGTCTTTCTCTCTAGACTTTATGCTCCATGAGGTCAAGGATTCTGTCTTTTTTTGCTCACCATTGCATTCCTGGGGCTTGGCATAATGTGTTTTGATAAATGTTTATTGAATAACATTCATGAAATATAATAGCAATCTCAATTGTGTCAAAAATAACACATTTGATCATAGCACATATAAAGTATTGTTTTCAGATTCTTTATTTGCTTATCTGTTGATGTTCCTCATCGTACTCAGTATTAGACTTCATAGCTTTATAAGCAGAACACAGTGTCTAATAGCAAAATCTTTTATTTTTGAGTAAACTATTGAAGTTTATCCAAATTTCAAACTTGACAGTTAATCTCAAGATTTAATCTATTTCACGTTTTATATTTGAATTCGAATATTTCTTGGTGGCTGCCATTTCACACATAGATAACTATTTTTCAAGAAATAATTTTACTCTTCTCTGACTTTTCTACATTGGAGTCTAGTATTTTTGAGAGTGTATATTTAGAACATTGATTGTGTGTAATTTTTTTTTAGAGAGAAAATGGCATTGATCTGTTTCTTGCTTTTTGAAAATAATACTCTGTTGGAGGCTTGGAAGGGTCTTTGTAGAATTAAGCGGGCTTATGTCGGTTGATGGTCTCCTGCCGATGAAGCCACAACCACCTTCAGCCAGGGTGCTTTTGTGTTGATGTACTTGTTTTTCCCTTGGGCCAATAGATGCTGTTTCTTGTAAGATAAGAACATGGTTGGGAAGGAAATTTGTTCTGTTTTGCTGCTATTTAAAGCACTGCGGAACTGGTTAGTAGACCTTGACACTCTGTTCATTTCATCTGCAGTTGAATTATTATTGTTGTTATGTTTTTTATTAGGGAAAAAAGTTCCTCTGTGATAATTTCTACAAAGTAGTTATAATTTACAAGAGGCTTCATGGTTTTCCATGTGAGATGAAATCATTCTCTGGAGATTTGAGCCTCTTTAATTCGGCTTCAGAATCTTAACCACTAGATTGTTTTGCCTTCAGTTTGGATGATTAAAGTTAATAAATCCAATTTATTTCTTTGTTTTTCATTATTATTGTGAAAATTTAAATTGACTAGTAGAAAGAATTCCTAGCAGCCCAAATCTTCGGTCTTTTAGAATATTGTTCTAAGCTACTCTCTCTCTGTCTCTCTCTGCTTTTACATGTTTGCTCTCACTCTGCCTTCACTTTGGCTTTCATTTACCATGAGACCTAGGATACTGAGGGCTGCAGGAGATAACTTTCATAGGCAAGAAAAAGGGGAGAAGGTTTTAGTGTATACACAAACAAATCCAAGTGGGGGAGACTTGTGAGTCAAGTGTGAGACATCTTTGCCAAGTCCTGCCTACTGAGGGAAGCTTCACTTCTGCAAGGAGAACACCTTTGGTGAGGAACTAGCTTAGCTTTTAGCATTTATCACCCTGTTACATCCCTCATCCTCTTGTTAGAAGAGATGAATTGCCCCAGGAAACGGCTTACTCCCTTGAAATAAATGGGACCCTCCATCATGGATTATAAGGCTTCTAGTGAGTGTTTGCTTCAGTCCGTGGATTCTTTCTACCCTATGTTTGCTGGAAACTAATCTCCTTCGGAAACATATACCATGAAATCTCATTGTTCCAGCTGACCGTCTTCCAGTCTTGTAAATTCATATAATGGAAATGTATCAGAGTGAAACTTTGCCTAGTTTCTATGGTGATGTGAGCACTCTTTTAGGGATATTAAAACAATATATTTTTGTTCAAGCATTTCTTTGTTCCTGTTGTTTCAGGGCTTCCCCATCAACCCATGGAATCATTGGTATGCATTATTTCAGGATGAGAGTAGATATAGTCTCAAATAAAGGAGTCATTTGCTAAGCTCTGGGTTTTTTTAAGTATTAAAAAATTTTTAATGTTTTTAATTTATTTTAAGAGTGGGGAAGGAAACAGGGAGAGAGGGAGAGAGAGAATCTCAAGCACGCTCTGTGCTGTGAGTGCAGAGCCCAACATGGGGCTTGAACTCATGAACCATGAGATCATGACCTGAGCCAAAATAGGGAGTCAGAAGCTTAACCAACTGAGCCATTGGGCACCCCAAAGTAAATTATTTTCTTAATGTGAAATACATGTACAGTAATAAAATTCAAAAATTACAAAAGGGTATAATTTTATATACGTTTTTTTCTTCCTCCTTTCCCCTCACCACATCACTACCCTTTGTCACTGTCATTCAGTTCTGTATACATAAATGATACATCTTTTACACTCCTGTACACCTTGCTTTTTTCACATAATATCTTTGTTATAGTTCCATATCAGTACATATAAAAGTACCTAATTTTTGGTTTCAGTTTTAGTATATCTGACTGGTGAGTAGTTCAATTCCTAATCTTGGGCTTTAACAAGTAATGCTGCAGTGAATAACCATGACCATACGTCATTTTGCACTCATACAAATTTATCAATATGAGAAATTCTTAAAAGTAGAATTGCTGGGTCAGAGTCTAATATATTTAACTCTGAGTTTTAAATATTTTGGGTTTTGTTTTGTTTTGTTTTGGTCTCCAAAACAATACTCATGACAGTCTGGATTTGCTGAAATAAGAATGTTCTAAATTCTAGAAAATCCTCAGGATGGATTGAGGGCAAAATTTGAAAATCTCTACATAACTTCACTATATGCAATGGTATATATATATATATGCAATGGTATATATATGCAATGGTATATATATACATATATATGTGTATATATACATACATACACATATATGTATACACACATACATACACATATATGTATACACACATACATACATACACACATATATGTATACACACACACATTTGCAGGCAATTTCTGGTACCAGAAGAAGAAATCCTTTCCAGTGCTGAGAAGAGCCATAAGATCTGTGTCTTCATTTCCCTACATAACCTTTTTAGAGGCTGAGAATTAAAAGTAGGAGACAGGGAGGTATTGATGATCATGGTGGCAATACTAAAAACAACCAATTAACTTCAGGAGAAATTTTGAGAACACCAGGATTATCTGAGAAAGCTGTCTCTCTAGGGACAGAAAAATTCTGAAAGCACTGGTAGCCTAGCCAAAACAGAGCAAGAGGTCCAATACTGGACCTCAAAACCAGAGGCTATAGCAAGATTCAAGGTCAACCAAAAAGACTGGCAGAATCTCAGTAGATGTAAACATAAAACACATAGTGACTAAGTGGAATGGCAAATGTCTAAGGTAAAGCCAGTCAATTGCCTGGCCTATCGCAAGTGAATCAACGCTCATCTCACCACAGCCGTGACCAGGAGACAATTCAACCTCCTCCATATAACTGTTTGTCATCCTAAGAAAGAAGATGAGGTGCAGAGATTCCTTAAAAAGGTTGAATTTTTAATTGGATGACTGTTGGCCTGAAAGAGACTGCTTTAAACTAGGAGAGGTTGAGTTATATTTAGTTGTAAATTTCTAACAATTCTCAACCCTTTTCCTTCCATCACTATTAGAGGAAATGGATGCTTAAAAGCAAAATTATATAAGTTGTAGAAAAGAACTGATATTTTATATTTTTGTACATCTGAGTCATAGTATATACGTTTCATCACTTCTCTCCTATGTGCACACACATGAATACTCATACACATTTCAGAAGAGTATCTCTGGTTCCTTCTACCATATGTAAGGCATATCCAAAGATGAATGATGGATTGCAACATACATAAGTTTCTATATGGCCTCTAGTATTTTTGATGGAATTCTGTTTGAGCATAAGTATAGTAACTTCTAATTATCTGTAGCTATCTTTACCAACCTATTCCATCATATATTCACCATATCACAGTCACCTACATATAGTCTCTTCTCTTTTTATCAGATATGATAATACTGAATATTACTGAGTGCTGTTTATGTTCCCAGCACTGTTCCCATACCTGACGTTTTGTGAGGATTCCTTCACTTATATGAGGGAGATGACACAAAGAAGTTAAGGAGCTTCATGTGGAATTTAAAGCTGGAGCTCACATTCTTAACACGGAAGCTATATTGTGTGCCACCACCTTGCATTTTTGCTTTCAGCCTTTCCTTCATAATTGCATGGTTTTGTGCAAATTCTTTGTTTTCTCATTCTGCCTTTCTCCCATCTCCTTGTCCCTTTGCTTTTCTGGTCTCTGTGTTTTGTGAGTTCCGTTTCCCTCCTTCTCCTACCTGAAGTCTTTCTGGTACATTGATTTCTGTTGCTCACGCTTCTCTTCCCCTCCCACTCTTTGCCCTTTTGTCATTGGCAGCGTCTTGCAGATTCCCTTGCTCTTTTTCTCTCTTTTTCAGTCCAACAAAGACTTAGGAAGAGCAGCAGCCTTGTCATTTGAACAAAAGATTCCGAGAACCCTGTGTAGGTTGGCTATTGATTTGCTTAACTGAAAACCTGATTAGCCACTTTGTCTGTGGTTGAGCATCTCTATTAAGGTCAGGGAGTCACATGTTACAGTATTAGTAGCTCTGACAGTGACCACCTTCACATTAATTTTATTTGCTGATCTTTATTTCAGAGATCGTAACTACCCACTGGTTATTGTAGTATCTCCCAGAAGGGAACATAAAAGCACCTTAACCTACAGGCTTGATGTATTTTAAGATCCTGTTAGTTTCATAGGTATTACTTTCATCACACTTGGAAAACCAGTTTTATATTTTTATTCCATATTTCTTAACTTCTAAATCATGCTTAGAAAAATGTTATAATTTGGTCCTTTCATTTTTTTAGCTTTAAACTGATTTCTATTTTTTCTTTAGTATTTAAATATGGTGATACAGCTAAGAAAGAGTGAAATTATACATAAATTTATGTGTAAATTGGGGCGCCTGGGTGGCTCAGTCGGTTAAGCGTCCCACTTCAGCTCAGGTCATGATCTCCTCATGGTTTGTGGGTTCGAGCCCTGCATCAGGCTCTGTGCTGATGGCTAGCTCAGAGCTTGGAGCCTGCTTCAGATTCTTTGTTTCTGTCTCTCTCTGACCCTCCCCTGCTCACGCTGCCTCTCTCTCTCTCTATCAGAAATAAATAAAAAATTAAAAATTTTTTTAAATTTATGTGTAAACCTATTAAAGAAATATGTGCATTCTTCTATAAACATTACTTATATATGATTATGTATGCAATATGCATATGTTGGTTAGGTATGTCAATTGATAAAGAGCTTGTAGAAATCAAATTCTCCTGCATATGAAATGATAAAATGTACATAAAGAATTTAACACAGTACCAGGCACATGTTGAAAATAAGTAGATGGTAGCCACCGCTAACAGTGGAGGTGGCCACAGCTCAGTGTTATTTAATGTGAGGAAATAAAATCAAACGTGAAACATGATCATTTATGGCTTTCTTAGCTTTCTCCTCATGTCTTTAATATCTCTTCCTAGGAGTCTTCTTTAAGTTCATATGTTATAAAATTATAAATTGTAGACCCTTAAAACTTTTGGACTGTTAAGAGTCACAATCATATAATTATAAAATTTTGGAGCTATAAGAGAGCTTGGGCATCATTTAACCCCCAAACCTCTCATTTCACAAGGGAGAAAATGATACCCAGAGAGGTTAAGTGATTTACCCAAAGTAAATTGCTTGTGGCAGTTTCCTGATGAGTGGAACAATGTCCATTTTGCTGTTTTATTTTGCTGCTTCTGTACCATTCCATTCAAATATGAACAGGCTGTGCTAATACGGTTGACTCACTTGAGTCCTCATTCAGTACCAGTTACTATGCTAAATGCCCAGATACAAAGATGAGGAATACACAATACCTACAAGATTCATTGTGAAAGGAACTGAGTGGCAGTTCTAGGAGTGTGGCATTGTAAAAGTGGGGTACAATAATTATGGTTAAAAAGGAAGGACAGGAACTAAGGTTTATAAAGTTCCTATGTGACTGGTAACACACATACACTGTCATTTAATGGATGACATACCCCTCTGATGTAGGTGTTACTGCCCACAGTTTTATTTCTTGGTAAAGCTCAGTGCCTGGTTTAGGAGAGGAGGCACAGTGGCCCTGAGTTCCAGTGAAAAAACTCAGTGCTTGCCAGGACTTGGAGCTTCCAGAAAAGATTTGGTAGATATTGGTTGGTGAATAGAAATGATGAATCATTGAGACCTCACTTTTTTTTTTTTAACCTGCAGCTCAAATTAAAGACCAAGTTGCTTTTTTTGTAATTTGTTTTCTATAAATCTCTTGCCATAATTGAGTGGAAGGCACTAAAAATTGTCTGATTTCTTAGAAGAGCAACCTTAGTGATCTGAACTGAAGAATAAGCATTTCCTGTTGTAAATGTCTCTCTTGGCTTTCTTGATGTTTCTGAGTCAAAAATCTAGGGTGGAGGCCAAAGTTTGGGAAAGACACAAACTTCTGCGTCCTTTGAGACTTTGCATTTTCTAAACTACTCATTTACTTTTACCGCTTGGTTTTCACTCCCTACACCTTTATAATAAATATATTTTGGGAGAACAGCGATGTACTAACAATTAGGATAGTTTAAACAATGTTTCTGTTGCAGAAGAATTTCCTTTTGTGGTTGTTTCTAGAATACTTGGTTGCTCCGGCTTCCCAAAAGGTTTTCAGTGGAGAAAAAATATACCCCTTTAAAAAATATTTAGTATAGTATGTGCGTGCCTTCTTTTTGAGGGAAAATACCATTCTGGGATTCTTAGGATATCTAAATGTATTCCTAAGTTTCAATTTTTAAACATCGTGGAGCTGGTCCAGAAGATGTTCAAGGTTTCTTTTATACCTAAAACTCTGCTGTTTTATTGGAACTGTTGATGATCTTTGTAAACTAAGATATACAAAAATATTGTGCAGAAGTTATAAAAATTACAAATAGAAAATTATATTAATAAATAAAAATGAGCATCACAATTGCTGTTCTTCATAATTATCAAAATGTATAGAAAAATAAATTTCCTGACGTAGTGAACTTTTTATAAGTAATGGGTACGCGGAAAGTTCATATAATTAGTAGAAGCAGCTAGAACGCCACACAAAATTATCAGCCAAACTTATCCATATAGACAAGCAATGGAAGGATTCCTCTCTGGGAAGACTGACTATTCCAAAAGAAGAAGACTTCCAAAGAACTGGCCAGCTCACTGCTTCATGTAAACAACGTGTGTATTTTGCATACCATGCCAATCAGTACCTGTACTACCTGGCAGGCTTTATTGAAGGGTATGCATGTTGTTTAGAAATATACAGGAAGAAATAGTGAAAGATATCGAAAATAATTTTTTCAGGACTATAAGAATCACATGTGGGGAGGGTTGGGACAGAATCCTGCAGCTTTTCATTTAAGCTTAATATTACTATTTTAAAATTATGTACATTTATCACTTTTAATTTTTAAAAAGTCTTTAAACAAACAAGCATGGGGAAAAAGGGGGGTACACTCAGAAACAGACTCTTAACTATAGAGAGAGAACAAACTGATGGTTGGTTGAGTGGGGAGAGGAGGAGGGATGGGTGAAATAGGTGATGGGTATTAAAGAGGACACGTGCTGTGATGAATGCTAGGTGTTGTCTGGAAATGTGGAATCACTAAATTGTATACCTGAAACTAATTAAAAAAAAAAAATCTGTACCAGGGACACCTGGGTGGCTCAGTTGGTTAGGCATCCACTTTCGGCTCAGGTCACAATCTTGCAATTTGTGAGTTTGAGCCCCCTATTGGGCTTTCTGCTGACAGTTCAGAACCTGGAGCCTGCTTTGGATTCTGTGTCTCCTTCTCTCTCTGCCCTTCCCCTGCTCATGCTCTCTCTCTCAAAAATAAATAAATATTTTAAAAAAGAATTGTGTTTTTTGATATGGTGTTGCCATATTAGGTGCTTCCATATATCACTGAAGATATGCAGAATTCAGCTAATATATAAACAGAGGACATGAAAGATACCATACAAAGTATATAGATGTTAAAGTGTACAAGCACCTTCTAATACTCCATTTTATTAATTTTTGTTATCTGTTTTTAGGGGACAACTATGGTAGATAATTGATGTTCACAGGTAATATCCATCTCTTTAATGTTATCAGTAGTTGGAAAAACTTTTATGTGGCAACTTTTTTTTTATTATAGCTGCAATCAAGAAGTCAAGGAGAGAGAGAGAGAGAGAGAGAGAAAGAAAGAAAGAGAAAGAAAGAAAGAAAGAAAGAAAGAAAGAAAGAAAGAAAGAAAAGAAAGAAAAGAAAGAAAGAGAAAAAGAAAACCAAAAAGTAAAACAAAACTGATTTACTATCATGGCACACTCTGGTGGAGGTGATAATGTAAAAAGACCAGAGAGGGAAAAATAAAGTAAATGAGAGTTGCAATGGCCTTGATAATCGATAAACTAGTGAATGGGTTCCGAGTGAATCAGGTGAGTGCCCTGGGGGTCAGTAAACCCTATAACTTGACTGGTAGATAATAAAATGTCCCTGAATATTGATTTAATGTGAAGTATCTTTAATGTGCTATATTTAGTATTCACCAAATGGAGCCTTCTCTCATACACGGTTATAAGTTTTTTAAAGGTAGAAATCACACTTTATTCCATTTTTGTATCCTCTACAGCATAGTCATGTCAGTAAAGAGATGCTTTATTATGAATAGATTTTCACTACCTATGAATTAGCATGTTGTAGCTGTGTTTCAAAAGCATCTTAGATTTGTAAGGGCACAAACACTTGTATGAGTTTTATGATACCTTGAATAAATAAAACACTTCTTTTTCCTGAATTCACATATGTATGGTTTGTGTCAGTGATAAGAAAGACTTGGACATGTTTCACTTTGTTAGGAGAGGAGCCCATATCTTCCCTACATTATTCCAGCAGCATGTTGCTGTAAAACAAGGCTCAAGATCCCTTATCTATTATTTTCCCCCCTAAATTCCACAATCATGGCAGAAAACATTTTTTTAAATGTGGTTTTCTATAGTGGGCCTTCATTACACCTTAACATGTATTTAGTAAATCTGTTACATACTTTTGTTTCACAGTCCTTTGCCTTTTCTCTGAACCAATAAAATTATGCAGTTTACTTTGCTTGAATCTTGGGGTTATTTTCTTCTTAATATAGGTTTTTATCATTTCTACAGTGTTCTCTTTGGAAGAATCCTGATTGCTTTGTAGCTAAATTGTACCATAGCCAGAGAAAAGGTGGTTAAGATCTGTTGACACATGATGAATTGGCATGCCATTTTCAGCTGTGTATTCTACCCAGTTATCTATTCAAGGGAGATGTTTGCTCCCAGGAGTGCTAGAGAAATTGTTATAGCATCATTCCTCAGAAAGATTATTCATAGAAACGTAGCTGACAGATACATCTAGTCTGAGGCTATCTCAAGGAAATGATGTCCTTTCTGAACAAATGTCACATATCTTTATTGGAAAGCTTATTTTCTTCCAATCCTGGAAATAATGATATTAAGCATATTACATGACTCTAAAGAATAGTGACTCTGATTTACAAACAATGCATGTCATATTACTTCTTTATAACTTGCAGGTCCTGTTTAGTTGTGTTCATTTTGTTAGGAATGAAAAAAACCACATTTGTGTTTAATTAAATTGGAGTGACATAGTATTATGCCATCTTTTAAAAACTACTGGCAAATTTTAAAATGTTCAAAGTACTATATAAATAGGGATGAGCAGAGTCTATTCAGGGCAAGGTAATTAGAGCATATTTGGCTAGAAGATCTCTGAGTAAAAATAGCTAGTCTCAGATAGTGTTGGAGAAAGGTAATTAAGGCTTAAAAGAATAATGATGAAAACCTTTTGCTCACACACCTTTTCTTTATTTTAGGTTTAATACCTTCCATTAAAAATAATGAACCCTAGCCTAGAAATCTGTGTGCAATCAAAACTAGCTCAGTGGGGTACTCCTGACTAAGATAAATTTTAACACTCTATTCTATATCCCTGATGAAGAAGAGAAATGCGTGTGGCCTAGTAATATAACAACTTATATGTTAAAAACATTTATTTTGCCTCTCTTTTGTGATATTTCAACTTCATTTATATTTATATATGTGATCCCCTGGCCCTGTCCCCTCTTTCTTCGCTATGTAATGTATAAGAATGTGTTGCGGTTATCTAAGTTGAGATTGCTTCAACTAAGTTTTTATGCTCTTCTAAACTCTCTGACAATCACTTATCACCCCTTTTTCTGAAACCTTAAATATAGGCATCCTTCAATGCGCTATCGTCAGTCCTTTTTCCCCGCTCTAATCTATTCCTTTGAAGTTTTTTTTATTTCTACTATTACACTCTATGCAACAATTCCCAAACATACATTTCTGGTCTTCAGGTGTCTTGGACTGCATTTTCAACTGTTACCTGGATATCTGTACTTGAATATAGTGACGTCTATATGTCTTCAAATTCCAGAGTCATTCTCTACTGTCTCTAACCCTCTAACCTCCACTACACATAGCCTTCACTATTTAAGTTCATGGAAATACCCATCACTTTGGAGTTTTTAAAAATTTGCTTATCCATTGGAGGGCGTGTCCATTCAACTTTTTTTTTAATGTTTATTTTTGAGAGAGAGAGAGAGTGAGTAGGGGAGGGTCATAGAGAGAGGGAGACATAGAATTTGAAGACAGGCTCCAGGCTCTGAGCTAGCTGTCAGCACAGAGCCTGATGCGGGCTCGAACCCACGAACTGTGAGATTATGACCTGAGCTGAAGTCAGACGCTTAACCGACTGAGCCACCCAGTCACCCCATTCTACTTCTATAACAGCCATCATCAAATCTACCTCCTCTGTTCTATTGTCCATGCCCATTGCTAAGGTCCAGGCCCATGCATCTCACCAGGAAAGTAGCAGTTGCTGCTAATGGTTTTCATTTCCTGCCCTCATCCGTTCTACCTACCGCTTATAGGTCTGCTTCCTTAAGCCCTGGTCTGATGATGCCATTACCCTGATTAAAACCCTTCCCTGGGTCTTTACTGCATCTTAACCTAAGGCCTCAGTTTTCAACCTCACTTGCAAGACCTGTCTCAGTCAAGTTCTTTAATCTCATTTTATACCTATGCCATACATTTAATCAAATGCAATATTTTCCCCTAAAATATATTGTACATTCTTTTCCATCTATGAGTCTTTTCATATTAATGTGTCATCTTCATGAGGGCAGTGATTTTTCTTTTTTCTGTTGTGTGTATAGTTCTATCCTTAGCTTCTAAGACAATGTCTGGCACATAGCAGGTATTCAATAAATATTTGTTGAATGAATGGGCAAGTAAATGAATAAAAGGAGGAGTCAGAAGATCTCTTTCATGGGGGCTATACTGTTCTTTCCCTGCTTGAGTTCTAAGACCTGTATCCTCTCAGTAAATTCCCTTTGCCTAGGCTGACTTAAGTGGATGCAGTGTCTTCTAATATGATCCTTGACTAAGACAACACAGAAAAGGTGGGAAGACGCTATTTAAAAATTTGTATAAAGAAACTTCCTTTTAGGGAACTGAAGGCTTCTGGTGGTTCATCTCACCTTTGCCTTCAAAGAGTATAAATAAACAAAACCTCACCTCTGAGGTCAAGTATCCCACAACCCAAATATGTGGCAAGTGGGGAAGCATCCTAATTTCAATGAAACTATTCATTAAGTTGATGCAGGGTCTCTCCATGCACTACATACAATGTCATGTTTTGGTTATATGTGAATAAAGAATTCATGCATTAATTCGTTATAACTCATGCATTGGTTATAAAACATAGTAGAGTTAAACAGACTATACTGTTAAGATAGTAATTCAGTACATTTATTAGTTGATTTTCAAGGTACACTAAATTGGTTGATTGTCAAGCCACAATAAAAGTATTCCTGTGTATTAGTATCTCATATTTCATATGAATGCAGATTTAGGCAAGAAGGAGGAGAGAATCTTGATGAAAATGTCATTTCAAAACTTTGAAGCTTTACTCGTGTCCACTGATAGATAAATGCATAAAGAAGATGCGAGATACACACACACACACACACACACACACACACACACACAATGCAGCATTATTCAGCCATAAAAAAGAATGAAATCTTGCCATTTGCAACAACATGAATGGATCTAGCAAGTATAACTCTAAGCAAAATAAGTCAGAGAAAGACAAATACCATGTGACTTTACTCATATGTGGAATTTAAGAAACAGAAATGAAATGAATAAAGGAAAACAAAAAGACAAACCAAAAAGCCAGACTCTTAACTACAGTGAACAGAGGGTGATCAGAAAGGAGGTGGGTGAAATAGGTGAAGAGGGTAAGAGTACACTTACCTTTTTTTTTTTTTTTTTTTGAGAGAGAGAGAGAGAAAGAAAATCTTAACCAGGCTCCATGCTCAGCACAGACCCCAACGACTATGAGATCATGACCTGAGCCGAAATCAAGAGCCTGACATTTAACTGACTGAGCCACCCAGGCGCCCCAAGAGTACACTTACCTTGATGAGCACTGAGTAATACATGGAATTGTTGAATCACTATATTGTACCTAGAGCTAATGTAACACTGTATGTTCACTGGATTAAGAAAAGAAAATTTGGAGTTTTAACTAGTAGATATGAATTTGGGGATTTCATATTCCTAATGTGATAAAGTATTTCTTGTTTAAATAAATGCTTAGAACACCACTTAAGCACTGAAATGGCTTCAGTTACATGCAAGAAAGTGATTTAAAAAGGACAGCTTAGATTTTAAGGATAAAGTCATGAAATAAATGCATTTGTAATGAACAGAAGGCTACAGATTTAAGAAGGATGAGATCTCTTTCTCTACTAACAAAACAGGCAGAGATGTAGATTTTCAGTGAATAGGTGCTAGTAATAGGCAATTTTCTTTGGCTATAAAAGAATCTTAGAAGTTCACATGTAATGCTAAATGCTTACAATTAAGTAAGCCTACCCTTAAAAGCACAAATTTAGAACACTCTTACTAAAATAAATTAAGTCATAATTTCCACTGAAGAGAAATTAAAATTTCATGCCTTTTTCCCCCCATGGCTCCTGGAGTAATTTTGGGTATAAAAGCATGCTTTTTCCACTTGATTAAATTTTCTGACTCTCCATTAGATCCTCTGGTTAATTTCTCTCCTGGTGAACTTTTTAGTAGCATGCGGCTTCTTTACAGAACCAATCATTTTGTAAAGTATTTTAGGTGATTTTTAATGAACAATAAACCAATCTTAATTCTAATTATTAAGAACAAAGGGTTTCTGTATGTATTATTCACAGCCTAAGTGCACTCATGAGAAGATAAGACTTACCATTTGGAACACAACATTTCTGGCCTGGTATTCTGTCCATGGTAATAGCTGATCGCCAGCATTATTCTTAGGAGCAGCGGTAATGGTGGTTTTATCAATTTTACTTATTCTACTCTAGTTACTGGCTTCCAACAAACTTGTATATTTTCTTACACTTTGCATAACTTCTGAAATGTATGGTAGTAGGTATTTTAGCCCATTTTACTCTGAAATAGAATCATAAGGAGAATAAATGTACACATAAAAAGTCCATGTTTAAGACCGTACTAGGGACATCTGGGTGGCTCAGTCAGTTACGTGTCTGACTCTTGGTTTTGGCTCATGTCATAATCTCACACTTCGTGGGATCCAGCCCCAAATCAGGCTTCACACTGACAGCTCACTCGCTCTCTCTCTCAAAATAAGTGAATAAACAACAACAACAAAAAAGACTGTACTAGATAGAATTTACATGTTATGATCTAACGCATCTCCTTCTTGGAAGCACAAGGGACAACTAAAATTCATCATCTCATATAAAGCAATGTTTTAATGCATAAAAGGTATATTTTCAGAGCATAATGATCACAGTGTAAGCCTTTAATCTTTATTCCTGTTTAAACGTACATGTGGGTAGCTGGCCAAGAATTCAAGATGAAGTAGGAAGATAAACTGGAATTTTGGTTATATGGGTCTGTGTAGCTCACCCCATGAATTGGAGGGACTCTGGGATGGTAGAGCTAAATGTATTCTTCCGGAGCTCAAAATGCCGAAGACATTGCTTTAGGCTAGTTCTTCTCAGAGAAGAACATGTACGTATGTAAAATGTACATGTACGTAGATAAAATACAATATTCAGAATAGTTATGTTTCAAATACAGAGAAACATGTAAAAGTTTCCTAGCTCTTGTTAACATTCTTTTTTTTTTTTAATTTTTTAATGTTTTTTAATTTATTTCTGAGAGAGAGACAGCGTGAGCAGGGGAGGGTCAGAGAGAGAGGGAGACACAGAATTGGAAACAGGCTCCAGGCTCTGAGCTGGCTGTCAGCACAGAGCCCGACGCAGGGCTCCAACTCACGAACCGTGAGATCATGACCTGAGCAGAAGTCGGACGCTTAACCGACTGAGCCACCCAGGCTCCCCTCTTGCTAACATTCTTCATCTGTACTGCCATAATGCATTGGAATTAAACCTGCTAGGTACACATGTTGAGACTGAGCTCTGACATAGCACCATCATGCCGGAGGGTCATGTAAATGCATTAAAGGAAGACTTCATGACAGTGTTAATATTAATGCCAAGCTATGTTTTTATTACAATTTTAATCATTCATATAAGGCCTAGTTAGTACCCAGTAAGTACTTTTAAAGCAATGATTCTATAGTCTCCCTCAATAATACTTTTAAATATATCCATCAACAGATGAATGGATCAAGAAGATGTGGTTTATCTATACCATGGAATACTACATGGCAGTGAGAAACAATGAAATCTGGCCATGTGTAGCAACATGGATGGACCTTGAGGGTGTTATGCTGAGCGAAATAAGTCAGGCAGAGAAGGACAAATATCATATGTTTGCACATATAGGAGGAACTTGACGGAACTACAAGGGGGAGAAGAAGGGGGGAAATGGGGGAAAGGGAGAGAGGCAAACCATGAGAGACTCTTGAATGCTGACAAAAAGGGGGGGGGGGGGGGGGGGGGGGGGGGGGGGGATGGGCATGGAGGAGGGCACTTTGGGGATGAGCACTGAGTGTTATGTGGAAACTAATTTGACAAACTATTTGTAAAATAAATAAATAAATATTATTTTTGAAAACAAAAAAAATAATACTTTTAAATACATTAAGTATTATCTGCTTTTACCTGGTTTGAAACATAATGTCTGAAATTCAGTGGATTAGTCACTAACCAAAGAAATCAACTTTGAGCCTAGTAGCTGTTGTCAGTTGCCACTTTTCTAAGAAATCATATGGTATAGACCGAAACATGTTATTGGCATCATGTTTTGACTAACATAAACATTTTTTAAATTTTCACTTATTCACTGTTTTGGCATGGGATTTCCCCTAATGGTGTCCTGAAATTGTCTCAAATTATTAATTTTATTTGTTTAGGTAAAACGATCTGAAATGAATGTATAGCACAAATAACTTTTATAATAAAGAGACTGTATCTTCAGCACTCTTCATATGAAAAATTATAAAACTTGCAAAATTAGTTGCACACATTTTCATGGGTTTGTGGTTTATTCATTTAAAGATGAAGGCCCAGCTATCAAAGCAGGAGCCTATAGCCAAATCCAAAATGAATGAATCAAGAAATAGCCATACTTAGGTCTGGTGCTAATGATTATTAGAAGGGGGGAAAGTTGCTTCTGGGAAGAGGAATCACGTGTAAACAGAGGAATCATAGGCTCTTTTGTGCTATTTGATTTTTAAATTATGAAGCATCTGCTATATCTGAAGCCAAAAAAGGGAAGAGATTATCTGTTGTTGGTGGAGTTCCTTTGCCAACTTTAAAAGCCTAAGGTTTTGGGTTGGGGTAGAAGCCAGACTGTAAAGGGACAAGAAATGAGAAGGCAGTAGAACAGAAGCCCCCGTTCATTCTCCCCAGAAGGTAGATCTCAGAAGAGTTCTGTAGAAGTTAAAGAGCATGGGAGGTCATGAGGGCAGTGCACTGTAAGTTGTAACTTACACAGTTTGCTGGTCTTTATCATGCATTAAATATATGCACTTGGTGAAGCCTCGCACACCTGGTTATTGTTTCAGTCGATGCGTAATGGGCCAAATTGTGTGAAGGAAGAGGAAGGCCGAACCATCCGCCCTGGGAGCTTCCGTGGTTCCTTCCCCCCCCACCCACCCCCCCGAGAACTTTTGCTTCTCCTGGTCTTTTTTAAAATTATTTCTGGTCATATTCATAAGATGAAAATCAAAAGAGTGATTTTTCTTTTTGTTTTTCACAAGGCAATCCATTCTTTTTAATTACAGTGTTTTATTTTTTTCTAACAGATTTTTGACTGGATCCACATTTTTAGCCTAGGCCCTGAGAGTGTAATTTATGTGTTTGGTCCAGCGGTTCTCAAACAGTTTAGTCTCAGGACTACTTTTTACTCTAAAAGATTATTGAGGACCCCCAAAAAGTTTTTGTTTATGTAGGTTTTATCTGTTCATATTTACCATATTATAAATCAAAAACTGAGGAGTTTTTGAAAAAGTTT
Organism: Hyaena hyaena; assembly: GCF_003009895.1. Taxonomy (NCBI): domain Eukaryota; kingdom Metazoa; phylum Chordata; class Mammalia; order Carnivora; family Hyaenidae; genus Hyaena; species Hyaena hyaena. The sequence continues at coordinate 1,549,759 of NW_024080844.1, read as the reverse complement.
TATCAGTTACTTTATAATAACATCAATAACCCCATTATGTTACCATAGCATTTTTAATGAAAAGCAGCTATTTTCCAACATATAAGTCATTTTGTGAGAAGAGTGATAGTGTTTTACATTTTTGGAAATCCCTTTACTATCTGGCTCAATATAAGACAGAACCTTAAATCTGCTTTGAATTCACTTTCTTATGTTATTACATGCAATGTGGCCTCTGGAAAATTCCACTGTATACTTGAAAGACAGATCAAAAAGTAAATGACATCTTAGTATTAGCAAGAAAACAGTTTTACCTTGAGGACCCTCTGAAAGGTTTTTAGAGATCCCTCCCGAACTCCCCCACCTTCCCTTGCCCAGATTAAGTTTTGATGCTAGTTGTCTTTTCCTGTCTTCGGGCACCATCTAGTTAGTACATGTGTGTGTGCACCCACCTGCCGCATCTAGTGCTAAGATGCCCTGATTGCTGTGCTCTACTCAGTTATTGACACCACTGGGATTTTTTTTTCCAACCTGTGTCCTTTCTTCTTCCTCCTTGTAAAGAGAGGTTCAAATTCAGCAACATTCTCTCTCTATTCTTAAACCCATGCCCAGATGAAAAATTGGAGACATTAAATCACTGGCTAGGTGACAAGAGAAGTCTCAGGCATTCCCCTCCAGCTCTGAGCTACCATTGGCTGTTTTCCAAGCTTTTTCACATGTATACTCTGTCAGTGGAATGTATTTGCACACAGCTCCAGTTTTTGTACATTTATTCACTTAGGAATTATATACAGCCTACTGCACTCGTATATTTATGTATTTATGAGCTACATACATATGCTCTTGCACTCATATGTTATAAAATGTACAAAATAGATTAAAATGAATGTGAAAAGTTTGACTGTTTTCCTTCTACATGCAAGTAAAGTATGGCACATACCTCCTAGTTGCCTTTCTGTTACGTTGCAGACTCAGTCAGTTGTGGCTGATACCACAAAAGAAAGGGGTGAGGAGGTGGTATCTTGAGAGGAGCTCTTAAGATTAAGGGACAAATAATTGTTTGTTTGACTGGAGAAGAACCTATCTTGGGAATCAAAGGTGCGAAAGATTGTTCACATGTCAGAATAGAGTCAAAGGTAAAAGAGAATGAATGATAGGTTCATGTCCAGGGTTTACAGTGAAAAGCAGGAGGAACAGTTTCTACATATTTAGTAAATAGAGCAAATAATGATGAAGTATGAAGTGAAGAAGAGGGAACTTGAGAAAATTTTCGGTTTGCAGTAAAGGTGAAGTCGTCTGCTAAGCCTGAGTGTAGGTGAGATGGAGTTTGGAGTTAAAGAAAGAAGAAAAGATTTTAAATAACTTTTTAGGAAATGTGAATTTGCTTAGGAGAACACTAAGACAACATGGATTACTTAGCCATTGTAAAGGCTCTATCGAATTTAGATGTGTAATGTGTTAGATACAAGAAGCATGATTTCATGGCTTCCTTACTAGTACTTAGCATCTTGGAAATGGGAGTAAAGAAACCAAGACAAGAAAGAGAGAAAATAGACTAGAAGATATCCACAGTTGGAAATGAGTAAGTTCTGTATAGCAGAAATTCAAGAGGAGAAGACATTGATGATATATTTGAAATGGTTGCAAATGGGGCTGGTAGAGAAGCAAGTGACACCTGAAGGGTTTGAGGAATTAATGAGAGATTAAGGTGAATGTTTATTAGATTGAGGAATCTTAGAGTCTGAGATATGAAGCTCCATCTAGTTTATAGTTATTAGGATGGTAGTCATGGTAGATGGTTGGAGTGGGTGGAAGTGAAGATCACTGAAGTTCAGGAAGTGGTAGTGATCAATTTGACTATTAAGGTCACCTTTACAGGATAGGGCAGAGACTCAGCATTAAACAGTTAAAGTTCATAGAGGAGGGTCATGAGGATGGTAACAGCTTGGTGGAAGTATATGGCTAGGACTTAAAGAATGGGAAGTTAGTAAAACATTGGTCTAGCAAAGAACTGGGGAGTGGAGATGGCACATGAAATCATTTGTATTGGAGAAATTGAGACAGAAAGCCAGATTTTAGTTAAGGTGGGAAGATAAAGGAATAATCAATGAAAACTTGAAGGATGTAGGAGAGTAACTCATTATTCCTGAGAGTCCAGTGAAAAGGACCATCAGAATGTAATGTAGATTGGGAAGGAGTAGAGTAGGCATGGATAATGAAATGCATTTGGCTGAAATGTGCCAAGGATAAGAAATATAAATAACAAAGAGGAAGGAAATGAGCAAAAACTTTCCTAGTGATTCTTGCTGAATTTGATTAAGTAAAACTTCTGTTGTTAGAGACACTTGCAAAATTAACCAATCCCAGGTTTCTAGATGCAGCTTGAGTTTGCTGGAGAGAGCCTCTGCAAATCTGCCTTCTTAAATTCTGAGGTTCTCACTGTGGCGATTAGCTGATGTAGAGCTCCAGAGAGTGAGTTTGCAGATACTGCTTTTCTGAGAATCAGCCCACCGTTATACATTAAATTCTGTAGTAGAAAGTACTAGTTGTAAGAAGGCTTAGACCCGGGAGCTGGATCTGGTTCACCCCTTCACATCAATTTATGCTCTACCTAGAGCATCTGAACTTCTCATTACACCTTTATCAATATGATTCTAGGTATACCATGTTCCTTCAGGATTTTACCCATTGACCCTCTTCCCAATCAGATGACTTCCTTCTTTTCCTATTAGGTCTGAGTTCATATCTACTCTAATATGGTAATCTTGCTTATGAAATATGCTATTCTTTAACATTCACACATGCCATCCCCTGGCTTTTGACATATTTCGTCACATTCTTGTTTGTTTTTGAATGTTTCTTCCGTTGTTTCAACCACTGCTTAAAACTCTTTGTTCAAGAATTGCTTTCTGCCTACCCAGCTGCAGGTATTCTTTTCAGGGCTGATACCCTGCAGACGGGAGCCTGGCTAGGAGACAGCTTGCTACTCAATTACGTAAGTGTGTACCTTTGCTTGGGTTGTACCACCCGGCAGCCTGAAGGAAGAGTACATTTTTCTAATGTGCACAAAGAAGCTTTATGAACTAGCAAGGCTATGACCAGTCATTCCAATAAAAAGTCCCAGCACTCTTCCATATTATTTACTGAATAATAACGAGACCAAAAAAATCACTAATCCATAATGAGTACTTGCTAGTTAGCCTAGTGTTGTCACTCAGCAGTCAAAGATTATTTTATTTATATCTCAAAATAGTCCTATGAACTAGGTCCCATAATTATGGTTAATTTAGGGGAATGGAAAAATATTAAGACCAAGTCAACTGCATCTTGAAATATCCACTACCTTTGCAATGTAAACTTATCTGTTCCTTTAATAAGGTTAGACAAACTGTTGAAATCAATAAGAAGGTATGTGAGCTATTCCAGCTTTGAAGTGTGTGTGTGTGTGTGTGTGTGTGTGTGTGAGTGTGACTTATTCAGCAGAAAGCTCTCACATAGTGCTTGCTCCCAGTTGTCAGAGAAGTTCTTTTTCCTGCTCATCTTTATTTGAGGTAATATGTCTGATAGTTCTGAGAGATCTTAAATGTTATATTGTAGTTGGAAGATTGATTTGTTTCATTTGCAAATTGGCCAATTTCTAACATGGTATTTAATAAACACATCTATTTTTACCTTCTGTGTTTTGAGTATTGTTGCAACCATACTTCTATATTGGTTGCAAGTTCCTTAAGAACAGTGATGATATTTTTTTAACACTGCAGTAACTCACCATGACTAAATATATTGTACTGAGGTGCTCTGTGCATAATGAAGATTTAATATATATTGGCTGGTAAATATAACTCAGGTAAATTTTACTGTAAATAGAATTAATCATTCTTATTACTCATAATAGTATGAGACGAATAACTCTGGAAGTTATTTTTATTTAAAAAATGCAGCTCATATTCCATCCTGATTTTGGATTCTAATATGACAAAAGTCATTTAGATCAGTTGGAGACACTTCCTGGGTACCTGTGAAATCTTTGTTAAATCAGATCTTGACTGTTGTAAATAACGCTGCAGATGAACAAAGAAGTATATTTTGTTAATTAGTGTTTTTATTTTCTTTGGGTAAATACCAGAAGTGGAATTGCTGGTTAATGTTATAGTTCTATCTTTAATTTTTATTTTCTTTCGGTAAATACCAGAATTGGAATTGCTGGTTTGTATTACAGTTCTATATTGAATTTTTTGAGGAATCTCCATAGTATTTTCCATAGTCACTGAATCAGTTTACATTCCCGTGATTAATGCATACGGATTTCCTTTTCCCTACATCATGCCAAAACTTGTTATTTCTTGTTTGTTTGTTTGTTTTATCATAACCATTCTGGCACGCATTAGGTGTTATCTCACCATGGTTTTGATTTGCATTTCCCTAATGATTAGTGATGTTGACCTTTTTTGTTTGTTGTTGTTGGCGTTTGTATGTATTCTTTGGAAAAATATCTATTCAGATTCTCTGCCCACTTTTTATTTAGATTTATTTAATTTTTTATTATTTGCTGTTGAGGTGTAGGAGTTCTTTATATATTTTGGATATTAACCCTTTTTTGGATATATGATTTGAAAATATTCTCTCCCATTCTGTAGGTTGCCTTAGTTTATGTTTTTGGTGTCACATTTTACATGTTATTGTTTTAGATACCCCTTAACTAATTATTGTAGCTGGGTTTTTTTTTAATACTTTTGTTTTTTAACCTTCATATTAGGTTTTTAAGTGATTAATCATCTACCTTTACTATATATTTACCTTTACCAGTAAGAATTATACTGTCATATTTCTTAAATACTTATTTTAATTATTTTTTATTTTTTATTTATTTTTTTTAATATTTTTTATTTATTTCTAGGAGAGAGAGAGACAGCGTGAGCAGGGGAGGGTCAGAGAGAGAGGGAGTCACAGACTGAAACAGGCTCCAGGCTCTGAGCTGGCAGTCAGCACAGAGCCCGACGCGGGGCTCGAACTCATGAACTGCGAGATCATGACCTAAGCGAAAGTCGGATGCTTAACCGACTAAGCCACCCAGGCGCCCCTTTAAATACTTATTTTAAATCCAGTTAACATACGGTGTTATATTAGTTTCAGGTATACAATACAGTGATTCAATAATTCCATAAATCACCTAGTGCTTATCACCACAAGTGTTCTCCTTAATTCCCATTACCTATTTCATTCTTCTCCCCCCAACCTCCCCTCAGTAACCATCAGTTTTTTCTCTATAATTAAGAGGCTGTTTCTTGGTTTGTCTCCATCTTCTTTTTCCCCTTTGCTCATTTGTTTTGTTTCTTAAATTCCATCTATGACTGAAATCATATATTTGTCCTTCTCTGACTGACTTATTTTGCTTAGTATTATACTCTCTGGGTCCATCCATGTCATTAAAAATGGCAAGACTTCATTCTTTTTTATGGCCGAATGATATTCCATTATACATATAATACCATATCTTTTCTAGCCGTTCATCTGATAGATACTTAAGCTGCTTCCATATCTTGGCTACTGTAAATAATGCTGCTATAAACATCCAGGTGCATGTATCCCTTTGATTTAGTATTTTCGTATTTTTTGAGTAAATGCCCAGTATAGTGCTTTTACTAGGGTAGAGTGGTTCTATTTTTTATTTTTTGAGGAACCTCCATACTGTCTTCAGTGGCTGTACCAGTTGCATTCCCACCAACAGTACACAAGTTGCTTGGATATTTTTTCCTGCTTTATTGAAGATTAATTGACCGTATAATTGTGGGTTCATTTCTGGGTTTTCTATTGTGTTCTATTAATCTGTGCATTGTTTTTGTGACAGTGCCATATTGTTTTGATTACTACAGCTTTGTAATATCACTTGAAGTCCTGAATTGATAATCAATACTTGGAATGTTGCATGTTGAATTTTGATACTTGCAGTCTTCTCCATCAGCCAACAGGATGTTAGTAATAAGGAATTTTTGTTGAGGTATTTTGGTGAGACTGATAAAGCTGCTGATAGTCATATAGGGTTTCCTTGTACATAACAAGTTGTTTTTATCTTGCTGCTTTTAAGATTTTTTTCTTTACTTCTAATTTTTGACACTTTATTATAATTTGTTTTGGCATGGATCTATTTGAGTTCATCTCTTTTGGATTCTATGGCCTTCTTGGATTTGAATACTTCAGGTTAGTGAAGTTTTCAGCCATTATTTCTTCTAATAAGGTTTTTGCCCTTTTGTTTCTTTCTTCTCCTTCTGGAATCCCTATAATATGAATGTTACTCCACTTGACGTTTTCCCTTAGGTCCCTTAAGCTGTCTCCACTTTTTAAAAGTTCCTTTTGTTTTTGTTTCTGTTTGGATGAATTTCACTGATCCTTTCTTGTGTTTTATCTAGCCTGCTGTTGAAACCCTTTAGTGTACTTTTTGGTTAGATTGTTGTAGTCTACAGCTCTGTGACTTCTCTTTGGTACTTTTTTATATTTCCTATGTGTTTGTTGAGATTCTCCCTGTGTTCATCCATTCTTCTCCTGAGTTCCGTTTGCATCTTTATGACCATTACTTTGAATTCTTTATCAGGTGGATTACTTACCTTTCTATCATTAAGGTCTGTCTTCTAAGGTTTTATTTTATTCTTTCATTTGGCATATAGTCCTTTGTTTCTCATTTTGCTTGACCTTTATTTCTTTTAGTGTATTAATTGAAACAGCTCCTCTCCCAGTCATGAAGGATAGATAGGACTTGTATCAAAGATTAGTCTTATCATTCAAACCTTTATGATTATTTAAGCAGCCTAATTTATTATTGGCAGGCCTCAGTTGTCGAGTGTGTTCTAAGACCTGTCAGTGTTTTAAAGAGACAGATCTTAGGCAGTATTTAGATTCAGGCTGACTGGAGACCAGACCTTCAGGCAGCAGCTTTTAAAGTATGAAAATATATACAGTACAGTGGGACCACAAATGTAAATCTTGCTGGCTTCCAGGCCAGGCAATCTGGAGGTGTCTCATGATGACAGTTGCAAAAACTGGGGCTTCCTACAAATGTATAAGCTCCTGTCTGGAAGGTATCTGTGAGTTGAATCATTTGAGAGTGCAGAGATGGCACTCCCACCCTGTGTTCCTTGAGAGCCCATCGTAGCCTCTAGATGTGTGACCTGCAGCTGCCCCTCGGTCTGGTGCTCTAAGCCAAGTAAATAGGCAGGCATTTTTCAAAGACTGGGGCTATGTTTCACTCTTCTGCCTGTGTAGTATCCTGGCTGGGGTAGCCTGCCAAGAACTGTCTTTCTGATTGTTACAGTCCCATTACAGGACCAAGGAAGCCCCCTGGCCACCAGAGCCAGGTGGTCAAGGAATGTCCCCTATGTGGACCACATGTACCAACTTTAGTGAGACAGAGGGAGAGTGCAGGGTTGGCGCAAGCCTGCCGACTTTACTGAGGTACCAGGAGAGCATGAGCCAGGGCACACTTCCCAGCTTTATTAAGACAATGGAGTGCGTACGGGCGGGGTGTGCCTGCTGGCTTTTGCAGGATAGCAGGAGAGTGCCGGGACTGCTTGTGTCCACCAGCACCAGTGAAGTAGAAGAGGAGCAGAAAAGTGTTGCCTTCGTCTCTGGAGAGAGTTCCAACAGGCCTCTGCTCCTCTGGCAGAACCTTTAAGATTAGCAAATGAATCTCCTTCACATGAAGTCTGGGTGCTTTTCAAACTGATGCTTTTGTCCTGGGCTTTTGCAAATGAGTCTGCATGTGAGCCCTTTCAGGGTGATATCTCATTTCCCTGAAGCCCTTTGCATGTCCTGGACATGAGCCCCATTGGTTTTCAAAGCCAGATGTTTGGGTCTCATCTTTCCAGTGTAGTTTCCAAAGGTTGGGGTGCCTGCTATGGGGTGTGAGCCCCTCACTCCTCAGGGAGAAGCTCCAGGTTTGTGAGATTTTTACCACTTGTGGTTCACCACACCAGGGATGGAGGTTTGAATGAGCCTGTATCTCTGCCTCTCTTGCTTATCTTCATGTGGCCCCTTTATCATTTGTTGTGAAGGAGCTGTTCAGTTAGTTTTCAGGTTTTTGTCAGAGGGAATTGTTCCATATGTAGCTCTAGATTTGTTGTGTCAGTGGGATGACGTAAATTTAAAAATCTTCCTCTGCCGTCATCTTGGACTGCTTCTCCAGGTAAACACTTTTAGGTATCAGGGGGTTCATTCATTTGTTTTTGTCTTGAAAGTCTCTGGATCAGATATTGATTATCATTAGGCCACTAGTTTTCATTTCTATTTGTGCATTACAACCACTAGGGGAAGATAAAAACAAAGAAACAAAACATGGGAAAAGAACCCAAAACAAACACCAGAAAACAGTGCCAAGACATCTGAGATTCTTATTTAACTGGTCTGGGATGAGGCCCAGGCAAGAGTGTTTGTAAATAAGTCTCCAGGTATTTCTGACGTGTGGCCAGGGTTGAGAGCCACGGCACTGGACTAGCTCTACACTCTGCTCTCACCTCACATTAGGCATTAAATGTACATCTAGTACTGCCGTGTCGTACAACTCTTGGGGGCCCCATTGATAGCATGTTCTGTATGAATGGTGCTCGCTCCCAGAGTCCGAGATGCCTCCTGAAGTTAGCTGTTGGTTATGTAGATGAACTCATGGCTTCAGTAATTACTGATGCAGGAATTACAAGGTTACTAACACGAGGAGTATACAACGTGGCAGTTGTCCCATATGCATTTCAATTCCACTGTAAAGACGACTGCCTTGACAGTCATTTTTCTTTAAAATCGGTCAGATTTGTGTCACAGGAAGGATGAGAAAAAAATCTTTATCTTACACTAGCTGGGGATTTAAAATATCCTGATAGAAATAATGGGAGCTGTGTATGGAATGAAAATTTGCATGGGGTTTCAGAACTGCAAAAATTGGAAAGGGTCAGGTACAGCAAAAGGGCTTTTTCACCATTATAGAGCTTATCTCTTTAAAACAGAAGGGGAAAGCACCTCTGATTATAGAAAGAAATGCCTCATTAAATATCATTAGAATAAAAGATACATGGTACAACCGTGGAGGCTCTTGCTAACATGGCAAACATGTATTGCTAACGGTGCTTCGGTTCTTTACATTTTAATTAATCTTCAGTGATGTAAAATCACTGGGCTCTAGCAGTGTGATTTCAAGCCCATTTATGAGGCTAAGATGAAATGTGGCTTTAGGTTCCCTCACCACCATTGTGTGTGCTTTATTGTGGTGAATATCAAAACAGCAGTTAATTATAGTAGTACCATTTCTGTTCTTCACCTCATTATCTCTGTCTTGCACTATTATTTTCTGTTGCTGCTGGCTATACAGCATCAGGCCTGGCACCAGTGAAGTGTGAACACAATGCCAGCACTGCTTTCAGCACAAGAATAGAAAGGCAGATGGCAGATTTTACTATTTATAGTCAGAGCCAATTTGCCTGAGGTGAGCCCAGCTGAAATGGTTCTTATCAGGAATGTTTTCATTTATTGAAGGTATAAGGAAATGAAAGCCAAATAAAATACCTCAGTTCCCAGGATCCCAGGACTCTGAGAGCAAAACTCTTGCTCTAGATTGGATGGCAATTCCAAGTATTGATTATACATTTATGAACTAGAGAATTATACATCTTTCTCCCTATTCTCAAAATAAAGACTTCAGGTTGGCAGCATTTTTTGCGGCAAAACTTGAGGAATTTATTGTTCGGTGAAATTGTGCTACCATAGCAACTTGATACAGAGTGAATTTTAATTAATAGGAATAAAATAGATCTATTATAGGAACTAATTATTTAACATCATGAAATATATGACCTAAACCATGAATAGTTTTCACTTTTCACTAATCATTCCATGACTGCCATAGGAAAAAAAAACCCCACAAAATAACTTCAACATTTGATTTGTTACATTGTTTTTTTGAAAGATTGATTTTTCAAAACTTTGGTAAATATTTTATATTATCAGTTAGCATACTGAAAGAATTTTGTATTCAAAATTAAATCAGCGTGTGAATTATCTAGACTTTCTTATTCTTTAGGCATCTGATTTTAAAAGTGTTTTATTGTCAAGAACATAATGAGTTGACAACTAAAACAGCCTATTGAAACACTTAGAACTTAGGTGATCCAGATAATCTGAACTATAACAGAGAACTAATGAGAGTGGCAAATAAAATTCTTATTCCACAGAAAATAAAGCATTTGTATTATAGACTGAAAAAAACTCGTTGGACTCAATCATGGTCATAAAAGAAAAATATTTAGATTGGATGTATTGGAATTTAGCAGATTTAGTTATATAGTAAATTATGCCAAAATGTCCATTTTATTTTATTTTGCTGTCAGTAAGAAATTTGTTTTTTTGAAAAAACCCAAATGCTGAAATTCAGGTTTATTTATAATTGTTAGAAAGTTGAACTGCTAAAAACTACTCACTGAAGCATCTGACATTCTGAATGACATACATTAATGCTTTATGTCCCTGCACTTATATTAAATATTTGCACACAAATGAAAATGGAAAAAGTACCAATACCCAAGTTTGGTTCCCTATTTTTCCACTTGGGCACATACTTGGGCACCTCTGGCCCCATAGAAATTAACTATCTAATTTCAGAGCTACCAGTGACAGGAAGGAGAAGAAAAAGTTTTTGTTTTTGGTAAAATGTTCTCCATGTGTAGGGCATGCTGGCTGGATGTCTTCTGGTATAATTGTTACATGTTTGACGTGGATTGTAGGTCTGGTTGGTATCTTCAGTAAGGCCAACTAGGCGCACCTGGGTGGCTCAGTCAGTTGAGCATCCGATTGCAGCTCACAGCATGACCTCATGGTCTGTGAGTTCGAGTCCTGCACCAGGCTTTCTACTGTCAGGGTGGAGCCTGCTTTGGATCTTCTGTCCATCTCGCTTTCTCTGCACCATCTGTGCTCATGATCTCTTTCTCAAAAAAAAATAAGCATTAAAAAAAATGAAAAGAAAATTTTAAAAAGTAAAAAGGCCAACTGGATAGATCTCACTTGTCTCATGCAAAGGCACTGATAGCTGTGCTCTAGAAGTACAGATCTATTTTGTTTTTGTTTTTATTTTAGAGAGAGAGAGGGTTCAAGCAGGGGAGAGGGGCAGAGGAAGAAAGAGAATCTTAAGCAGGCTCCATGCTCAGCAAGGAGTCTGACATGGGGCTCCATCCCACGACCCTGGGGTCATGATCTGAGCCGAAATCAAGAGTCAGGCACTCAAGTGACTGAGACTCCCAGGTGCCCCATTATGCAGATCTGTTATGAAGTCCTGTGCAATTTATTGTACCAGCCACTAGGAAAGGAAGTTTGTGAATCAGATGTTCAGTGGAACGTCTGATAGCATGTAGTTTCACTGAGTGCCGCAATACCAGGTCTGTAACAATAAGGTTTCTTTGGCTCTCCAGTAGAGGGCGGACTCGAGTGAGTAGCTTCTGTAGCCAGTTACTTCCTTGGTGCTTTACCACCAGCCAACTTGCAGGCAGTCAGCCTTGTATTGGGCGGGGGGCGGTGGTTTGGGAAGACTCCTTACTTTGGGGTGGAGCTTCATGAGCTGGCAACAGTGTTGGCGTAGAGAATGACAGTGGCTGCCAGCATGTGCATTTTAAATCATGGCAAAATATGTCATGAACCTACTGATTTTGTTTACATGAGATTACCAGTTGATTTAAAATTTTCACTTTCTTATGGTTTGTATTCTGAAAGATTGAAGACGCTTACAGAAGGCTTGATTTGGAAAGGGACAGCTACTGTCTAAATTTAATTCTTTTGCGTTGTGAATTTTCTGTTCATTTTTGACATACAGCAAAAAAGTAAAAAGGACTTTTAGACATGGAAGATTAAACACATGTTGGTAGCTCATGTCCTTCCCAAAACTTCTCTAAAAGGAAAATAAAGAGATTTAAAAATAAATAAATTCATCAGGGCAAAGAAAATGGGAAGGGAGATATGTTATAAAATTTGGAGGATGTAAACCAGATGCATGAGTTAGACTAACTTCTCAGACCTGAGAAAACTCACTTGTGAGTTGGCAGTGGGGAATGCTGAGAAAAATCTGATTTACATACCAAGATCTCATAATTTTCAGGAATTGGAAACAGTGGGTACCTCTGGAAATTGCAGTTAAAATGGAGTTAAAAACAGGACTAATTAAACTCTATTTAAGAAACAGTTGTCTTCCAAGTTCCCATCCTCTGCATCAGATAGCTGGCCTATAGCGCCTCTCTTATGTGGCAGAAGACTGAAAGGTCTATTTTCTATAGAGGGTAAAATGAGGATATCAGAGCTAAGAACACCACAAAACAGCAAAAGGCAGAAGGAGATGGATAATCTGTTGAAATCAGGTATAGGAAATTTTTGTATGTTGAATGTTGAGACTTGGCAATCTTCTCCGTCAGCCCACAGGATGTTAGTAATCAGGCCTTTTTGTTGAGGCAAGAGATTGGAAGAATTTTCTTTTGGGAATGTAAGAAGTCCAAGAAAGAAAGACAGATTCCTTGGGATTCCCCAAGGAAATGGCTTAGTTGGATCATCCTTTAGTGATGATCAATCCCGATGAACAATCCCTATCCATTCTTCTACCTGCCACTCAGCTTTTAGTGCCCTACTCTTTTCTTTCCCGGCTTTATTGATATATAATTGGTATATAACATTGTGTAAGTTTAAGGTGTTCAGTGTGATGATTTGATACACATCTATATTGTGATATCATTACCACACAGTAAGGTTAGTTAACACCTCCATCATGTCATGTGTGTGTGTGTGTGTGTGTGTGTGTGTGGTGGGGAGGGGTGTGAGAACATTTAAGATTTACTCTCTTAACAGCTTTCAAGTATATAATATAGTACTGTTAACTATAGTCACCAAGTTGTCCATTGGGGTCCATATAAATTTTAGAATAGTTTTTTCTATTTCTGTGGAAAATGCCATTGGAATTTTGATAGGGATTGCATTGAATCTGTAGATGGCTTTGAGTTGTGTGGACATTTTACAACAGTATTTCTTCCAATCCATGAACATGAGATACTTTTCCATTAATTTGTGTCTTTTTTTATTTTTTTCATCATTCTTTTGTAGTTTTTAGTGTACTTTCACCTTGGTTAAATTTATTTCTACTTATTGTTCTTAATGCAGTTGTAAATGGGATTGTTTTATTTCTTTTTTAGATTATCGTTAGAGTATAATTAATGCAACTGATTTTTGTGTGTTTTGTCATCCTGTAACTTTTCTAAATTTATTTATTAATTCTAACAGGTTTTGTTGAATTCTTTAAGATTTTCTATATATAAGATCAGGTGGACAATTTTACTTATTTCTTTCTAATTTGGAGACAGTTTATGTCTTTTTCTTGCCTCATTGCTCTGGTGAGGACTTGCAGTACTGTATTGACTGGGAGTCATGAGACTGGACACTCTCATCTTATTTCTTTTTATTTTTTTTATTTTTTTTATTTTTATTTATTTATAGGAGAGAGAGAGAGAGAGAGAGAGAGAGAGCGTGAGCAGGGGAGGGTCAGAGAGAGAGGGAGATACAGACTCTGAAATAGGCTCCAGGCTCTGAGCTGGCAGTCAGCACAGAGCCTGACGCAGGGCTCGAACCCACTAACTGCGAGATCATGACCTAAGCGAAAGTCAGACGCTTAACCGACTAAGCCACCCAGGCGCCCCACTCTCATCTTATTTCTGATCTTAGAGGAAAAGATTTCAGCCTTTCATGATTGATATGATTTTAGTTGTGGGCTTGTCATTTATGGCTTTTATTATATTGAGGTTAGTTCCTTCTGTATACAATTTCTTGAGAGCTTTTAATCATGAAAATATGTTGAATTTTGTCAAACGCTTTTTCTGCATCTCTTGAGAGATCATATGAATTTTATCTTTTATTCCATTAACATTGTTTATTACATTGATTTGTAAATGTTAAAAAATCTTTGCACCTTAGAAATAAATTTCTCATGGTCATAGTGTATGATCCTTTCAATATGTTGTTGAATCTGTTTTTAAGTATCTTGTTGACAATTTTTGTATCTATATTCATTCACTATATTGGCCTGTAGTTTTCTTTTCTTGTAGTGTCTTTGTCTGGCTTGATATCAGGATAATGATGGGCCCTTTACTATGAGTTTAGGAGTATCTTACTTTTAATTTTTTTGTTTTGTTTTACATCATTTGTTGTTGTTTTTTTTTTGTTTGTTTTACATCAAATGTTTCCTTCTAATGCCTAATGATAATTTGGCTGTTTGCTCATATTTAAGAGTACGGAACTGACTTCCCCAGCTGTGCAGAGCACTGCCAAAAAGATCCACTTATACCTTGCCCCATCTAGAATACTAAGGTATACTGCATAATGGGGGAGTGAGGAAACAGCTAGGAAAACAGCAGCTGAGGCTTTTGAAGGGCATTAAAGGGATGTGAATCCTAATAACCATATCACATACTCTATCAGTAAGCCTGTCTGTGAGCCACTGAGAATGCCTCACCTGCAAATCCTCCAACAGGCCTTCCAATGGGGACTCCCAAGGCTCTGTGCACCTCACCCACACACACCTCCACCTCATGGTCTATGCACACCCCAAGACAGCAAGAGCAAGCCTTTGCAGGCTACTAGTAAACATGCAAAGAAAACCAGTCCAACATTATGAGACTGGGAGAAACCACACAACGTTGAGTATTCTAGGGTAAGTAAAGCTTGGCAGGACCAAGAGAAGTCATACAAGTCATATAAGCTTAAGAATTCCCCCATAAGAGGGAACAAGAAGTGTGAAACAGGCATATCCATATAAAAAATTCTAAGAAAGCTTCAGAATCCCTATCATGGCTGATGGATGATATTTCTCTTTTGGAGCCAGTTAATAAACACTGAAGGATAAATTCCTAGCAGTGCTATTGCTGGGTCATAGGGGAGTTCTATTGTTAGCTTCCTGAGGAACCTCCACACTGTTTTCCAGAGGGGCTGTACCAGTTTACATTCCCACCAACAGTGTAGGAGGGTGCCCGTTTCTCCACATCCTCGCCAGCATCTAGAGTTCTCTGATGGCAATGAGAAACAATGAAATCTGGCCATGTGTAGCAACATGGATGGACCTTGAGGGTGTTATGCTGAGCGAAATAAGTCAGGCAGAGAAGGACAAATATCATACGTGTGCACGTATAGGAGGACTAGGAGGAACTTAACAGAGGACCAATCGGGAGAAGAAGGGGGGAAATGGTGGGGGAAAGGGAGAGAGGCAAACCATGAGAGACTCTTGAATGCTGACAAAAACTGAGGACTGATGGATGTGGGGGGGAGGGGGGATGGGCATGGAGGAGGGCACTTGTGGGGATGAGCACTGGGTGTTATGTGGAAACTAATTTGACAATAAACTATTTGTAAAAAAAAAATAAAAAATAAAAAATAAACATTAAAAAAATTCATCTGTGAAAAAAAAAAAAAAGACTGAAGGAGGTAACTTCATCTTCAGATGTGAAGACAGCAATGCAACACTTCAAGGAATATAAAAAAACAACAACAAAAAACAAAAACAGGTATGACACCACCAAAATAATATAATAATTTCCAGTAACCGGCCCCAGAGAAATGGTGATCTACAATTTGCCCAATAAAGGGGTAGATTTTCCTTAAAAATAATAATTTTAAGGAAGCTCCATGAGTTACAAGAAAACACAGAAAAATAATTCAAAAAAATCAGGAAAACTGCATGAACAATAATGACAAAAAAAAAACTATAAAAGATAGAAATCCTAAAAAAACACAAATTCTGGAGCTGAAGACTATAATGAAGGAAATGAAAAATGAAACAAAGAGCAGCTCCAACAAAGACTGGAGCAAGCAGAAGAAAGAATCTGTGAAATAGAAGACAGGTCATTTGAAACTGTCCAGTCAGAGGAGAACAAATAAAAAGAGAATGAAAACAAATGAAGAAAGCCCATATGAACTATAGGATGCCGTTAAAAGAAACAATCTATGCATTACTGGAGATTCAGCAGGAGAAGGGAGGAAAAAATGGACAGAAAACTTATGTAAGAAATAATGGCTGAGAACTTACCAAATCTAGGGAGAGATATCAAATTCCAAGTTTCTGAAGCTCATAGCTCCATGCAAAAATTTAAACCCAAATGATCTTTTCCAAGATACTTTATAATAACGCTGTCTAAAATCATCAGAAAGAAAAACAATTCCTCACATACAAGTGAGCCTATAAAGCTATAAGCAGATTTCTCTGGAGACACTTTGCAGGCAAGGGGAGACTGAATATTCAAAGTGCTGAGAGAAAAAAACCTACCAACTAAGGATACTTTACTGGTAAAGCTGTTTTTCGGAAATGAAGGCAAGATAAAGCCTTTTCCAAATAAACAAAAACTGAGTGAGTTCATCATCACCAGAACTGCCTTACAAGAAATGCTGAAAGAAGTTTTTCAATCTGAAATGAAAGGTCACTAATTAGAAATATAAAAATACATGAAAACATAAAATACACTAGAGTAAAGGTAAGTATGTAGTCAAATTCAGAATACTGTAATAGTGTAATATGTGGTGTGTTAACAACTCTAGAAAAAAAGTTAATGGACAAAAGCAGTAAAAATAAGTATTTATAATAATTTGTTAATGGATATGCAACCATGTATAAAAAGATGTAAATTATGAGATCAAAAAACAGAAAATGTTGGGGGGAGTTAAGGGTCAGATTTTGTATGGGACTGGAGTTAAGTTGTAATCACTTTAAAACTGACAACTATAAGGTATTTTACATAACCCAGAAAGCAAAAATCTATAGTAGATACACAAGAGATATAGTGAAGGGAATCAAAGCATGCCACTAAAGAAAATCATCAAGTCACTAAGGAAGACAGCAAGGGAGGAAGAAAAGAGCAAATGAACTACAAAATGGCCAGAAAACAATTAATTACAGTGACAATAGTAAATCCTTAAGTGGATTAAATTCTCCAGTCGGAAGTCATGGAGTGGCTCAATCATTAAGAAAAAATAAGACTCAACTATATTTTCCCTACAAAAGACTCACGTCAGCTCTAAGGACATAATTAGGCTCAAAGTGATGGGATGGACATAAATAGGCTCAAAGTGACAGATGGAAAAAAATATTCCATGCAAATAAAAACCCAGAGAGATTAGAGGTAGCTGTATATATTAGGGGGAAGAAAAATAGACTTTAAATAAAAACTATGAAAAGACATAAAGAAGTTAATTATATAATGATAGAAGGATTAAATTCATCAAAATATATATTTTGAAATATATAAATTCAGCAAAATATACATGCCCAACATCAGAACACCTAAATATATTAAGCAAACACAGGTCTGAAAGGAGAACTAGAACTCCAATACCCCAGTTGCAACAATGGATCATTCAAGACAAAATCAGTAAAGAAACATTGGACTTGAACTATATGTTAGACCAAATGGACCTAACAGACATTTACAGAACCTCAGTGGCAGCAGAATACATTCTTTTCAAATGCATGTGAAACATTCTTCAGGTTGGATCACGTTAGGTCAGAAAACAAGTCTTAACAAATTTAAAAAGACTGAAATCATACAATCACCTTTCCCAATTATGATATGAAAGTAGAAATCAGTAACAGAAGGAAATATGTAGAAATTCACACACTCTTGAACAATTAATGGGTCAAAGAAAAATCAAAAGGGAAATAAAAAAAATATCTTGAAACAAATGAAAATGGAACACAAGATACAAAAACTTAGGAGAGGCAACAAAAGATCTAAGAGGGAGACCTATCATAATAAATGCGTACATTTAATGTAGAAAAAGATCTTGGGTGCCTGAGTGTCTCAGTCGGTTGAACATCTGACACTTGTTTTCAGCTCATATTATGGTCTCACAGTTTTTGGGATCAAGCCCCATATCCAGCTCTGTGCTGATGGCGCAGAGCCTGTTTGGGAATTCTGTCTCCCCCTTTCTCTCTGCTCCTCCTCTACTCATGCTCTCTCTCAAAATAAGTAAACTTTTAAAAAAAAAAAAAAAGGAAAAGAAATTTAAAAAAAAGATTTCAAACAACCTGACTTTACTCCTTAAAGGAGCTAGAAAAAGAAGAACAAAATAAACCAAAGTTAGCAGAAAGAAGGAAATAATGAAGACCAGAGTAGAAATAAATGAGACTAGAGAAACAATAGAAAAAATTAAGAAAACTAAAATGGTTCTTTGAAAAGATAAAATTGACAAATTTTTAGCTAGATTTATAAAACGAGTTCTCAAAGTCTTAAACGAAGTAAGAGACATTATAACTGATACCACAGAAATACAAAGGATTCTAAGAGACTACTAGAACAATTAAATGCCAACAAAATGGATAACCTAGAAGAAATGAATAAATTCCTAGTTACTACAACCTATCAAGATTGAAACATGAAGAAACAGAGTATCTGAACAGACCAATAAGGAGTAAGGAGACTGACTCATGATGTCTATGAAAACATTTAAAGAATCAATACCAATCTTCCTCAAATACTTCAAAAAAAAAAAAATGAAAGTAAGATACTCCTAAATTCATAGTAAAGGGCCCATCATTATCCTGATATCAAGCCAGACAAAGACACTACACAAAAAGAAAACTACAGGCCAATATAGTGAATGAATATAGATACAAAAATTGTCAACAAGAAGTGGGGCTTGGACCCACGAACCATGAAAGCAAGACCTGAGCCAAGTTGGATGCTTAACTGACTAAGCCACCCAGGCACCCCCCGAAACAGCAAAATTTTGAAAAAATAATTGAATAAAGAGTTATAAAGTGAAGTTAAGGAAGTCTTCCAGCAAATAGACACAAATACAGAGGTAGAAAGTAGAGTAAATAATTTAAAGTTAGATCATAGTAATAAAAAGAACAAACTTGGCATACACAATAACATGCATAAGTCTGAAGACATAATTATTTAACAAAAGAAACCAGTCACAAAGCAGTATGTAGTTATGCTCCCATTTATAGGATTTCAAGCATAATCAAAACTATGTTTAGGGATAGTGACTGTCTATCATGAGTGGGTATAATACAGAATGGTATATTGATATAAGGGTGGTTCCCAAGATATATATACAGGTAAGCACTCTTTGATATACATACTTAACTTTTATGTACCTTACTGTGTAAGTCATTAACTTCATAAAAACAGAGAAAAAAAATTTAGAGACTTTATCCCAGAGGCCCAACACTTTGATAATAGTAGCTCTATGAGACAAAAATAAAGGACAGGAAAGAAAAGAAATAATTCAGGGACATTGTCTGGTATTGAGGACATGAGTTTCCAGAATGGAAGGGCACCAGGTATCCAGCATATTGGATAAAAATAGACAGGTGCCAACACATATTATTGGGTGTTCATACAGTCCTAAAAACAAATGTTCCTAAAAGCTTCCAAAGAGAAAAAATAGGTTTTGTTCTTAATAGCAGAACTGGAAGCTAGAAGACAATGGAACAACACCTTCAAATATGTGAGGGATAATTAATTCCAACCTAGAATTCTATACGCAGGAAAATTACCAAAATATGAATAGATTAAATACAATTTTAGAGGTGCTAGGTCTTAATCTGTCTTTTTTCAAAAAGCTACTGTGAAACGTTCACCATGAAAATAAGAGAAAAAACAAAAAGATAGAAAGACATCTAACAAACAGAAGATCTACCAGGAGAGGGAGATGTAAAAAAAACCCTCATGATGAGGGGAAAGGAAAGTTAGAACCTGGTAGCCAATAGGAGGGCCATTGAGCAGCCAGTTCAGGACTGAATCTGAAAGGATCTGAGGAGATTTTTTTTTTTGTAGGAGATGGAGTTGATAAAATATTGAGAGTATCTGAATCTATTGAGAGGAGATTCACAAAATTAGAGGAAAGTTACCAGTATGTAGAAAACTGAGCAAACAAGACATTTATAGTTTCTGGGGTTGGAAAAAAGAATGTGGAAAAGAAGAAGAATAATAGTATATTACATGGTCCAGATACAAATAGCTTATGTAACTTAATAACTCTAATGCTAAAAATGTCCTCACATAGTGTATTGCATACAGTGGAATACTATGAAGCAGTCACAAATATACTTCTCAACATGGATACCAAAAACATAATGTGGAGAAAAGCAAGTTGAGAAATATAGGCCATTTGACACCATTTATATTGAGTGTTTTTATGAGATGTTCCTAAGAACTCAAAACATAAAAATTTATATTTCGGGGTGCCTGGGTGGCTCAGTTAAGTGTCTGATTTCAGCTCAGGGCATGATCTCATGGTTTGTGGGTTTGAGCCCCGCATCAGGCTCTGGGCTGAAAACCTGCTTTGGATCTGTGTCTCTCTCTCTCTCTGCCCCTCTCTGACTTGTCCTTGGTCTTTCTCTGTCTCTCAAAAATAGATGTTAAAAGTATATAATAAATATTTATATTTCCACCACACACAAACTTTGATACCGTAAGTGTTAATGACTGCCTGTTTGTGTCTCTCCTGCCTCAAATTCTTAGGTTGAAAGTCTAATCCCCAATAGGATTATATTCGTAGGTAAGGTCTTTGGGAGGTTATTTAGGTCATGAGGATGCAGTCCCCATGGTGAGATTCGTGTCCTTTATGAGGAGAGGAAGAAAGCTAGCCTCTGCCTCTCATCCATGTGGGGATACAATAAGAAGATGACTATCTGTAAACCAAGAAGAAAACTTTCACCACAGCCTGACCATGCTGGTACCTAAGTCTTGGACTCTACCTTCTAGAACTGTAACAAATAAACGTTTGTTGTTTAAGTCAACCAGCTAAGACAATAAGGTTAAATATCGCTCAGTGTTTTCTGTCTGTTGCAGTTAAGACAATTTGCTTTTGTCTTTTATGTATAAGCAGTTTTCTCTTTTGAAATTTTATCAACCAAAATACAACTAACTTAAATAATTTATCTTAGTTTTTACAAGGAATAAAAATAAGCATCTTAAGGATTAAAACAATCCTTTTAGAAAGGTGATAGATAAAGAGAGCAGAAATAAACCTGAGACTGTTTCTTTCAGGAGTTTCTAAGCTGTGAATTTGGTTGGTCATTTCTCTCCTAAGTGCTCTTAGGAAGTGCCCCAGATATCACCTGGAATCATTTATTTATGGGGAAATGGGGAGCGGGTTTCTCTAAAGCAGTGTTCTCAAAGTTTGGTGTTGGTTAGAATCACCTGGAGAGCTTGTTCAAGCCCAGATTGCTGGGCCACACCTCCAAAATTCTTGCTTCAGTCCAGTTGGGGTAGAAAGCTTGAGATTTTGTATTTTTTACTAAGTTCCCAAGTGATGCTTCTCAGAAGCTCAGCTGAGCTGCTGAGAGAACGCCCTGAGGTGCCAAGTGTTGGAGTAGCAATTAAAGCATTAAGCCCAAAGTGAAAGAATTGAGCCTTTAATCACTTATTGGTGTGGTATAAGCAAGAGTCTAAAAATATGCTAATGCTAACTCTTCCATTTTCATTTCCATCATTGAAGGGCACACTGGTTGAGGGTCAAGTGGAGAAGCACAGATGTCTCACTGTTGAGGGGGCTTTGAATAAAAAGCTCCTGATGGGGTCTGGGGAAGGTGAGGCCACAGGAGTAGGAGTGGAGGTACTGAGAAGTGGGGAGAAATTATATTCATGGTCCTGTCTTTCACCCCACACCCCTAACCCCCACTACTGCCAGCAATCTAGGCATGAAGGCACCTGGGCTAGCAATATAAATTGTGGTGGGGGAAGCACAATTAGCCAGGGGGCCGGAGTCCTTGACTGCAACCCCTTTTAGACTGTAGGCTGTGCACCAAGTCTGGTGTTGCGAGTACAGCTTTCCCCACAAGGTATGCCTGGTAAAAGCCTTTATAATTGCCTTTGATCAGGCCTGAAAAATCACACACAGGTGTTTAACCAGGGGCTTGACTCTGCAGTGCTGATGTTGTTGGCTAGAGAAGCACACTTTGAGAACCATTGATTGAAATTCTAAAGATACTAGTGCTCTTTCATCTGCCACTCATCAGCTCATACCTACTTAAGATATTTATCACGCTGAATTGTCACATTTTCAAAATAATTCTCATGCATCATCTTAAGACAGCTTTCAACCATCTGTTAACTAGTAAATATTAGCCTTGTCACTAAGTAATAATATAAAATGTTTGTGGTATGATTAGATGCTAAACCTTCCTGTATTTGAAATTACATGTAAACTCTCACAGGCGAAAACTAATGTGGTTTGGATACCAATTTGTAAAACCATAGTCCTCTGCCTTAAATATAGTTCTTTTTTAAAATTTTTAATTTTTTAATGTTTTTTTAAAAATTGATTTATGAGAGAGAGAGGGAGACAGCATGAGCGGGGGGGGGGGGGTAGGAGCGGCAGAGAGAGAGGGAGATATGGAATCGGAGACAGGCTCCAGGCTCTGAGCTAGCTGTCAGCACAGAGCCTGACGTGGGGCTCGAACTCACGAACCGCGAGATCATGACCTGAGCCAAAGTCGGACGCTTAACCGACTGAGCCACCCAGGCGCCCCTATAGTTCTTTGTATTGTAACAAATAGCATAGTGGTTACAATGTTAAGGCATTGAGTGAAGCCAGATTTCCCCACTTTTTGGCATGGCTTTGCTTCTATGTAACTCCATGAGTTGGAATGCTATTTAACCTCACCAAGTTTCAGTTTCTTCATCTATAAAATGGGAATAATAATAGCACCTATCTAATAGGGTTGTTGTGAGGATTATTACATGTAAAGTATAAAGAACGGTTTGTAGCTTCATGCTGAACATACAATTAATGTGAACAGCTGTTACTAAAATTGCTATAATATTATTCTTCCTAGAAGGACTTTATGTCACATTATTTCTAAAAAATGAGTCATTTGCCATAAACAGATACTTTTCTGTTTTGACATATATTTTTTCACAGCTACTAGCTCTTTGTACTGTGCTTTAGTGTGAACTGTGGATAATATTTAGCCTTTTGCAGTATTATTCATTACTAGGACACAAAATTGAACTTAGTAACTACAAGGTAAATAATAAAACCTAAGTATATTAGCTCTTTAGTTTTGAAGGTGAGTGGTGGTTTTCTCAACTGCGATTTATTTCAAGGTATTTATGTCATGTTATGTCTTTTATTCTCTTTTCTCAGTCTATTAAGACAAAATAATTTTTGAAATGATTTTCATAATTATTTTCTTCTTCTAATTTTGGTGTATTGCAGTATAAGGCACATATATAAAGGATTTGTGTCCTCAGCAGTTATTTTTATTTTTAATAGAAATATGATTATCTTTGATTGATTTTATTTCAGAAGTTTTGTTTTGGGGTGTCCTTACCCAATAACTCTTTATCTTTTTAAAATATGGTTACGTTTTTTTGCTTTGTCATTATGGGGCCATATTAGATGAACCTCCTACCATGGCCAGGTTCTTAATATTCTGGGGAGATGAGAATAGATGAATTTAGGGTAAGGAAGTTGTGTTGTAACAGATAAAGTTTTGAGGACTCTTTACAAGATTCTCTAAGTATTTAGATCCAAAAGTGAAGGCAGTGACTAGAGTATCTTGAAATCAGAAGTACAGTGAAATGGAATGTAATTATTGTCAAGAAAACTTTAAGAGACAAAACAAAGATATAAATTATGTATATCAAGAAGAAAGTAAATAGTGATAACCACAATTAAGCTATAAAAAGGAAGCAGGAAGAAGTAATAAAACACTTAATGAGATCCCATAGAGGAATTAAGAAAAGCAATTTAGTGCCTAAACATTAAGTAAAATTAAACATCAAGGGAACATAAGCCTGTTGATAGTCAAGAAGTAAGATTAAGAATGGTTTAAAAGTGAAGCTCTGAGGTTCTTTTTCTGACCGGAAAAAAAAAAAAAAAGAGCTCCGTTGTAGAGAAAGAAAAAGTAATAAAACCTTGAATGTTGTTAGATATTCTATTTTCTTGAGAAAATTGAAACTTCTTATTAGCTATAGATTATTGGGGATTTCAAACAGATTGATAGTCTACAATCTGCAGACCAGATCTGGTTCGCTGCCTGCTTTTGTGTGGAATGAGAGCTGAGAACACTTCTTACATTTTGAATGGTGGGGAAAAGCCAAAAGAAGAATATTTTGTGACATGAGAAAAATCCACAAACTTCAGATTTCAATGTCCATAAATAAATTTTTCATGATGCCCAGTCACGCTCATTCATTTACTATTATTTACGGCCGCTTTGTACTACAGAGTACAGAGTTGCAGCAGACACAATATGGCCCACACAGATTAAAATATTTATTATCTGGCCTATTTCAGAAAAGCTTTGCAGACCCCTGCTCTTGCTCATCTGTATTCTTTTAGGCTCTGAATACCCCCCTGTGCTTTCCTGCTCTCCTGCCCTTCCTCACGCTGCTGTTTCATTGTCCTCCTGACTCTCTCCATATGTCAGAATACCGTCGATGTTTTAAGACCCAGTTCAGATGCCTCACCTCCACAAGAATATAATTTCTTCCACCATTTGATCCCCAGAGAACTTGGTTTGTAGTTTTCCTGGAATGCTTTTAGTGTTCATCTGTCTGTTGTGGATATTTGTGAACCTATATTATATTTGCATTTTAATTCCTCATAAAACATGAGTGGAGTCAGAGGAGAGGTGGGTAATGGAACTAACCAGATGCTTACTAAGATCCTTACATGTGTTTTCCTTCCTCTTACTGTACCTAACGGGCACTTAAATATTTTTTTAAGAAATTAATAAAATACATTTGATTTAGCCCATCAGTCACTAACATCTTTTGTTGTTGTTGTTGTTTTTGAAGCATAGTTGACATACAATATTATTTTATTTTCAGGCATTCAGAATAGTGACTCAGGAATTCTGTGTATCGCTCAGTGCTCACCATGATCAGTGTCATCCCCATCTGTCACCATATAACATTATCACAAGATTATTGACTCTATCCCTATGCTGCCTAGGCTGTATATTTCATGACTTAGTAGTTTAAGACTGGAAGCTTGTACCTCGGACTCCCCTTTCCCTGTTTTGCCCGTCCTCCCACGCCCTTCTTCTCTGGCAGTCCTCAGTGGTTCTCTGTATTTATGAATCTGTTTCTGTTTGTTTGTTTGTTTGTTTTTTAGATCCATATATAAGTGAAATCATGCAGTACTTGTCTTTCTCTGTCTTACTTATTTCACTTAGCATAATACAGGTCTATTCATGTTGCTTCAAATGGCAAAATCTCATTCTTTTTTATTGTTGGATGATATTCCTTGTATGTATATACACCACATCTTTATCCATTCATCTGTCAATGACACATAGGTTCCTTCCATATGTTGGCTATTTGTAAATAATGCTGCAGATAAACATAGGGGTCCATATATCTTTTCCCATTGGTGTTTTGCTTTTTCTGGGTAAATACCCAGTAGTAGAATTATTGGATCGTATAGTATTTTTACTTATAATTTTTTGAGATACTTCCATACTGTTTTCCACCATTTCCACCATCAATTTATATTCCTACCAACAGTACACAAGGGTTTCCTTTTCTCCACATTCTCGCGAAGACCTGTTACTTCTTGTTGTTGTTGTTGTTGTTGTTGTTTTTGGTACTAACCATTCTGGCTGGCGCAAGGTGATTGAATCATTGTGATTTTGATTTGCATTTCCCTGACAATTAGTGATTTTGAGCATCCTTTCATGTGTCTATTGGCCATATGTATATCTTTTTGGGGAAAAAAAGTCCTATTCAGGTCTTGTGTCCATTTTAAAATCAGATTTTTGGTTTTTTGTTTTTTTTTTGCTTTGCAGTTGTATGAGTTCTTTATCTATTTTTGATATTAACCTCTTATTGAATATGTCATTTGCAAATATCTTCTCCCATTCAGTAAGTTGCCTTTTTGTTTTGTTGATGATTACTAACATCTTTTAAGAATCTAGTCAGTGCCAGCATGTCATTAATTTATTAGCTGATCAAGATGTAAATACTCCAGGGCACCTGGGTGGCTCAGTCGATTATGTATCTGACTTTGCTCAGGTCATGATCTCACGGTTCGTGGGTTCAAGCCCTACATTGGTCACTGTGCTGACAGCTCAGAGTCTCGAGCCCACTGTGTCTCCCTCTCTCAGTACCCCTCTCCCACTTGCACTCTATCTGTTTCTCTCTCTCAAAAATAAGTGGATGATGGGCATTGAGGAGGGCACTTGTTGGGATGAGCACTGGGTGTTGTATGGAAACCAATTTGACACTAAATTATATTTTTAAAAATTTTAAAAATGTAAACATAAATAATGTATTTTTTGCTCCAGAATTTATTTTGGGATTTCATTATCAATATAAATTTTCTTTTTTTTCTGAGTTTTTTTGTTATTTATTTTTGAGAGAGAGAGAGAGTGCAAGCAGAGGAGGGGCAGAGAAAGAGGGAGACATAGAATCAGAAGCAGGCTCCAGGCTCTAAGCTGTCAGCACAGAACCTGACACAGGGCTCGAACTCACAAACTGCGAGATCATGACCTGAGCTGAAGTTGGACGTTTAACCGACTGGGCCACCCAGGTACCCCTCAATATAAATTTTCTTTTCTTTGGGAAATTTATTTCCAAAAAATAGAACTATGTAATTTTCATTTTTTTTTTTTACCATACTTAACTTTTTCCTGCAACTCTTTGTCCCCTGAAATAAGAGAGTTCCTTGTTGTCTTCAGACTCATATAAAGCACCAAGTTAAACAGAGTAGTACCAATATTAATTGTTCCCCAGAGCAAGTCTAATAGTGCAGTGGATTGTATATTCAGGTGCACTGTGGGCTTTGTGCAGTTTTATATGAGTGCAGGGGGGTGTCAAAGGGTTGGTTATAATGTTTTGTTACTAACCATTAGTTGAGGGACTAACTTGTCAGCAAAATACTTGGATATTGTCATGAGTATGATTGCTTAAAAGTAACATTTGCATGAGCTATTTGTACTTAAAACATTTTTTTTAATGTTTTATTTATTTCTGAGAGACAGAGCATACCGCGTGGGCAGGGGAGGGTCAGAGAGAGAGGAGGAGACACAGAATCCAAAGCAGGTTCCAGGCTCTGAGCCCAATGCAGGGCTCGAACACACGAACTGTGTGATCATAACCTGAGTCGAGGTTGGATGCTTAACTGACTGAGCCACCCAGGTGCCCCTCTACTTGTTGTAGTAGGTTGTTGTAATAAACAATTCCGTAAATTGTAAATCCTAGTGCAACAATTATAATACTTACGTTTTGATGATTTAGAAAGATAAAGGTAACCTAGCTTAATTTTTAGAAATGCAATTATTAAATCAGTAAGCTAAAAGAAATTTTGCTCAGAAAAGGATGATTTTGGATACTGCCTTTAGTACGATTCTAAATTTGTAATTGTAGTAGTTTAATTGATATAACTTCTCGTTTAGTGTTTTATAAATATTTTTGTTTTTCTAGATATGTGGTCTCGGATCTGTATATAAATAATACATATATATGATCTATAATATATATATGATCTCCAAATGTATGAATAAAAAATTGGAGACTCTCTCTATTTTTCATTTAAGCCAGTCTCCCCAAATTATGATTCTGTGCCTTTCTGGCTTCATACTTGTAGG
This sequence comes from Hyaena hyaena, assembly GCF_003009895.1. NCBI lineage: Eukaryota > Metazoa > Chordata > Mammalia > Carnivora > Hyaenidae > Hyaena > Hyaena hyaena. Next base: position 1,522,188 of record NW_024080844.1, on the reverse strand, counting down.
CCGTTTTTCTAAACCATCTTTCCACACCCATTCCCCACCAAGCATATCCTTTATTTGAAACCTGTTGTTCCCCTAACCTTGGGGTATGTTGGGGGGGCCATGTATGTTCTATTTCCCGAATTTTATGCAAGATTAACTTTTAAGTCTTTGTGTGTATGGTATCTGAAATAAGCAAGAATGAATTGGTTACTTAACTGTTTCAAAACAAACTTTTCTGATTTTGTGGAGTATTTTGGGGGTGAAAGGAAATATTGACCATTAGTATGGATAAGTAGGATTAATATCCTATGAATCTCAGCAAAATGAAAGTTTTAAAAAATGAAATTAAATTAGTTAAAGCCAAAAAAACCCCACCTGGAATAATTATATCCGTAACTTCACAGTACCTATCAGAATTATATTTGAGAATTTTAATCAGAATGCAACAGGAGTGTGCAGTGTTCTTAGGAAAAGAGACATGCATAAAGATAATCTAGAGAGTAAAAGTCAAAATGATTACTTTTGTGATTAATGTGGAAACACACAAAGCACTGGTTATGGATGCTAGTGTGCTCATTAGATACTTGGTCCTGAAGCTGGACTCAGACATTTCTAAGGAGGGTTTACTAGCTTTTCCTTCCCTTCCTTTTTTTTTTTTTCATATTTGTTTCCAAGTATAGCTTTTTTGTTTGTTGTAATGAAGTTTCAATTATATGTAAATTTGTTTTTCCTCTATAGAGCTTTTATTTTCACTTGAACTTCAACATTGCTTGACTTTGGTGTGCAGAATGCAATTTGATAAATGGTTAAATTACTTAAAAGTTAAAAATAAATAGGCATAAATACACACAAAGAAGTAGATATTCATTCTGTCTATAGAATTCAATTGTATTCAGTTTTGTTAGTCTTCCTGAATGTGTGTGTGTGTGTGTGTGTGTGTGTGTGTGTGTTTAGGTGTATGTGGAAGAAAATGAAATTTAAATGTTTCAACATGTCTTAGTTATGTCTCTTGCTTCTAGGATATTATAACCTTTATGTATTTCAGTAGATTGAGTTTTTGTGTTAAAATGCAGTCATCATTCTAGGTGTTGAAGTTATGTGAAATGATACTGAGATATTACTTCTCTCCTTTGGGAATTTAGAACTTTAAAGTGCAACTTTCCTTGTGTAAATGAGTGGTGTTCACTCCAAAGACCCTTACTCGTGTAATTAGTACTATTCTAGTTTACTAGACCTTGAACTTTCTAAGTTGATATTTGTGTTTCTTCTCATGGGATGTGATATTTACCGCCTCTTTTCTCCATTGCACATATGTAAGAACTAAAATCAAGTGGAGTTTCTATGACAGTCCCACTTACATTTGAATTTCTGGGTCTTTCTGGGTTGTACGATCATTTTTTTTTTTTCCAAATGTTTTATTTATTTCTAGGAGAGAGAGAGAGAGAGCATGAGCAGGGGAGGGTCAGAGAGAGAAGGAGTCACAGACTCTGAAACAGGCTCGAGGCTCTGAGCTGGCAGTCAGCACAGAGCCTGACATGGAGCTCGACCCCACGAACCGCGAGATCATGACCTAAGCGAAAGTCGGACGCTTAACCGACTAAGCCACCCAGGCGCCCCTGTACGATCATTTTTTTAAAGGAAATAAATCTCTTCTCCGTATCTCAAGATTTTAGGATACTCCAGGAGCCCAGAATTTTGCACATCTAGGCTATTAGGATCTCAGAGAACTATGTGCTCCATTCATTATAGGAACTCAGTCAGCAACGATTGCTTGTGGCATAAATAGGCACACGAGGATTCCCAGGTAGCTGGTAACTGGAAATTTGTCTTTGGCTTGAACAGTTACTATCATGAGAGGATCATAAAGGATGCAGTTGGTGCCTGTTAGTCAGACTTTCATAGTTTAGGGGAAATAATTAGTTTTATAAAATATGCAATATGAAATATTGTGATTATAAAAATGCTCTGACAACAGACTTTTATTTTTCAGAATTGTTTGCCTAGTTTTCATTGAATTAGAAAACTTCAGTTTTTCCATGTGCGTTAGACAAACATTGAGCATTCTTAAAAATTAGATTGTGTGTGATTTTCCAAGAATCAAAAAGGTTTTGTCCTTAAAAAATGCATATATTCTGCAACTTAACTTTGTTATACAATGGTGTCTGCAGATAGTAGACACTTGGGGAATATTTGTGAAATATGTATGATGGCCTTATGTTAACGGCATTCATAAATGCTAACATATGTGGATGGGTTTTGTGTGGGAAATTTTGTCCTTATGTCACCTCAGGTTTTTATCATAACATTCTTTTCCTCTTTGCAAATGTCCTTTCATCAGTATTTTAATTATTGATGAGGTCTGCATTTGGCAAATTTATTCAAATGAATTATTCCAGTGTCAGAATGAAAAAAAAAGCACTCTGGAAATTTAAGATACGACCTTTTCTCAGTGTTTATATCACTTTCCTTGAAGGGGCAGCGTGAGAATGAAAAGCTCCAAAGCAAAACCTTTCTTCAACTGTGTGTGTGTGTGTGTGTGTGTGTGTGTGTGTGTGTGTGTGTGTGTGTGACTGAAGAGGAAAGAAAGAGGGAGGGAAAGTGGGAGACAGAGAGAGAGAGAGAGAGAGTATGAATGTGTGCCTTCTATGAAATTGTCACATTTCCAGACAGCTGAGAACAGTACATTAAGTAAAAAGAATCATAATTTTTAGTTTTTGTAGTTTTATAGTTTTTCCTTTTAAAAACTGATTTTCATTAAAACAGGGAGTAATAAGGTTACAAATGGCAGCTTTTAGATCAAGCTGATAGCTTTCCCCCTCTATACAATGACTTAAGCAATTTTAGCTTTTGGAAATGTGTATGTATTATGTTAAATAAAAATATTTTATAGGGGACGCTTGTCTGGCTTTTGATCTCAGGCTGTGAGTTTGAGCCCCACATTATGTATAGAGATTATTAAAAAATAAAAATATTTTATGCTCACTTTAAGGACATTTTTTAATACTTCACAAGAAATATTGTTCTTTCTTTCAAGCAGAAGGTAGAGTATCTGAATTACTGCATGATATGGTTTTACTCTAGACCTTTTAAATCATTTTTTCTTTCTATAGGAGAAAGGGCCAATTTAGGTATTGTATGTTTATTTTATACTTTAAAATTCTGTGGTAATATAGTGTAAAATAGATTTAAATGGATATTTCAAATTATAGAACATATGTAGATATTGAAATTCTGTCTTGCTTCTGAAGTTGGTTCTTTGACTTAAAAGGCTAAGCATCTCCTTTCTTGATTTCTTTGAATAGTGAGTTGCCTTTCCTATTGCCCTCACCAGGGCAAATTATGAAGATAATTTGAGAGATGTCTTTTCAGCTGAGCTTTTGTATTTTGCCAGTTTTTCTATGACTTAGATGAGGTTTCAATTAAAAATAGACTATAAACTTACATGTGGGAGGCAGTTGAATGAGTTGCTATGACAGTTCATATTATGAGGTTGAGCCAAGTACAAAGTAGCTTAATAAGACTTGAGAAACACGAAGCTATATCACTCCTAATTATTACCCCTTTTAAACCTGGGGTGGGTGTAAAGGGATATGTCTTCCTCTCAGAGGACAAAAGGCTAACTGGGGGCATCAGTGGAGCCCATAGCCCTGAACTGACTGCCACTAAGAACCCATCTTCCTGCGGAACACCTCCCTTTCCCACTTGTGAAGATTTTGGAGAAACAGTCATGACTGCATGTCTCCAGTCCTCTACAGCCAGTCTGCAGCAGAGGTGCTCAATAAATGCTACATACCGTTATCTATCCTTGCATTTTTTTTTATTATGAAAGTAAATTTAGATTTTTTAATGGAATTTTCTAAATCAAACTCTGCCATTTTCTACACTTTGCATTTCTCAGTAGAATGTTGGAGTATTGCAGTGTATCTTGTGCATACTGAGAAATTTTAATATGCTCTATGAATGTGCCACTGGACATTAAGCTTAGATATTAGGCAGGAAAGCAAATAGCATTTTCACTGACTTGTATTTTAAGAAAAAAATTGCATTTACAGAGCACTAGCACCTAAAAATGAGAAGAAAAAAAGAGAAGAAAGATGGAAGCTCTATTTTTATAGGATGGCTAATAAAATTCATTTGGATAATGAAAATTCAGATATTGGAGAAAACATATGTAACACATTTGTTTTCACATTTCTAGAAGGAGGTGTGGGTAGATGAAATGGAAAGATGTCATTCTTCTGTTGATAAAGTATTGGTTGTTCAGAATGAAAATATGCAAAACCAGAATTAGAATTGGAGAGCCACAGATTTCACATAGGAAACAGAAAATCTCTATTTATTTTTCCTGAATTCCAAGAAAAGCTCCTGATTCTTCATGGAGAAGGAGGGCTACCATTTGGACTAATCATATGTATTTTTATATGCTATGCTCTTTTTTAAACCTGTTTTAAACTTTCAGCTTAACAAAGCATTGTGAACATTTTCCCATGCCACTAAATGTTTTTCCATAACATAATGTTATTGACTGCATAATACTTAATTGTAAGGCTTTTATATGTATATTTAGCCATTTTCTTGTTGAGTTTTTCCTGATAAAATTTTTAATATTCTTCCATGAAGTACAAAGACTCCATTTTACTTTTTAAAGTACTATATGCTGACTTTTCATAATGACCTGCAGAGAAAATATTTTTGTTTTTTCCCTCTCATTTTAAGTACTATATGCTGGTGAAGAAATAGTTTAAACAGCCCACAGTAAGTAGCCCAGTTGTTAAACTTATAAAAACAGCTTTCTTGATAAGGCAAGTAGGACTGAAGGCGACACTCAAATTTGGTCTTGATTTATTTTTACTAGATTACTTGTAACTTTGGTTATTTGCTCTACCATCAGAATTAATCATATCACCAAGAGCATGTTCTTTCTTTGCTTACTCCCTTTTTTACACTCCAAGCTTTGTCAGGCAGAATCTGGGCTCTTTTCAATTCCTTATATGCAGCAAATTACTTTTCTTTACTTTTTTTTTATGATTCAAGAAAAGTAGGGAAGGAAAAGAAGAAGGAAGATTATTTTTTGTAGACTTCTCATTCTCAAAACCTACAATAAAATTTAGTTAGAAGAGTTCCATTTTCCCCAGACCTTTTTCATATTTTAATTAAAGCTCATTCCTGTGTTTTAAATATTTATAACCATTATTGAGACATATTTTGAAAGTATATTTTTAGTTTTTTGTTAAAGATTTTATTGAAAATAAAGCTGTCTTGTATACTATTATAATCCTAGGGAGGAATTTTGAATTTTATGATCTTATCTGGATACTAATATTACTAGGTTTATAGGTAGTATGCCATTACTCCATTAGAAAATGTTACTTTACAACCAATACCTCTAGATTGGATATTTTAAATACAAATGTATAAATAATTTTCACATTCAAATAGAACAATGTTACCTCCAACTTAGTTCCCTAAGTTTAGAGCAAGCCTCATTAGCATAGCAGAGGTTGCCTTCAGTGTCCCTCCACCACATTACAAAGGATAACTGTTGAGCCTCCATTATTGTGCTACTTCTTTGTACACAGCATTGGTGCATGCATGTTACCTAAGTCAGCAGTGATCACAAAGTTGGTTAAAGCAAAAGGACAACCTAGTGGCTGAGCACTTAAGCCTCATTAACTCCTTGATAAGGGAGCAGGATCCTTAAGTTGAGTGGATAGACCAGTTCCTTCCCTCTGTGAAAAGGAATTATGAATAATTATGATGCCATTTCATTGATTGCTTCTATAATTACTTAGTCAAGGGATATTCACTAACACTTACTAGGTGCCAGAGGTTGTGCAAAGTACTAGGAATACAACTACAACCCAAGACAGCCCCTGAGATGGTACAAGTTAAAGTGAGGAGTACACGAATAGGAAAATAGGCAGTCATGATACAATACAGTAAGTGCTGAGTCAGGAGTGTGCATTGTTCTGGGGGAGTTTGTAGGGTGGGCATCTCACTGAGTCTGGGCAGAAGTGTAAGGAAGGGATGACCACCATTACTTACTACCCCGCTCCTCCCGCCGCCCCTTTCCCATTGTACCTGTACTTGCCATAGTTTAGACCTTCCCACTTATATTAAAATATTTGCAGTGTTTCTCATATATTTTCATCTTAGAACTCTTGACAGTCAGTAAAAGTTAGTTATTGGGAGAAGAGGAGGAGTGTAGTGCTGCCTTAGAGCGCACAGCTCTAACTCTCTGTCATCTTGTGAGTTTTACAGATTATCTGATACTGTTCATGATCTGTGTGGCAAGTGCGATTCTGATGTATGTAAGGACCTTGAAGGGAGGACAGAAAGTTATGATTGTTTCGGTTCTACAAGTCTTCCAATAAAACTGAATTAAGTAACATCTTCAATAAGTATTCAGTGGTTTCACTTACCCTAAGCATGCTATTATTCAACAAGTATGCACTCAATTAGTGACCTTCTTTTCTGTTCGATATCTGAAAATATTGCCACAGCAAACTCCTTGACATTTCCATTCTGTTAAGTAATTTCCTTGTCTTCCTAGTTTAGAAGAACTACTTAAAGTCCTTGAAAAGGCCCTCTACAGTCTACCTCGAGCTTGCCTTGCCACTCTTCCATCTTATGGCCCCAGCATGTACGCTGTGGGGCAGCCATCTCTGAACTATTTTGGGGGGAAAACCATTTCTTTGCTGAGATGGTATTGCAATCTGGAATGTGCATTTCTCCGTGTTTATACTGTTCCAAGCTCCAGGTTAAATGCCAACTCCTTTTGAAGCTTTCCCATTTTTCATCTGAGTGTAATTTTTCCTCTTTTGGTTACTTTGTAAATCTCTTACAGTTTTTATTAATAATTACCTCATCTCCCCCTCCCCCGATTCCTCATACACCTTTTCCATTTCTGCTAGATGAGAAGCTACTAAAGAGTGATTTTTTTAAAACATTTTCCCAAATCCAACACTGTGTGCCATGCATCCTATATGGTATTGCTTCATAAATCTCTATTGAATTGAACTAAAGTTTGAAGTATAACCTTAGACACACCACTATCTAAGGACAGTGTGTTCTATTCCCAGTGCTGCCATTTACTCTTTGAATTGCAGCCTGACATTTAATTTTTCCATGACTTAGGGTTTTTTTTACCCACAAAGTGGGTGTAATGATATTTCACTTTGCGTTGTAAAATTGTTATTTATCGAAAAGCTACTTTGAACTCCTGGGAGGAAAATGGTCAAATTTATAGACAAAAAATAGGATTTTGCCTCTGAAGTATGAAAGCTTGAACACAGTTTAGAAATAATTTTATTTAAACATCAAATAATCTAGCACTACAAAGCCAATAATAGCATATATGTATGTATATGTATGTGTATGTAATCTTTTCATGTTTATAAGCTCATTTTGTAATGTGATATAATTACCAGACCATGGTAAATTTGCTCAATTTTTAGGAGGATGAAATTGTTACAGAAAAAGCATTGCTTTAGTATAGTGATTGAGAGTCTGAGCTCTGGAGTTAGAATGCCAAGGTTCAAATCACTATTTAGCTTTCTATGGTATAGGGCAAGTTATGTATTTAACCTTTTAATGCATTTGGTTCCTCATTTATAAATCAGAATAATAACTATTCCTACTTAGAGTATATTTTCAAGATAAGTTAATACTGACACATAGTAAATACATGTTAGTTATAATGTTTTCATGGGAAAATCAGATGGAATAGAGATTTTTTGAAGATTAAGCATAATTGTTAAGAGCTTAGTGTCAAATAAACCTGGGTTTTAATTCTTGCTTTATCTATGCTGCGGATAAATTTGTAGGAGTTACCTATTGTTTCCATGTCTCCATTAGGTTTTTTGATAATTGAATGATGTAATATAGGTAAAAATTTTTACCTTGGTGCATGGTAATTTTAATAAATATTAAATATATATACTTATACCTACGATGTTCTGCCTTTGTCTTCTTTACATGGACTGCTTTAGTTCTGTGAAGTATTTATTTTAGCACAAAAGTAAAAATTTTTTTAAATGTTTTATTTCTGAGAGAGAGAGAGAGAGCGAGCGTGAGTAGGGGAGTGTCAGAGAGAGAGGGAGATACAGAATCTGAAACAGGCTCCAGGCTCTGAGCTGGCAGTCAGCACAGAGCCCGACGCGGGGCTCGAACCCACAAACCGTGAGATCATGACCTGAGCCGAAGTTGGACGCTTAACCGACTGAGCCACCCAGGCGCCCCACAAAAGTAGAAATTTTTAAGTAGAAGGGAGTTCTGTCCTAAATATAAAAAATGAAATCTGGCCATGTGTAGCAACATGGATGGACCTTGAGGGTGTTATGCTGAGCGAAATAAGTCAGGCAGAGAAGGACAAATATCATATGTTTGCACGTATAGGAGGATTAGGAGGAACTTAACAGAGGACCAAGGGGGAAAAGAAGGGCGGAAATGGTGGGGGAAAGGGAGAGAGGCAAACTATGAGAGACTCTTGAATGCTGACAAAAACTGAGGACTGATGGATGTGGGGGGGAGGAGGGATGGGCATGGAGGAGGACACTTGTGGGGATGGGCACTGGGTGTTATGTGGAAACTAATTTGACAATAAAACTATTTGTAAAAAAAAAAACGATAAAGAAGAAGAATAGTGTAAATTTAAAGAAATAAGGCTTTTCCAGACCTTTCCTGAAAACTCTTCTGAACTATCAGATTGGGTATTCCACTAGCTCTCCTGAGTGTTAGAAAAAAGTCCTTGAGCTGCTTTGCAATTGTGTCTGGAAGCAATCATAGAGAAATAAAAAGCTGGGAAAATTCTGCATCTTCTATTTCATGGGCTTCAAAGTGAGGAGTATACTGTAACCCCCTGGATAAGGGAACATATTAGACCATATATTTGCATTTATTTTATCTAAAAATATTTAATATATATGTTGGTAGTGGTACCTATAGATAACCTACTAATTATAAATATATTGAGATAGGGACTCAGATTTACACACACACACACACACACACACACACACACACACACACAAAATACACCACTGCTTTGGAGAATGGCTGTATAAAGCAGAAGTTGTAATAGAAACAAAATTTAGATATTTTCTGTGATGTAATTTGGATATTACTCAGATCTTTAAGTTTATCAGATCCTTCCTTTCCTGTAATGTGCCATGTATAATAAGAAACTTTGCTCTGAGTCTTTTTGCATGGAAGGCTCTCTTAAAGCCTTTTGGTCATGGTGAAGTAAAGGATTTAGAACCATTAAAAGTGTTTTCCAGAAAATGTGGAAAAGGATTATAGAGCTGATTTGTTTGGTTGTTTTTCTTATATTGAATTATTTGGATTAAGATAAAGTAGCTAAATTAAAACATATCCAGTAGACTTTCATTATGTTTGCTTTTAAAAATGGAGTTTTATGTTAAAACTTTTATGATCTAAAATTAGACAGTTTTCAGGACATCTGGGTGGCTTAGTCCATTGAGCAACCAACTTCTGCTCAGATCATGATCTCAGGGCTTGTAGGTTTGAGCCCCGCTTCAGGCCCTGTGCTGACAGTTCAGAGCCTGGAGCCTGCTTCCGATTCTGTGTCTCCTCTCTCTGCCCTTCTCCACTCAGCTCTGCCTCTGTCTCTCTCAAAAATAAATAACCATTGAGAAAATAATAATAAAATCAGAAAGATTTGGAGTCAAATCCTCCTCCTGGATCATGCAAGCAGTGATGTTTCTTTGTAAAAAGTGATAGTTGCGTCTTCCTATGTTTATTGTGGAAAGTCTCTGTGCAGGGCCTGGCACATAGCAAGCAAACTGTCGGTGAATGTTAGCATTCGTTATTGTTATGGTGGCAGAGGTGACGGAAAGAGAAAGCTTTTCTACACTGTAGAGCTTGACTTACTTTCAAGGAATGTAAATTAAAAGTCAACCTAAGCTCGATTAAGGGGAATTTCTCTTCCAAAGATTGGATATACAGTCATCGTATTGTTACTTATACTGAACCCCACGTGCATCAGTTTATTACCTGCTATATTATACTTGAAAAAGATCATATTAAGATTAAATTAGTTTCACATAGAGACAGACTGTGTATCTGGTCAAATGTGATCTTAAAATGCAGTTTAAGTTCTTTGAAGGTCTCTGCAGCATTCTGTCACCAACTATAATTTGACATTAGATGAGATGTTTAATTTCTCACCTTTTTTTGTTCTGGTTCCTTTCAGGAATCTAAATTGTGCAAGTATGTCCTAAAACACCAACTTGTTAGGAGGTTTAATGCCTGTTAAATTCGTCAGTGCTGCCTGGCTGCTTAGCATAAGCGCTGCTCTAGTTGCATAGGAGGTTAGTTTAAAAGTGACTTCCCGGGCCGTTTCCCAGATTGCTGTCACACCTGCTCCTGTTAGAGAGTGTGGACAGTTTCTCAGGGCGAAGGTGATTAAAGCATCATCGACAGAGAGAAGCCAAATACTCTCAGATTTCTAAACTCTGCTGTATGTGTGATGTCAGTTAAATTGTTTGCCTTCTTAATTTGTTTGTAAAATGATAGTTTTTCTTGTTAAAGTGCTGTATAATTCTTAAACGTCCAGTTTGCCAGGATTTTTAAAACTGTGCATCAAAATAGTGAAAAAGCTCTTGGGGCTGCTGGGTAGCTCAGGCAGTTACGCATCTGACTTCGGCTCAGGGCATGATCTCACGGCTTGAGCCCTGCATAGGGCTCTCTGCTGTCTCCCTCTCTCTTGGCCCCCCACCCACCCAAAACCAAACATTAAAAAGAATGAAGAAACTCTGAACTTGTTTATTTATGGTGATATCATACTATATCTTTAGTATTAGAGATAAATATAATAATAATCACCTAATTTTCTCATGCCTGTTTACAAATAGAAGTATTCTCTGAGTTTTTTAGAGAAGTAAAACCTCTGGTGTCCATCTCTTTCTGAGACATGCTTTGTTCACCCCCACAGGAATCTACAGAGGGCTCTTCTAGGCCACCTGTCTTCAGTATCTCAGTGCTTACGTGGATTCCCCTCATTTTGCTTAACTAATTAATCTTGGGAAGAAAACTTTACTACTACTGATGCCTCAGATGCTGAAATTTTTATCACTTTTCTGATTTTTAAGTTTAACACTCAGTAGCTACTTGCTGTTATTTTAGCTGCATATGTTTAAGTAACACTAAAAGTATACCTGAGTCTCCAGTTGGTATTTTACAAGCTTAGTTAGAGGTGCCAGAAAGGTTTAAAAAATAAATCGAAACTACAACATTGACCTAGATTAAAAAAGAAAAATCTCACAAGTATAAAAATTTACACCATGAATATTTAAAAATTCACTGACTGATTCCTCAAATAGTATGGGCAGATGTTACATAGCATATGTTAAGCCATTTTGTCAATACACCTGAACCCTGTCCTTGAGTCCCCTGTGAGCAGTGAAGTGAGGCAGTGAAAACCAGATTGCCCTCAAGTCCATCTGCCAGGTTCTCACCGACTCTACAATGGTGGGAAAGCCAAAGGTTACTCTGCGGATGGTTTTTGCTCTTGTTATCCGGCACCTTACTCTTCTTAAACGTAAGAATTACCCTGTATACTAAGAGGCAGCCTTATTTCCACAGAGTAGCACATTATTTTGACTATTTTCTTCATCATGAAAATTATGGAAAGTAAAATTCCTAATTTTCTTGGCGTTTGGAGGACAGGGAGAGTGGTGGCTTTAGATACTTGAAAGATAAAGTAATAAAGCGCCAGAAGAGAGACTGGATTTTAGATGTTGTAGTGCAGTCCTGCATAGGTATCCGCACTAGAATGCTGGGGAAGGAAAAGCCACTTTGGATTCATACGCACTTGGTCACCATTCTAGGCTAAAATTTGGAATTATGCAGAGATGAATGGAAAGTCTTAGGCTTTTAGTAATGGCTCTTGAGATCACAAGAAATGGAAAAAACTAGAGAAGTAAAACTATTGAAAATCCAAGCCAACTTGTTCCTGAATCCCTAAAACTAAGAATAATTCCAGAAGCTTAGGTTTTTTCCTATAAATAGCACAGAGGAATTAGCTTTGCCATTAAATAGGAGTTGAGCACTACACCAGTCTGAAACCCTTGAGACTAAATTTAGCAAGGGGACAAACTGTTTTAGTTGAAAACACCTTCTTCTGTCCTCCCTATCCTTAATTTAAAGAGGTGCCCTTATAATAACTGAGGAAGCTCATTTTTAATATTTTTACTAGATTCATGTTATATTTAAACTGATTTCCCACCTATGATCATTACCCCACTGAGCCACTCCCCATCCTTCACCTAACATTATTCAACTCATGTCTTGCTCCTGTTTCTAAACTGTCCATGGGTCTTATTGTAACATTCCCTCACAGTTAGGGCAGCCAGACCATCTGTATTTAGTGATTTTGTTGTGTGTCCTATATTGTCTTTATTAGGATGCCCTAAATATCATTTATTAAACATTTTTCAACAAGGTATGCAAATTTGGCAGTTAGAGTTATTTTTCTACCACAGTAATTGGCATTCAAATCATTTGAATGAAAACACTAGCTAAAAATCAGACCTCCAGAAATCAAGATCTGTGTACTCCTTTGTGATCTCTCCTGCAGGTTATTCTGAAGGGAACTGAAAGTTTAAAGTACTTAATTTTTGTGTTCAAGAAAGAAAAAGGCTTTTCTTTGCCTGAAGTCCCAAGTCATGAATAGGTAACCACTATTAATTAGAAATAACTCTGGATCAGTACACATGCTGTGAAACCAGCCAATCAATGACAGCCTCACTCTAGTGGCCATGCCTTTGAAAATCAGCCAGTCAATAACCATCTCGCTCCAGTAACTACACTTTTGAATGTTAGCAAATCAATGACAGCCCCAGGCTTGTGGAAGTCAGCCAATCAGTGGTTGCTACAATATGTTCACTATACCTGTGCAACATTCAGTAATGAATATTCAGTGGACAAAAGAGCAAAGTAACTTGGATGTGACCACCAAAAAAATTATGTTAAATGTAAGTGGACCCAGGACTCCCTTCTCAGCAGCTGATGGAACTACTAGAGAGAAAATTAGCAGGAGTGTAAAAGATCTGAGCAATGCAATCAGCCAATAGAATCTAACCGGCACATACATATAGAACATGTAACCCAACAAAACCAGAATACTAGTGGAACATTTACCAAGGTCTACCATATATATCCTAGGCCATAAGACAAACCTCAACAAATTTAAAAGAACTGAAACCATATAGAACATTTTCTCTGACAACAGTAGATTCAAGTAGAAATCACTAACAGAAGTACAACAGGGATCCATGGGTCAAAGAGGAAGTCTCAAAGTATAACCCATGATCTATGGGTCAAAGAGGAAATCCCAAAAGAAATTTTAGAAAATACTATATAGCTGAATGAAAATGAAAATAAAACATATCAACATAAGTCAGAGGTAACTAAACCATTCCTGACAGAAATTTGTAGCACTAAATGCTTTACATTAGAAATGAGTAAAAGTCTCAAGTTGATAATCTAACTTACTCCCTCAAGAAATCTATGTTCCTACCTCAAAAAACAAAAAAGAGAAAATAAGCTTAAAGCAAGTAGAAAGAAGGAAATAATAAAACTAAAAACAGATATCAGGACACTAAAAATAAGAAAACAGAGGAGAGTGATGCCAGCCAATGGCAGACTAGGAGATTCCAAGATCGACAATAGCCAAAGTATGGAAAGAGCCCAAATGTCCATCGATGGATGAATGGATAAAGAAGATGTCACACACACACAAACACACGATGGAGTATTAGTCACCAGTCAAAAAGAATGAAATCTTGTCATTTGCAACCACATGGATGGAACTAGATGGTATTATGCTAAGCAAAATTAGTCAGAGAAAGACAACTATCACATGACTTCTTTAAAATACAAAACAGATGAACATAAAAGAAGGGAAGCAAAAATCATATAAAAACAAGGAGGAAGACAAAACGTAAGAGACTCTTGAATACAGAAACAGACTGAGGGTTGCTGGGAGGGTTGTGGGGGGAGGGATGGGCTAAATGGGCGAGGGGCATTAAGGAAGACACTTGTTGGGGTGAGCACTGGGTTTTATATGTAGGGGATGAATCACTGGAATCTACTCCACTGGAATCATTAGTGCACTATATGCTAACTAACTTGGAAGTAAATAAATAAATAAATAAACTTTAAAATCTAAAAAAATAACAAGAGAATACTATAAAGCATATATGGATAATTTAGAAGAATCAATTCCTTGAAAAATACAAAGTGCTGGAACTCACCCATGATGAAATAAATAATCTGGATAGCCCGTTGACTATTGAAGAAATTAAAATTGTAATTTAAAAGCTCTTGAAAAAGAAATCTCCAGTTCCAGATGTTTCACTGGAGAATTCTACCAACACATAAAGACGAATTAACATTACTTTTTTTTTTTTTTTTAAATATTTTTATTTTATTTCTAGGAGAGAGAGAGAGAGAGACAGCGTGAGCAGGGGAGGGTCAGAGAGAGAGGGAATCACAGACTCTGAAACAGGCTCCAGGCTCTGAGCTGGCAGTCAGCACAGAGCCCGACGTGGGGCACGAACCCACGAACCGCGAGATCATGACCCAAGCGAAAGTCGGACGCTTAACCGACTGAGCCACCCAGGCGCCCCAACATTACTTTTTTATACATGATCTCTTCCAGAAGATTGGATAGAACACTTACAGACTCATTTCATTAAAAAAATTTTTTTTGCCTGCGAAATCTGCTTTTTTAAAAATATAACTTATAGTCATATTGACTTATATTCAACACCCAGTGCTCATCCCAACAAGTGCCCTCCTCAGTGCCCATCACCCATTTTCCCTTCTCCCTCACCTCCCCATCCATTCTCAGTTTGTTTCCTGTATTTAAGAGCCTCTTATGGTTTGCCTCCTTCCCTCTGTGTAACTTAAAAAAACTTTTTTAATGTTTTTTTATTTTTGAGAAGGAGATGGAGAGACAGCCTGAACAGGGGAGGGTCAGAGAGAGAGGGAGACACAGAATCCCAAGCAGGCTGAGCTGTCAGCACAAAGCCCGACACAAGGCTTGAACCCATGAACAGCAAGAACATGACCAGAGCCAAAGTCTGATGCTTAACTGACTGAGCCACCCAGCTGCCCTGACTTCCTGACTCGTTTATAGTGAAGAAAAAGAAAACTGTAGACCATTATTTCTCACTTACTTAGTTGCAGAAATCCTCACTAGGAATCACAGAACCACAAGTAATTACAGTTAGTCTTCCTTCTCTTAGAGAATAACAACAAAGTCTGTCACTTTACTGAAAATGTTAATTTAGTGCTCTTTTAGTTACTTCTAGTATAGCCTCAAAAGTGAATTGACTTATAGTCAAATTCAGCAGGGTTTTGTAATTTCATTTTGTTCTCTTCATCTGGTTCACCAGTGGTTTTCAAATATAAGCTAATTACTTTTGCAAATTAGACCAAATCTTTAGTAATATTTTAAAAAATTGAGACATCTCTTATTTGCCTTTTCTGAAAAAGTCTACATACCATTTTCTTAGTTTTCTATTTTTTTCAAGATATTGAAGTTCCTTAATCTAAAGTTCTCCCTTTTAGACAAATACCATATGTTTGCACGTATAAGAGGACTAGGAGGAACTCATTGAAGGACCATGGGGGAGAAGAAGGGAAAAAATAGTGGGGGAGAGGGAGGGCAAAACCATGAGAGACTTTTGAATGCCAAGAACAAACTGAGGGCAGATGGGGGGGAGGGGGGTGATGGGCATGGAGGAGGGCACTTGTGGAGATGAGCACCGGGTGTTATATGGACACCAACTTGACAATAAACTATTAAAAATAAATAAAATAAAATTGTTAGCTCTTCTTGAAAAAAAAATTAAGTTCTCCCTTTTGGGGTGCCTTGGTGGCTCAGTCGGTTAAGTGTCTGATTTTGGCTTAGGTCATGAGTCTGTGGGTTTGAGTCCTGTGCTGGGCTCTGTGCTGAGCTTAGAACTTGGAGCCTGCTTTGGATTCTCTCTCTCTGTGTGTGTGTTTCTCTCTCTCTCTTTTTCTCTCTCTCTGCCCCTGCCCAGCTCTCACTCTGTCTCTCTCTGGTTCAAAAATAAAGAAACATTTTTAAAAAAGAAAAAAGATAAAGTTCCCCTCCGTTTAAAGGAGGTATCTAAAAGTATTTCTTGCAGTGTATTCATGATTAGGTTAAAATTTCCTGTTTCTGACCTGGTGACTGTAAAACTAAAATCAATTAAAGTTATGGCAATCTACTGTATCCCCTTGGCATTTATAAGCAAGCTCCTTGAAATTTTGTGATGGCAAATTTTCGAAAAGCAGTACTTTTACTTCAACGTAAAATATGGTATAATATGTATCATAGGATGAAATGTTTGGTTTGATTTACACACTGTAATTTCTTTCTTTAAAAAGACATCTTGTTTGAAATAATTTACATTCCTAGAAGTCTAAAATGAACATTTTCCCTCTAAATAAAGTGAAGATTCTCTGAATATATGTTCATGGCAGGGGGTTGGGGGGGGTCCTATATCTTACCACAGATCTTACCTTTTTAAAGGAAGAAAATAAAAGTCCTCTTTAAATTTAGTTGATGACAACTCTTTGCCTTTTGGTGCTTAACAGCTCTTGAGTTAATAATAAATAGTGACAGTTGCATAACCTTTTGCGTCTTGTTGTATTTTTGCTTATGCTTGGAGTTTCGAAGGCCAGCATGCAGGGAATTGTTTATAGCTTCTTAATTAGGTTTCCAGCAGTTAGAATAAGCAAGAGGGCTCGTGGCTTATGGCATTGCAGTATGTCCTGATAGGCTTCCCTTGGTCATGGTTAAAGAAAATAGAGAAAATAGCAAGCATTCTCTTATAGTTATACTTTCTCTATAAATGAGAATTTTGTTTATAGTTAAGCATTATAAAGTAATAATATACCTATTAAATAAATGAAATGTGTATTTAGAGCCTTTTAAAAAAGATTACAAGTATGCCAAGCTACAAATTACCCTTCTTACTCAATTTTAACTGTTTCCCATCACTGCTTAATCCACCCTAGAATAATGTCAACATTCTTTAAGCTTTAAAACACTCTGTTTATAATATACATAGGATGCCCTTCAATAGCTTTATGACAAAAGCCCTTGCAGTAATTTCTCTTAATCATATGAATACCAAGAATTTATTGAACACCTATAATATATGTAAAACATTGTGAGCTTGTGAAGGGATTGATGCCACAGACATGTGGTGAGCGTCTATTATATGCCAAAAAGAAAAATGAAAGACAGGTTCCTTTTCCTTAAAATTAGTGTGATTAGTGAAGATATAGGTAGATGTCATATTTACATAGGAAAATAACAAACTATGCCAGCAAATTATCAGTTGACTCTCGGGGGGAGGGGGAACATTTTAAGGAGGGGAAAATTTTTCCTTTAGTCTGCAGTGACTAAATAGCATCAAAAGTGATGGACTTTATGTGGGTGAAGATGATTTTGATAAGGGGAGAGCTTGGAGACTGCATCATAGTAGAGGAGTAGGAGCAGAATTACACAAACGGGTAAGAATATGGTAGGTACTCAAGAACGTAAGAATTCAAAGGGGCACGTGTTCCCCAATGTTTATAGTAGCACTATCGACAGTAGCCAAAATATGGAAAGAGGCCAGATACCCATCGATAGATGAATGGATAAAGAAGACGTGGTATATATATACAACGGAATATTACTCGACAATCAAAAAGAATAAAATCTTACCATTTGCAACCACATGGATGGAACTAGATAATATGCTAAACAAAATTAGAGAAAGACAAATATCATCTGACTTCACTCATGTAAGGACTGTAAGATACAAAACAGATGAACATAAGGGAAGGGAAGCAAAAATAATATAAAAACAGGGAGGGTGACAAAACATAAGAGACTCTTAAATATGGAGAACAGAGGGTTGCTGAAGGGGTTATGGGAGAGGGGATGGGCTAAATGGGTAAGTGGCTTAAAGAATCTACTCCTGAAATCATTGTTGAACTATATGCTAACTAACTTGGATGCAACTTAAAAAATAAATAATTTCTGGGGTGCCTGGGTGGCTTAGTCGGTTAAGCGTCCGACTTTCGCTTAGGTCATGATCTCGCGGTTCGTGGGTTCGAGCCCCACGTTGGGCTCTGTGCTGACTGCCAGCTCAGAGCCTGTAGCCTGTTTCAGTCTGTGAGTCTCTCTCTCTGACCCTCCCCTGCTCACGCTGTCTCTCTCTCTCTCTCTCCTAGAAATAAATAAAACATTAAAAAAATAAATAAATAAATACTTTTTAAAAAAGAATATGGTAGTACTCAAGACATGTGTTTCCTGAGGCTGAGACAGAACATCATAGCCTTTACAGAAAGCACCAAGGTGGTTGACATGCGGCTCCATAGCAGACCTTTAGTATGAAAAAGGAGGTCACGGCACAACTAACTGGAAGATAAATGTAGAGGTTTAGACCTATCAGGGCCTCAGAGAGTGGCAGAGATGAACTGTCCTTGCCTCTCTATCACTTAAAAACTTCTTTCTTCAATTTTTGGCAAAAACTCTGAGAAGAGAGGAGAATGTTCTCCTTATCCCTTTTCTGTTTAGGTGATGATGAGGAAGTAGTGCAGAAAATGTCGGTGTAACTCTTTGAATTGAGAAGAGTTGAAATGCAAGGACCACACTAGAGTCCTGAAGTGGTGGTGCTGGGCCTGCCTGCCCTCTGACCCCAAGTTATTGTAGTCTCTTTGCTTTCCAGGGTCTCATCATCTTAGCCAATCAGAAAGCATCCAGTCTCCTTTTCCAAGATGTATCCAGTATGACACCCTAGCTCTTAAGAATGGTGCCTTACTTCTTTAGGGGTTTAGAGAGTTGTCTCAGCCTGAAGGAACTCCTTCCCTGTTATATAGCTTAACTGCCAGGTAGGTTAAATTTCCATTGAATCAAATATATATAGCTTAATAGATTTGCTTCTTTACCTCATTTAACCTTGTCTCACTTTCAAGGTTTGCTAAGTTTCCCAAAAGATAAAAAATTCTGCCTCTGACATTTGTCATTTGTTGGCCTCCACAGTTGATTTGGCTGATCTTTCTAAACAAAGGAGGTTATAATTATTGGTAAAAGGTAGAACTATCTGAACTCCAAATAAACTCTCAGATTGTATTTGGAGATGCTACTCTCAAGTTTTCTTTTCTTGTTTTTTTTTTTTTTTTTTTTTAAAGCATTCTGTCTCTAAAACCAGTGTGCTGCTGCTTGCCCATAATTTCCTAAATGTTACCTTACATTTGTCACTCTTGGTATCGAAAAGCTACTGGCACATAGTGTTGGGAGGTGGACTCCTGTAGATACTGTATGAGGCTATCATGAAGCTGAATGAGAAAACGAAATACAGGAAAGGTAAATCTATGGACTTATAACTCAAGCAGGTGTTTTCTTTTGGTTTTGTTTCTCATTTATTATGAGTCTCAAACTCTAAACAAAAGGAGGTGTTTTTCCCTCAGAGAAAATGATAGAATGAGTCTGAAGACAGCAACCCAAGCTCTCTGTTGGCAGAGAAAAAAGTAATAAACTCATCTGTGAATGGATCACCTTGTCATCCTTTTTAAACTGTGTTTGTTACTTTTACTTATTTACTGAAATTTAAAAATCATGTTTTATCACATTATATACTCAAAAGTTTTAGTTTGTTATTATTTTTTGTTTCTTAAATTATTTATATGTTTTTGAAAGAAATACTGTACTTTCTATTGTTCATTATTATCATGAACACACAAGTCTTAGAACATTATTTCAAAGTAGATAAAAAGTCAACTAGACCTTAAAATACAGATACTGACCCCAAACACACACACACATGCACACGCACACACACACACACATACACACTCATATATAGAACATATACTTCCTAAAAAATTACCAGAAATTATAAGTTAAAATTATTTAATACTAAATGTGAGAGATAGAATTTGAAATCACTGCATTGTCAAGGGGCTTATCCACACCTTCGATGATTCAAGATAGAATATCTCTAAATAGACTTCTGTGCTGGAGACCAAAGTGTCCTGGAATGATAACATATCAAGAATATACTTAAAACATTTTCTGAATTGAAATATTACTTATTAGTTTAGATGTCTCTAACCTAATGATGTTAGAGGTCAGTTTTCTTGTACTCTTGTGTGAAATTGAAGACAAAATCAGGGAATTGGATGGAAGAAATGATTTCATTTGAGCCACTCTATGTTATATCTTTACTAACTGGTCAGTTGTTCTGGTTCTGGTTCTGATGAAACCATTTGATGAGAATTAGAGTTGCTAGAGCCAAAAGCAGGACTTGAGGACTCTAATGGGCTCTTGATTCTGTCAGTTGCCCCTGGTTCTGTGAGAATGGAACTGCCCCATGTTTCGAAAAGGATTCCTGTTTATGGAAGCTGTATTTTAGGATTGGCAGTTGTAGTCCTCTTTTGGGTTTCAGTGGAAAGAGTACTCTGGGTTTGGGGGAGATTTTTGTATTCCATGTTCCCAGATTCTGCAGGATGAAATTAAAGTACATCACCATCACCAGACTTGTGCCTCAGGTAGTTCTATGTGTTTAGTTCCATTTTCAGTAATATTAGAGAGATGTATCCTGCTTTAGCAGTTATGAAGAGTTGAAGAACTATGAGTAGAAAAGAATATAGGGACTAATAGGTGACTCTGTAAATGAGTAAGCAGACAATATGTTATGTGTTAATTGTGATGATTCTCTCCTAGGATATTTTTGAAAACTGATTTAATATTATAAAATTTTTTTCTGTCTCCCAAGATTAAATCTTAAAGCAGCTCAACAAGACGTAAAATCTGTAATTCAATTTTTTTGTTTCATTTTCAGACAAAAAATTCTAAAAGTATCTTTTCAAGTTCAGCTATTATAAACTTGTCTTAACAGTCTTTTAAATATGGGGGTGGGGGTGAGCACAGATTTTAAAACATTAATACCTGGGTGTGAATTTTAACTCTGATATATATAATTGGCTTTGTGAATAGATGTATATCATTTAACTTCTCTGAATATTAGTTTTCTTCTGTAAAAAAATGAGATAAATGTGCCTACTTTTTTCTTGATAGGGTTATCTCGGGACCAAATAGGAAAACTCTTTTAAGAAAGATAGATAAAAAAGACATCTATATAAATTGGCATTCTTAAAACCAAGGCTCTTTAGCCTCAGCACTGCCGCTGTGGCTCATTCCTTCTGTAGGGGTTGTCCTTTGCATTGCAGGATATTTAACAACATCTCAGACCTTTCCCTGCTAGATGCCACTAACACTTCCCTCATGACAATCCAGAATGTCTCCAGACATTTCCCTTGAGAGGGCAGAATTGCCCCTGCTTGAGAACTGCTTTAAAGCGATCAAATTATTTAAAGCAACTTCTAGAAAGGCAGTTAGTCTAATTTCACCGTATTAGAGCTCTTATTTATGGGTCCATTGTTTTGTTCAGAGCAGGGGTGAGCAAACTAAGAACCCCAGGGGAAAATTTGGCCCTCTACTTGCTTTGTAATATAGTTTGAAATATATCATTTACATATTGTCTTTGGCTACTTTTATGCTACAAAGATAGAGATGAGTACTTCTTACAGAGGTGTTTGGGTCATGAGCCTAAAATGTTGATTACTATCTGGCCTTTAACCAAAAAAGTTTGTCCACCCATGATTTTAGAGTATTTTATCATATATTGAACCATGAGTACTGAGACTTAAAACTGTTTGGTTTTGATGTGAAGGTTTTTGTGAAAAAAAATTTGTGTTTATATAAGTGTATAAAATTAAGGCATAAAATTAAGTTTAACAGTTATTGCCTATATCTGTGCTGGCTGCTTTATGGACAAACAATCTAGCACCCCAACTAGGATAAAAACTTTAAACTACTCTGGTTCAAATCCTGGCTCTGCTCTTCTGGGATCTAGGACAAGTCACTTAACTTTTTTTTTTAATGTTGTATTTATTTCTGAGAGAGAGAGAGAGGTGAGCAAGGGAGGATCAGAAAGAGAGGGAGACAGAAAATTCGAAACAGACTCCAGGCTCTGAGCTGGCTATCAGCACGGAGCCCGACACAGGGCTCGAACCCACAAACCCATGAGATCATGACCTGAGCCGAAGTCGAACGCTTAACCGACTGAGCCACCCAGGCGCCCCGCCACTTAACTTTTCAGTGCCTCATTTTCCTTATCCATAAAATGAGGATAATATTAAAACCCATGAGGACTAAATTAACATATGGAAAGCATGTAGTACAGTGTTCGGCATCTAACAATAAGCTTAATACTACTTGGTAGCTAGAGGGTTCCAGAAATCATTTCAATCTCTATTGGGCCTTTACAGTTCTTTACTAACAGTACAGTTTAAAGATATGAATGTGTAATAGTTGTTTTCATGGTAAATCGTGGGCATATAATTTCACTTAATTTATTTCTTCTAGTGCTGGCATCCTTGGTGGCACAGAATATGCCTGTTCTGGTCTACACAATTGTCTCGAAATGGATAAATAGGTAGAAAGTTGAATTGGTATCTAGCCAGACAACTTAATTCAGTTTCAGCCAGAGATTAGTTTTAAGTAAAAAAAAAAAAGTCACTGCAAGCCTTGCCACTAATAGAAAATAAATTATCTCTAAAAAAAAAAAAAAAAAAAAAAAAAAAAAACCCATTATGGACCTCAGAATGTTTATCACTTTCAGTGCCCTCCCCAAGATGATTACTCTAAATCATGTAAACCTCCGTCTTGTATCCATTAGTTCAGGAACCCAGGCAGAGGTCTCCCTGGCTTCTTAGAAATGCATATTTTATGATTACAGCTTCATAGTAGAGGCTAAAGTCTGGGATTGTGATGACTCCCGTTTTGGTTTTCTTCTTCAATATTACTTTGGCTATTTGGGGTCTTTTGTGGTTCCGTACAAATTTTAGGATTGTTTATTCTAGCTTTGAGAAGAATTCTGATGCAATTTTGATTGGGATTGCATTGAATGTATAGATTGCTTTGGGTAGTAATGACATTTTAACAATATTTATTCTTCCGATCAATGAGCATGAAATGTTTTTTTTTTAATTTTTATGTATTTATTTATTTCTACAAATAGTTTATTGTCAAATTGGTTTCCATAAAACACCCAGTGCTCATCCCCACAAGTGCCCTCCTCCATGCCCATCCCCCCCCCCACATCCATCAGTCCTCAGTTTTTGTCAGCATTCAAGAGTCTCTCATGGTTTGCCTCCCTCCCTTTCCCCCACCATTTCCCATCTTCTTCTCCCCCATGTTCCTCAGTTAAGTTCTTCCTAATCCTCCTATACATGCAAACATATGATATTTGTCCTTCTCTGCCTGACTTATTTCGCTCAGCATAACACCCTCAAGGTCCATCCATGTGGCTACACATGGCCATATTTCACTGTTTCTCATGAGCATGGAATGTTTTTTCCATTTCTTTGTGTCTTCTTCATTTTCCTTCCTAAGTTTTGTATAGTTTTCATCATACAGATCTCTTATATCTTTGGTTAGGTTTATTCCTAGGTATTTTATGTTTTTTTGTGCAATTGTGAATGGGAACAGTTTCTTGATTTCTCTTTCAGTTGTTTCATTATTGGTGTATAAAAATGCAACTGATTTCTGTACATTGATTTTGTACCCTGCAACTTTGCTGAATATATGGATCAGTTCTAGTAGGCTTCTGGTGGAGTGTGTCAGGTTTTCTATGTAGAGTATCATGTCATAGGCGAAAAGTGAAAGTTTGACTTCGTTGCCGATTCTGATGCCTTTTATTTCCTTTTATTGTCTGATTACTGATGCTAGGACTTCCAGCACTGTGTTAAACACCAGTGGTGAGAGTGGACATCCGTGTCGTGTTCCTGATCTCAGGGGGAAAGCTCTCAGTTTTTCCCCATTGAAGATGATATTAGCTGGGGGCTTCTCATGAATGGCTTTTATGATATTTAAGTAAGTTCCTTCTATCCCAACTTTCTCGAGGGTCTTTATTAAGAAGGGATGCTGTATTTTGTCAAATGCTTTTTCTGCATCTATCGACAGGGTCATATGGTTTTTGTCCTTTCTTTTGTTAATGTGGTGTATCACATTAATTGATTTGCAAATACTGATCAAGACATATGGTATTGGGGTGCCTGGGTGGCCTAGTCAGTTAAGCGTCCCACTTTGGCTCAGGTCATGATCTCACAGTTCATGGGTTCTAGCCCTGCATCGGGCTTTGTGCTGACAGCTAGCTCAGAGCCTGGAGCCTGCTTTGGATTCTGTATCTCCCTCTGTCTGTGACTCCTCCCTGCTCATGCTGCCTCTCTCTCTCCCTCAGAAATAAATAAAACATTTAAAAATTTTTTAAAAAGACAGTATGGTATTGGCACAAAAACAGACACATAGACCAATGGAATAGAATAGAAAACTCAGAATTGGACCCACAAATGTATGGCCAACTAATCTTTGACAAAGCAGGAAAGAGTATCCAATGGAAAAAAGACAGCCTCTTTAACAGATGGTGCTGAGAGAACTGGACAACAACATGCAAAAGAATGAAACTAGATCACTTTCTCATGCCATACACAAAAATAAACTCAAAATGGATAAAGGACCTGAACGTGAGACAGGAAACCATCAAAAACCTAGAGGAGAAAGCAGGAAACAACTTCCTTGACCTCAACCGCAGCAATTTCTTACTTGACACATCCCCAAAGGCAAGGGAATCAAGAGCAAAAATGAACTATTGGGACCTCATCAAGATTAAAAGCTTCTGCACAGCAAAGGAACCTATCAATAAAACTAATAGGCAACCAACGGAATGGGAAAAGATAGTTGCAAATGACATATCAGATAAAGGGCTAGTATCCAAAATCTGTAAGGAACTCACCAAACTCTACACCTGAAAAACAAATAATCCAATGAAGAAATGGGCAGAAGATATGAACAGACACTTCTCCAAAGAGGACATCCAGATGACCAACAGACACATGAAATGATGCTCAGCATCCCTCCTCATCAGGGAAATACAAATCAAAACCACACTGAGATACCACCTCATGCCAGTCAGAGTGGCTAAAATGATTAAATCAGAGTACTCTAGATGCTGGCGAGGATGTTGAGAAATGGGCACCCTCCTACACTGTTGGTGGGAATGTAAACTGGTACAGCCCCTCTGGAAAACAGTGTGGAGGTTCCTCAAAAAATTAACAGTAGAACTCCCCTATGTCCCCCAGTAGCACTGCTAAGAATTTACCCAAAGGATACAAGAGTGTTGATGCACAGGGGCACATGTACCCCAATGTTCATAGCAGTACTTTCAACAATAGCCAAAACATGGAAAGAGCCTTAATGTCAATCAGCTGACGAATGGATCAAGAAATGTGGTTTATCTATACAATGGACTACTACATGGCAATGAGAAAGAATGAAATCTGGCCATTTGTAGCAACGTGGATGGAACTTGAGGGTGTTATGCTGAGCAAAATAAGTCAGGCAAAGAAAGACAGATACCATATGTTTTCACCTATAAGTGGATCAGGAGAAACTTAACAGAGGACCATGAGGGAGGAGAAGGGGGAAAATAGTTGGGGAAAGGGAGGGGGGCAAACCATGAGAGACTCTTGAATACTGAGAGCAAACTGAGGGCTGATGGGGCTGGGGGAGAGGGGAAGGGGGGTGATGGGCATGGAGGAGGGTACTTGTGGGGATGAGCAGTGGGTGTTCTATGGAAACCAACTTGACAAATAAACTGTGAAAGAAAGTAGATTATCCAAAAAAAAGAAATGCATATTTTATATAATTGTCTATGGAGTATCATTTTTCCTGAAAAAAAGTGGTGGTTAGAGATGATCTTATTAATTCTCTTGTATAACACTGAACAATTGCAGTTTCTTTATCTTATCAATATAAAGCTGAAAACATAAAGTCGGTAAGTACAAGATGAAATTTTTACTCACGATTTTTTTTTCTTGGACACACTGATTATATTAGACTACCACATATATTACAGTAAATCAACTAGCAACTAATTATTGATCTTCTCTACATGTGAAACATGATGCTAAGTAACGTAAGAGGGAATATAAGGCATGGATCTTGCCCCCAAAGGATTTACTCACTGTATGAGATGACCACAGGTCCTTTATAGATTCTTATGTAGCAACATAAAATCACACAATATTCTAAAGGATTCCAAGAGATTCCACATGAGTTTTCATAATAATTACCAAGTGAGTTGTGTAGACACTGAGTATTTTATGTTCAGGGAAGAGAGTGTTCACAATTGACCATGGTGTATTTGTGCTGTGTTCCACAAGCATTATGGCCTTCTAAGTAAGTATCAGGCACTATACTAAAAGTTGGGGTCCAAACATTAGTATGTCTTCTCTGGGCCTTATAATTTGGTGCATGAGATTTTTTTTTTTTTAACTGTAGGTGGGGATATAGTAAATGCTTTAGTAAAGATTATGGGAACACAAAAGATAGGGGGACTGCCTGAGAATATATTCATGTGGGTTTTAAGTCTTAATCTAAAATAATTCTTCTTCTTTTTTACCTAAATTGCAAGGCAGAACACTTATTAAATATTCCCTTTTTGAAAACACACACACATACCAACACATGCAAGTAGTTCCCCGTTTTGAAAACAGCTTTTCATTCTTAAAATAATGTGCACATATGCATTAATCATTACATTACCTCAGTAAAGAAGGCAGAGATGAAGAAAACGATTTGCTTTTCATTGGACAGGCATATGCAGAATAAAAAAATGCAGAGCTCCATGTATAAAGATCCACTTATTAGTAGTACTTTATATTGGTTTTGCATATATAATCTTATTTGATCCACACAGTGGGCAAGGTTATGTAGGTAGTTATCCTCATCCCTATGTTTCAGACAAGGAAACTGAGGCTTATAGAGGTTGTGCTTCATTAACTTTAGATCGCATGACCAGCAAGTGAATCCCAGGCTACAGAGAAGCCAAGCCTCATAAACCCTGATCTGTCACTCTTGGCTGCTGTCCTATGCTCCTTCCTTGCCAATAGCAGCAAACATTTACTGATTATTTAGGATGAGTCAGCTTCTCTGCCAGGTACTTTGCATGAATTGTTTTGTTTAATCCTCCTAAAAATCTGTGATGTAACTACCATTATTATCATTTTTGTAGGTGAGTGTACTGAAGCATAGACAAGGAAGTTGCTCAGAGTCACACATTGGGGAAAGTAGCACATAGGCATAAAGCCGACTGTGTTACGTTCTTTCTTCGGCACTCTGTTCTGGCTTCCTGTACCCTTCCTGTGCTTGCCTGAACCACTTCCAGCCCTTTGGGCAGGGAAGACAGATGTAATTCAAAATATCATAAAAAGGGAAAAATCATCTTTCATTGATTCAACAACAACAAATTTTGAGTGCTTTCTGATTACCACACACAGGGAATCTCTTCTTGGGGCATTAGTGGTCTGCCTGGGGAGACAGATAAAGCATAGGTGGCTCTTATTGTATAAAGGGCTCAGGCAAAACTGTGGAGAGTATTATAAGAGCATAGAGGAGGATATGATTCCCATGTTTGAGAGCTGAGGAAGGCTTTTTGTAGAGATGGTAGCTGAGGAGTGAGTGAGATTTTGTGTAGAACTCCTGTAGCATTTCCAAGAAGGACTTACAAAGGAATGGCCCTTAGTTCTAAAAAGTGGTTGCAGGATTGCCATAATGTCTGGTACTTTTTTTGGTCCTGCAGAAGAGCTTTAGCGTAATAACAACTTTTCAGTAGTAGCAATATTGGTCTCTGTCTCTGGGATTCTTTAGGAATTAACACGGCCAGCTTTCTGGGATTCATCCACTGGGGAGGAGGGTGGACAGACCAGAAGGAGATCATGGGTCCTTACCAAAACCATAATTCTGGGACTCATCTTAGATGCTTCAGATCTTTTTTTCTGGTGAGAAGTGTTCTTTTTTTTTTTTTTTTTTTAAAGATTTAATCTTTAAATGATCTCTGCACCCAACCTGGGGCTCAAACTCATAACCATGAGATAAAGAGCTGCACGTTCCACCGACTGAGCCAGCCAGGTGCCCCTGGTGAGAAGTGTTCTCAAAGTTGTTCACAAATGCTGGTCCAGTAATCTTTCTCTTATGTCTTCCTCACACTCTTTCTTTTCCCTTCTGTTTTCTCTTATTGGTTGCACTGGTGGGCCCCTCTCCTTCCCAGCATGAACTTCTGCCAGCCACACACTCTGGTTAGACTTCAGGTACCTCAGATACCTTGGAAACCTTTTGCTGGGTTAGACATACCAACTTCAGAGCAGTAAAATATATAAAATTATGGGAAGGGGGGACCACCTCTTATTTAATGTGTTTAGAACTTTCTAGCTCTTATAGGAGGTAAAGTGGCAAACTTGAAATAAGATAGAGCAGCCTTGAACACGTTAGGGATTAACTGCCTTCTACTTCCCACAAAACAATACATTTTTCTCTAAAAGTTACTTTATAAGGTCACATTATTCATCCTCCTGAGCACTGTGGTCATCTCTCCACAGAATGCCAACATTTGCTGTAAACTTCGTTTTAATGATTCTCTTTGAAAGGACAGAGGACATGTGTTAAAGGGTGCATAGGCAGTGTGCTTTGAAGAGAGAGGGTGGATTAGTGGTTTCCTAGATCAGTGGGGGGAATTAGTAGAAGGAGAAGGGTTTGGTGGGTAGCATGAGGTGTCTGAGGCCCTATTCAGACAACTGGAACAGAAAGAAGTGTGGTTGGAATCCATTCTTTTCTTATCAGCAGATATCTTCCACTATTGAGACATAGGTAATGAAATATGGTTTTCCCCAATATCTTCCCATTGTCACTCTCCTTAGTGATTGTATCCAACTGTGTGTGGACATTCTACATCCCCTACTTCCAAGAGAGAGAGTTTTGCTTCCTTAGATTTTAATTAACACTAATCTGGTTGCAGGATTTTCTGTCTACTTGGTTTACAGCTGATCACTTTCACTTTTTTTTTTTTATTTTACTCTTTCCTTCCTCTTTGACCCCTGTAGCTTCTCTTGGGCTTCACTTTCCTTCTGTTACCCTCTGAATTTCTTTGTATATGTTAATATTAGGCTGATTGTCATAAGATTTATAAGGTGTTCATTGTCTGGACTTGACAAAGTTTGGAATTTTCTTTGTACTTCTGAAGTTTAATTTCTAATACCAGACAAAGCCATGCTGCAATATAGCTTAAGCACCAGTCACGAGCCAAAGAAATTCCACCTAAGCCTCCTTTCCCCATGTCCCAGTTATGTTATATTGGGAACATGGGCACAGCTTGTTTAGCAAGACAAGGAAGGTGCTATAGTTGGGGGCTGGGGAAGGCGGGGATGATGGTTCAGGAAACCAATCAGATCCATTCACCTCGTGAAACATGTGGTAAAGACCTGGCTTCTTTTGAGTGAGATTCTCTTCCTTATACATCTTAGATGGAACTGTTTTTGGTTGTTTAATAAAACTGTCAAACCAGAAGTTGTTATTCAGACAAGTTAAAATCTTATGGTACAGCATTATTATTAATTCCTCATTCCTGCCTGTTTAGGACTCTTAAGTCACTTTAGAATCATTACATAGATATCTTAGTGATAATTCAGTTATTTAGTATTTAGTTGGTGAATACTTTAGTTTTTCTTGCATCTTTTCTCTTTGAAGTCAAGCTTTTAGTAATTCCATTGTTGTTTATGGTTTGTACCTTCAGTAGAAACCAAGCAGAGAACAAGAAGAGAAATTCCATTTTGCTTCTTGTCAGTAACCAGAGAGTGGTGAGAAATGGGGAAGAGTCTGGCTGGTGAACAGGTTATGTCTCACAAAAAAGGTTTTGGAACCTCTTCATCAGAATGGATTAGGGTCACTTTCTTAAAGGGCAAGTGCCACCTTTGTTCATTTCTCAATCATGGCCACTGCTGATGGGTAATAATTGGTTACCTCTTCTGAATTAGGGTCTTTAAATATTCCCTGTTTAATTTGGAGGATGTATTGAATCTTATAGGGAGGGTAGACGAGGAGGAACGCTGCAGGTGGTAATCAGCATTCACCCTACTCTGCTTTAATCTCTTGTACTGTGACTATCAGATTGATATTTTGTGGGCTTATTCAAGATTACATGGCCTAGTAACTTGCCAAATGCTAAGTAGGGAATGGTAGGTAGGATTTTGGTGCCAAATTTGCAGAGTAATCCAGGCAGTATCACTTCTCCCCGTTGTACCTTACATTTTCTGTTTACAAAATGAAAATTATAGCATTGTCCTTAAATCCTGGTGAAATAATTGCAAAGATTACTTATGTATTTGTGTCTTTATGAGGTTTTGGATATTAAACAAAATTTCATTGAGCATCTTTTGTGTGTGCATGTGTGAAAAACATTTTTTCTAAAGGTACTGTTGATCACTTTGGGAAAGCAACACATGGTTATGGATGATTGATTGCTTTGGTGTTTCATGGAAATGGTGGTTTTAATTTGCTGTCTACCAGTCATGTAGGAAATTTCCTACCATCTCCTCGTCCCAGAAAGGGCTCATCAACCTTCAATAAAGTCTGTGAAGTTTAACTGTAATATAATGTGCCTGATTTTTTTATTGTGGTAAAATATATTTATAATTTTAATCACTCATAAGTATACAATGCAAAGTCATTAAATGCATTCACACTGTTGTGTAAACCTCACCACTATCTATGCCGAAAACTTTTCATCATCTCCAACAAAAACTCTGTACTTATGAAACCATTATTCTCCCTTTCCTGCTCCCCATAACCCCCGGTAACCTCTGTTCTATTTTCTGTCTCTATGAATTTGTTTATTCTAGGTACCTCATATAAGTAGAGTTGTGCAATATTTGTCATTCTGTGTCTGACTTATTTCACCAAGCGTAATATTTTCAAGGTCCATCCATGTTGTAGCATATATCAAAATGTCATTACTTTTTATGGCTTCATATTACCTATCCTGTTGTATGAATATGTCATATTTTTGTTTATCCATTTATCTTGTGCCTTGTATTTTAATATATGAAAGGGTTATGAATAATATAAGGTATATGTGATTTCATATCTAAGACAGGGATACAGGAGGAATATATTTTTTCAGAGGGGAGATAAAGAGTACTTGGGTTAGAACGCTGACTCCAGCATTTTCTACCTATGTGAGCTTAGGCAAGTTGCTTAGTCTCTCTAGATTTCATTTACTTCCCTATAAAATGGCGATGATTATGATCTAATTGACAGGTCGTTGTGAGGATTAAGTGAGAAGGTCTATGTATGGTTCTTAGAATCGTGTAGTACTCTAATGGTCTAATATAAGTGCTGTTTTGCTGTTTGTCACCATTATTATTAACATAATTACTATAATGTAATTATTATTACATTACTGTACTTACTATAATACTATTATTACATTACTTACATTAATTACTAAAATGTAAAAATAATTACATTATAGTTGATGAACATCCCATAGAAGAAATCTAGAGATCTAGAAATGAGCTAGCCCTTAATGAAACTCACCAGAATGTGATTAGAAGAACCCTAGGTGTGTACAGAGAACACAGATGGCATGTTGAGCAGAAGATGAGTACTACATACTGGTTAAATAAACAGCTTTGGAACCCATCAGACCTCTGTTCAAATCACAACCCTACGATATACTTACTGTTACTTTGGGTATAACCCTTCTAAGCTTTACTCATAATTTATAATATGGGGATAATAGTGGTGATAACCTCACAGGATTGTGGGGATTAAAAGAAAGAGTTTGTATAAAGTACTGAGCATGTTACCTGGCAAAGAAAAATACTTTCGAAAAGTGATAGCTTCTGTTAATTTAGTACTTTTGATCTAAATAATTTTGTCATTATTAGTATGATCTCATTGGAATAAGAGAGAATAAGAAAGAATAAGATACTGTTGGGAAAGTATTGAAGAAGTAACAAATAGGGAGTTTTAGAGGTTATAGCTTAGCTTTTGGAAGAATTTGAACTTGAATTTAGGTATTGGGCTGCCACCAAAGTTTTCTCTGGGAGAAAGAGTGTGTGTGTGTGTGTGTGTGTGTGTGTGTGTGTGTGTGTGTTCTCAAGGACAGAGGGGGGGCCTTGTCAAAAGCAATGACTTCAGAAGACCAGTCTGTTTCTACTGTACACATAACTTGGGGGTTAGAGAGACAAACAGATAAGCCAGAGGAAAGAAAACAATTTATCTAATTCTTAACAATTGAAAGGAAATCAGTAAGTGAAAGAAAATTTCTGAAGAAAATTATTTCCCTTGTTGGGTATTTATGATGTGTCAGATACTATGCTAAGCCCTCTGTGTGGATTATCATCATTTCATGTGCCTGGTACCTTTATGAGGGGAGACTCTATTACTGTATCCCTTCTGCACATGAGAAGCCCGTGGCACGGGTAGTTAAGACCACACAGCGTGTGGAGAGCCCTGGTACACCACTCTCTGTTCTCACCGCTTTCTCGTAGTAAGAGCAGCTCCATCTGGGCAGGAGGCCCGCACTTCCTCACCTCCTTTGCAGTTAAGTGTGATTCATGGCCAAAAAATAAAAAAAAATTTAAAAATTAAAAAAAAGAAGCAGAAGAAAAAAAAGTGCTGTGGGTAATTTTGTGGAACTGTCAGAGAGAGTTGGCTCGTCCCCTCTGCCCCTTCTTCTTTCCTCCTCAGTTCCTCCTTCCTCTTATTGGAGGTGAAGCTTATTGTAGTCTGTGAACACCAGGGCAGAGCTGCACCCTAGAAGGCTGGAAGGCAGCGGGGCCCTGTGAACTCTGTGCACCACCCTGCGCCGCCGGCCTGTGGACATTCACATGAGAGAGAAAAATAAACCTTCGTCTGGGGTTTCCCGTTCATTCCTCAGCCAGTTGGAATCCTCACTCCAAAGATCAAGGAGGGGAAGAACTGGGAGCTGGCCCCAGGCGCTCTGGCTCTGGGACCTGTTGTAACCACTGCACTGCTGCCTCACCCTTCTCTCTCCCTTGGCGGCCCTCACGTGGTCACCAGTTTTTGGAAGGAACTGTTAAAAACTAACTCTGGTATTGCAGCTCAGAAAGCCAAATTTATTGAGGTTCGACATATGTCCAGAAATGGGTTCAAGAATCCAGTGGTGTTTTGTCTCAGCCAAGTAGAGAAACTTGAAAGCTTTGCTACTTTTACCTCCTCCTAGACAGGATTTCTTGTATTTCTCTTTCTTTTGCATAAATGTTCCTAATCCTGAGAAAGCCATCCTGCCACAAAAGCAAAGAAATTGAAGAGTGGTTTGTTTGTTTGAATTATCATTCAAGAGCCGTAATTAATTAATGGCTTTTGGAAAAATGACACCATCTTTAAGCTAAGGACCTATGTAGCTGTTGCTAAGAAAAAAGCAAAATCTGGAAAACCATTGATAGAAGGTAAATGTGCTTTTAGATGCTG
Source organism: Hyaena hyaena (assembly GCF_003009895.1). Lineage (NCBI taxonomy): Eukaryota > Metazoa > Chordata > Mammalia > Carnivora > Hyaenidae > Hyaena > Hyaena hyaena. The sequence continues at coordinate 1,488,782 of NW_024080844.1, read as the reverse complement.
AAGAACTGTAATTCTGAGTTTTATTTTGAGCAATAACTAAATGATGTTGGAATTATATCAGTTGATCAGTTGCTGACAGCCTGAAACATTGACTAGAATTTATAAGAGGTTACCAGCATTATATGTTCATAGAAATCCTCAACCTGAAATACTTTCTACAGCAGACAATTCAGTCATCAGCATTACTTCATGAGATATCATAGAGGTTAAGGTTGGATAGATTTGGGCTGGTTTTCACATAAACTGGGTTTCCTTTTGCCTGTACTCTGAACAGATGGAATGATCTGTAAGTTAGCGACTAGTGGATAAAGATGTTGTATTTAATAATCAGTGGCAATATGATGCTTTCTCCTAGAGATCACAAGGTCTGGTGTTAACAAGTCATAGTCTGTACCAGAGCTCTTCAGACAAGAGCTCCTCATACAGTCTCCATTTGAATTGTGCGGAGTCTCAAAAGGGGAAAAAAATGGAAATGATGTGAAACACCCCACATTCATTAACAATTCTATAATTTCAGTGTTGGGAACAAAATGAACTATAACCTGTGTTTACATTGCTTCAACATGGCTCCATTTTTGTTGCAAACAAAAATACTTGTACTTCTTTTCATGATTAGTCTTAATTATTTAATTTTTAAAAGTTGTCTCAAATCTTCAGGAGCAGTTTAAGAAATTGTGATGTACTCTGGGCAAGGTTTTTGCTCTGCTTTGCTGATCTAATGGGGCTGTGACAGCTTACAATTAAGCATTTCAAGAAATGTTCCTGCAAAATCAAAGTGAGATCTAAGGCATTGATATGTACCACAGTGGTGTAATGGACAGAACACGGACTGTAGAATAAGAAGTCTCCCAATCCTAATGCCATGTTGGAACTTGACCTTTGCAAAATGGGAAACATAACAGCTCTACATCTTGTTGAGAAGATCACATGAGATAACACGTGAAAAGATCCTCACAAATCTTAAGGAACTATACAAATGTTGGATTTATTACACTTGGCCTGTTTTATGTAACATCTTAAATTTTTTTTTCTTTAAAGCCTCTAACTAGTATGTTTTATATGCATTGAAGTCAAAACATATGGTATTTAAAGGCCTATTTCTCAGCCAACATTAGAGGCTCAAGAGAACGGATGCACTTGGTTGAAACTTGCTGTACCACTTTGGCAGCGAAGTTTAAGGCAGAAAAGTAAGCTGAAGATCTCATACTTTTGAGATGAAAAACAGTCATTTTTTACTTTTAGAAATCTTCATACAGAATGAAAGCAGGTTGGACCTGGGAATGATTTTGGTGACCAGTTAAGCCAATCCCTTCATTCTGTGGTTAAGTGAACTGAGAACCAGAGATTAAGTGACTTTTTAAAGTCCTATAACAAGCAATAACAAGAAGGGCAGAACGTCTTGAATCTCAAGACAGTATCCATTTTGCTTTGCCATTATTTAAAAAAAAATCATTGTTTTTTAGTATATGCAAAACTTTGAAGGTCATTTTCCAATGTCAAGAGCCATTTGAGATTAAATCTGGCTTCAAAGATGTTACCATTTAAAGATGTTGATAGCTTTTTGTTTTTGATCATTGTAATGTGGTTATACAGAGGAGGTCCTTGCTCTTATGATTTTAAAAAAAAAGCAATAATTACTGAATACTGGCTTTATGCTAAGTATTTTTTAAGGCACTAGGATCTTTTCTTTCAGAAAACTTACCCTTAAGAGATTTGATCTGTTATCTCACTGTGTTAGGCTAGACTTTTGCCTCACAATGATTTTCTTACTCCTGCTTCTGAAATACAATTAGAAGTTGTAAGAAATGGCCACTCTTGGTCTCAAACTTGTCATACTTTCTTTTACCATAACAAGCTGTTGAATGCAATAAAAATAAATGAATAAAAAGCTTAGAGGAATAAGTGCTTAACAATTTAGAAAAAGGCAAAATCAAAGTTAGTAAAGGCCTCGTTAATTTAAACTCCTATAAGGATTGTGAACAATGCTTGAGAGGAAATTTACTTTTGCTGTTGGAATTCTTTCTTCATTGCTTACGCAAACCAATACTGTGAGCAGTAATAGAAAGGGAATGCTTTAAATGGTTAAAAGAACAAAATATTTCTGAGCAGGCTTCAGTGGTTGGAATACTGATTAACATACATATAAGAGGCATGCTAATTGCAGACAGCCTTATCTGGTCATTACAGCAGGTCCCCTAAGACCTTTCTGTTATTTGGTGGAATTTGAAAGTAATACATTTGCTTTCTTTATAATTATTCTGCAATTAAGAATTGCACAATTTTAAATCATTTTCTCATGGCATTGCCCTGATAAAGTGACTTTTAAGCAAATAACTCTGCGTTCCCTGACATATACTGCAAAATAGACACTGATGTGTAAAAAACAAAGATGGTGGCTCAGTGTGTCAGAAAACAGCATTCTTTCTAGTTTTTCACATGACTGTTTTGACAGTAAAGTTTAAAATCTCTTTTCCATTTTTTCTTACTGATCCCTGTCTGAAGGTTTATATTGATCTTGTTCTTAACGTAATGGCAGTAACAACCTTCTCAGATCTCAGGACTACTCTTTTTATTCTTTGATGGAGTGAAGAATAAAGAAATTTGTTTTTTCTATTGATGTGAAGATTGAAGCCTTAAACACAAAGGAGATATTAGTGGTTTCATTTTTCAGAGAATATAGCTCTTCTTTAAATTGTATCAGTTTTGGGGCGCCTGGGTGGCTTAGTCGGTTAAGCGTCCGACTTTCGCTTAGGTCATGATCTCGTGTTTGTGGGTTCGGGCCCCGCGTCGGGCTCTGGGCTGACTGCCAGCTCAGAGCCTGGAGCCTGTTTCAGTCTGTGACTCCCTCTCTCTCTGACCCTCCCCTGCTCATGTTGTCTCTCTCTCTCTCTCCTAGAAATAAATAAAAACCTTAAAAAATAAATAAATAAATTGTATTAGTTTTGCTTTTGTGCATGTAGAACAATTGCTTAGTAAAATGGTATGTTATTTCTGTTACCTAGAAGGCATTATATATGATCATTATTATAGATATTGATGTGGCATTTTTTGTTAGCTATTGAAATATCCTTCTTATGTTTCATTACCAAACAACTGATTGGTTGTTGGTGCTGTTTAATTTTTGGTCATGTTTTATTTTTCCTGGTGTTAAAATAATACAAAGAGAAATGAAAATAGTCAATTTCACAGTTCACTGCTCATCTGTAAGAGACTTTTTCATTAGGTGGAAGAAAGGATGGGATGGATTCTCTCTTAGGTCTTTCTACCTCTTTCTTTTTAGAGTTCTTATCCAGATGGGATACTTTTTTGCCTGGATGTAATATTTGGTCCTTGGCTTTTTTTTTTTTCCCCCTCTCCTCTCCCTGTCTTTCTTTAGAACTCAGAGTAGTATCACTTTAATCCTTGTTTTGTCCAGGAACTAATTTCCAACTCTTTAACTATCTCTAGTTAACACACTGGAGAAGAGATAAAGACCTAAGTTGCAGATCACTGATCATCTCCCCTCCATCACTACACTAGAAATCACCCATCCACCCCAGCCATCCATCTCCTTGTTTTATCCAGGGGAGGTATTTTGGTTCTTGTGTAGCTGTGTCTGTGATGTTTGATACTAGCTACTCTTTCTTGACACTCTCCCCTCCTTTGATGTCTATATCACCATTCTCTTTCAGTTTCTGTTTTCTTTTTCTTAGTCATTTGTGCAGCCAGTCTTTATGATGCTAGGTCCTGGGGATTTAAGTGGTGAACACAGACACATTCCCTGTCCTCATAGAGGTTCTGACCTAAGTAAGTAAACAGTTTCATGCTTTCATGACTTTATTCATTCAAATCCTTCTACCTAGACTATCCTCTCTCTTCCTCTCTCTCCTCCCCTCCAGCTCTCCTCCTCACCCTCCCTCCCTTCCTCTCTCTCTCTCTCTCTCTCACATACACACACAAACACACACACACACACGTGTTCCTTTTACACTCTTATGCTTTTGAAGATTTAAGACATAGCTCAGATATTAGATGAATTAAAGCATAAATTCTTTTATTACAAGGCCTGTGATTCTAATCTTGCTTTACCATTTTCTTGCCATGTGACCAGGTTGTAATTTCACTCTTCTGGGGCTTTTGTTTCCTCATCTGTAATGTGTTACAGTAATTATCTGTGTACCCCATCAGATTGCTGTGAGTGTTAGATGAGGTAGTAATATATATCAAGTGCCAGAGAAACTGGAAAATTGTATAACAAGGTGAAGTGGTTTTATTTTCTTCAGTTTGTTCCCTTCTTTGCTCTCTTACTGTCTCTTTATCCTCTTTTCTTTTCAAAGGACTCTGCAATCAGTTGTTTTTGTTCTAAAAATAGTATATGCTCCTGCAGTCACTGGAGGGAATATAGCCAATAATCTAATCAGAAAATACATAGTTTCCTAGTGGCTATAAACTGAACTATTTTGAAGTTGTTCTTAAACCAACAATTACAACCTGAGTTTAATCTGTTTAACATATAAAGAAAGCTGTTTCATAAGACCTTGAGACAGATTTATGCTAAATAGTCTTATAAAATAAAAATGCTGTAGCATCAAATATTAATATTTTGCTAGCAGCAGGCAGCCCAAATGTTAATGGCTGGTATGCATTTGAAGGCCTACTTAACTGTGAATTTTATTAGGACCATTTCTCAGAGCTAGAGTTATAAATGGGCTTATAAATGAGAAATTAGCCTACCCTCTAGGGAGAAGCAGGTTCTTTGAAATCTTAATTAACCAATCACATTGAGCTTCTCTTCTTTCAATTGCCAACACTTGGTTAAATGTTGAAGAAAACATTATCTAGTTGGAAACAGCTTAAATAATGGGAACACCATTCTTTTATTTGTTGAAATAAATGTAATTGTAAAATGAAAAAGAGAAAAACACAGCTTATACTTGCCTTTTTGAGTATTTTCTTTTGTCCATTGTACTTTTTAAAAAAATATTGCCCTGTAAAACTAGGATTTTAAAAAATCGTAAAGAAGTATAAGAAATAGAGGATTTTTAGCTCTTTAATTATCATTACTTGTAGCTATGACTTTTGAAGGACTTCTGTATTTTTTCTACCCAGAAGGTCACAAATTGAGGCAGTTTGTAATTTTCTTTCTGCAGTGAATAAGCAATGAGTTTATTATACTCATGTTTATCAGAGTGCTTTAATAATACGAAGTTCATGAAATAATTTGCATTTTATTTACCAAGAACTTGGTATTTTGTACAAAGCCTGATTTTGTCTGAACCTTGATGAAACGCTGGACTTTATGTATGCCTCTGCATGTAATTACCAACATTTTATTTTTTCTGTGCCTTTTCTTAATGAATTCATATTCTAACACTCTAGTGATGAACTTCTGGAAGTCATCAGGCATTACATATTTATTTCATTCACTCAGTCAAAATCACCTTTCAAGCAAAAGGATAAAATATATCTAAAGAGAAAACTCCACAAAGTTTAATATTATAATCTGTCAATTTGTTTCCTATGTTTTCTTATTAGGGGTTAAAAATACCAGTGTTTTACAACATTTTCCATTAGAGATTTCCAGTAAGCATAAGGTCTTAAGTATGGAAAGTTACAGGTTTTTCAGAAAAAAAGCACTTCTTGACTTTCTGCTAATATATTTCTTTATTTTTATGTCTTCCCTTAGCCTTAATTCCACAAATTTCATGTGGAGTTTCCTCAGGATAAAGGCAGTACTTGCATACTATCCTTAGATAACTATTTATTCCCCCTTGAAATTCACTCCGTTACTCTTTGTTTTACATCTATGTTTCTGAATTCTTCCTGTCATATGTCCAACTTTTAGAACTATTTGTTCTATCTATCTTGATTCTTAAGGGTTGATTCCTAGTTCAAATAACTATGGACACTTGATGTGCAGTTTTAAGAGAACATTTCTTATCCCCTTTGCTGTTAGTTCTGCATTTTCTTCAAGTTTTGTTGAGATGTAATTGACATTTAACATTGTATGAGTTGAAGGTGTACAGTGCGATGACTTGATTTATGTTTATTTTGTGAAACAATCACTACAGTATGTTGACATTCATCTTCTCCCGTGCTCACAAAACTTTTAAGTTGAGAACTTTTAAGATTTATTCTTTTAGCAACTTTCACTTATACAATACAGTATTGTTAACTATAGTCACCATGATGTACATTAGATTTCTAGAGCTTACTACTCTTATAACTAGAAGTTTATCTTTTGGTCACCTTTACCCATTTCTGTCACTCCCCACCTTTGGCAACCACTGATCTGTTTCTATGAGTTTGGTTTTTTTAGATTCCACATATAAGCAAGATCATACAGTATTTGTGTTTCTCTGTTTCACTTATTTCATTTAGCATAATGCCCTCAAGTTTCATCCATATTGTCACATATGGCAGGATTTCCTTCTTTTTATGGCTGAATAATATTCCATTGTGTATATATATGCCACATTTTAAAAATCCATTTATCTAATGATGGCCACTTAGATTGTTTCTATGTCTTGACTATTCTAAATAATACTGCAGTGAACACAGGGGTGCAGATACCTCTTCAGATAATGATTTTTTTCCCTTTAGATATATACCCAGAAATGGTGATTTTAATTTTAACAAAATACAAATAAATTGATGCACTGTAAAGTGATGTCTAGGGGCACCTGGGTGGCTCAGTTGGTTAAGTGTCCAACTTTTGATTGTCATTCAGGTCATGATCTCATGGTCATGAGATAGAGCCCCGTGTTGTATTCCTTCCTCCCTGCCTCCGACTCTCCCTCCCTCCCTCCCTCCTTCCCTCCCTCCCTTCCTTCCCTAAAGCTCCATGCTCAGCATGGAACCTGCTTGGGATTCTCTCTTTCCCTCTCTCTCTGCTCCACTCCTGCTTGTGTGTGCACTTGTGAGCTCTATCAAAGTAAATAAACATTAAAAAAAATAAGGTGATGTCTAGAAAAGATAATTGTTGTGGTTAAATGAATATATATAGGTGAAGCTTTAGTAACCCTTCTAATTGAATCTCTTTTTTCCAGGGACACATTATATTTTCTGAGATACATTCTTCTGGTGTTATGTTAATACTTTCTTCAAATCGGTACTTCAACCAATGTGATATTAAAACTTATAAGAGGAACTTAGAAAACTAAGATGGTTCTGTGATAAATCAGTTTATGTTCTCTTAGATTTATTATTACTTGGAAATTGTCTTACTTATGGTATATAATTTTCATACATACACGTATTAGATTTTCCAAAATTTACTACTGAATGAAATGAAAAAGTACAGATATAACATAGCCTTTATTTGAGTATAATTTCTAGAAATAAAATATCGAGTCCTCAGTTTTGAACATTTGCCAAGTCCTCTTTCAAATTTAGCAGGCATTATGCCTTCTGTGTGCCAAGCACATTTGCATAGATGTCACACTTAATGTTTAAAACAGTCTTGTGAGCTGGAGGAATATGTTTTGGCTAGAAGGCATACATGTATGGGCAAAGAAATGTGATTTTAATGTCGCGTGACACAGTGGATCGAGTCAGAGAGCCTTTAATACTAGCCTGTGGGAAGCCAGCGTGGAGAACGGATGACAGGGTGGTGATGGGCAGGACAGACCCTGGCAAAGAAGTACAACGGAGTTTGGACTTTATTCTCTATGCTGGTCGCCTTTGGGTGGGTTTGAGTATGTTCGTGACTCTCTTGCAGTCACATGCAGTGTGCGTGTGTCAGCACATGTATGTACCTGGCCATTCACATACATACTTGCTGGGGAAAGCGCCCGTAGTTGTCATCAGATTCTCTAATCCCACAATGTTAAGAATCACTGCAGTAGATATAATGAAGCCATTTAGAGATTAATAACATGATAATGGGATAAGAATTGTTGCTTGTTTGCTTTTAAGAAAAATCATTTTGGCAACAAGACTGGTGGATGGGAGAATTAAAAGGTTATTATAGGACCATATCTTACACCATATGCAAAACTTAACTCAAAATGGATCAATGAGCTAAATGTAAGTGCTAAAACTATAAAACTCTTAGAAGAGAACAGAGGAGTCAATCTTAATGATTCTGGATTTGACAGTGGTTTCTTAGACATGAAACTGAAAGCACATGCAACAAAAGGGGGAAAAAAAGCCATAAATTTGACTTCATCAAAGTTTAAAACTTTTATGCATCAAAAGAGCCCATCTGGAAAGTGAAAATACAACCCAGAATGGGAGAAAATATTTGCAAATCATGTATCTGATAAGGGTCTATTATTCAGAATATATAAAGAACTCTTACAACTCAGTCATAAAAAGAGAAAAAAATCAGTTGTAAAAAGAGCAAAGGATTTGAATAAATATTTCCCTCAAAGAAGATATATGTGGCCAACTGGCACATGAAAAGATACCCAACGTCATTAGCTATCAGAGAAATTCAAATCAAAACCACAATGAAATACCATTTCATACCCATTAGGAGGGCGATCCTCAAAAAGTTAAGTATCTGTAACCATGTGGAGAAGTTGCAGTCCTTATCCACTGCTGGTGGGGATGTATGTGTGCTGCAGCTGCTTTGGAAAACCATACAGAAGTTCCTTGAAAGGTTAGAGAATTACCATATGACTTAGCAGTTCCACTCCTAAGTATATACCCAAGAGAACAGGAAATATGTTCACACAAAAACTTGTACACAAATGTTCAAAGCAGCATTATTCATAGTAGAAAAAGTCAAAAAGTATTCATAGTCAAAAAGTAGAAACAACCTAGATGCCTATAAAGTGATGAATGGATAAATCAAATGGGGTATAACCATACAGTAAAATATTACTCAGGAATAAAAAGAAAGAAAATGCTTATATTGCTTCAACATGGAGAAACCTTGGAAAGGGTATGCCAGCTGAAAGAAATCAGTCACAAAAGACCAATATTGTTTAAGTTCATATGAAATGTCTAGAATAGGTAAATTTATGGAGACATAAAGTTGCTTGGGTTGGTGGAGAGGGGAGATGACTGTTGGATATGAGGTTTATTTTGAGGTTATGAAAATGTTCTAAACTTAGACTGGTGATGATTGCACAACTCTACAAATATGCTAAAAACCATTGAATTGTATATTTGAAATGCTAATATTTTTGGTAACTCAGTTATATCTCAGCAAATCTATTTTTTAAAATAAAAGTTTTAGGGGGAGCCTGGGTGCCTCAGTGGGTTAAGCGTCTCACTTCGGCTCAGGTTCATGATCTCACGGTTCATGGGTTTGGGCCGCGTCGTGCTCTGTGCTGACAGCTAGCTCAGAGCCTGGAGCCTGTTTCAGATTCTGTGTCTCCTCTCTCTGACCCTCCCCTGCTCACGCTGTCTCTCTCTCTCTCTCTCAGAAATAAATAAAAAACATTAAAAAAAAAAAGTTTCAGGGGCACCTGGCTGCCTTAGTCAGTGGAACATGTGACTTTTGATCTTGGGATTGTGAGTTTGAGCCCCATGTTTAGTATAAAGATTACTTAAAATCTTTTAAAAAATAAAAATAAAGTAAAATAAAATAAAAGTTTATAAAATTCTATGGAGCAGAAACTCAAGTACTAATACAAGGTGGGGCAATAGAAATGGGGAAATGATGATGGGTTTGAGGGTCAGTAATGAAAAAAAAAACAGGGCTTTGTAATTGATTTTGACAGAAACAGTTAGGAGGTTGTACATGTGGGAACTCCCAGATTTCTGGCTTTGGAGTCTTAAGTACAGAAAGACAGGAACATGAGAGGAAAAGAATACTTCAGGAAAAAGATGATTGTGTTTTAGCACATGGAATTTGAGGTGGTTATAGCTCAACTATATAGAGATGCTTGGTAGGCAATTTAAAATGTAGACCTGGAGGCTGGAGACATAATTTGAGAATTATTAGTGAAAGCCTTAAAGCTGAAACCTTGTATGTACAAAACCACACAAAGACAGTGTTGGTTAAGAAGGAAAAAGGGCTAACAACATGTCAGGACTTTACAGAAGAGTTGCTGGCAAAAGAGACTGAGAGCTGCAATGACGTGAGAGTAAAATCAGAGAGGTATTATGGAGCCCATGGGGGAAAAGTTTCAAGAAAACAGAAATGGGTTATAAAATAAAAATAAGTCTTCAGGATGTAATGTACAGCATGATGACTGTAGTTAACGGTATTGCATTGTGTATTTGAAAGTTGCTAAGAGAGTAGCTCTTACAAGTTCTCATCACCACGAAAAAAAAAAAAGAAGAAGAAATGGTTAGCTTTCTCAAACACTGTCCACTTCATACAATATGAGCAAAATATCTTTTGGGTTTGTCAATTCAGAGGTTAGTGTGACCTTAATGAGAAGTTACGGAGAAGTGTTCAGGGTAGAATCCATGAATCCATAAGGGTTTTAAAGGAGGGTTTATTAAAAGATAGGAAAGAGTTCTATAATAGTGCCATTTGTTTTCCTATTTTTTTCTGCTAATGCTAAAACTTCTTTTTTCATACCAAGCATTTCCAATCTGCGGTGCATCAGTTTTTTACAAATCGTAGTTTAATCTAGTTTCTTTCCCTTTTCTTTTCTTGGATTTATTGAGGTATTATTAACATACAGTTAATTACTACATTTTCAGGTGTTCAATGTAGTGATTTGATACTTGTATACATTGTGAAATCATCACCATTATAAGCCAAGTTACCATTTGTCACCTTACAAAGCAAATACAATATTATTTACTGTATTCCCCATGCTGTACATTATATCCTTAGGACTTACTTGTTTTATAACTAGAAGTTTGTACATCTTAAACCCTTTTACCCATTTTGCTCCTCCCAACACCCCCTTCCCTCTGGCAACCATTAATCTGTTCTCAGTATCTATGAGTCTGTGTTTTGTTTTGCTTCTTTGTTTTGCTTTTTAGATTCCACATGTAAGTGAAATCATGTAGCATTTGTCTTTCTCTGTCTCATTTATTTAACTTAGCATAATGCCCTGAAGATTCATCCATAATATTGCAAATGGTAAGATTTCATTCTTTTTTTTTTTTATGGCCAAGTAGTATTCCATTGTGTGTATACACTACATCTTGTATATCTATTCATCTATTGATGGACACTTAGGTTCCTTCCAGTATCTTTGGCTATTGTCAATAATGCTGCAAACAAGCATAGGGGTATGCTTATATCTTTTCAAATTTGTGTTTTCATTTTCTTTGGATAGATATCCAGTAGGGCTATATTGTATGGTAGCTTTATTTTTAATTTTTTGAGGAACCTCTGTGTTTTCCATAGTGGCTGCACCAATTTCCATTCTCACCAACAGTGCATGAAGGTTCTTTTTTTTCTATATCCTGGCCACCACTTCTTATTTCTCGTTTTTTTTTTTTATATTATCCATTATAACTAGTATGAGGTAATATCTCATTGTGGTTTTGATTTACATTTCCTTAATGATTAGTGCTGTGGTGCATATTTTCATGTGCCTGTTGGCCATCTGTATGTCATCTTTGGAAAAAATCTGTTGAGAACTTCTGCCCATTTCCTAATTGAAGTGCATTTTTTGTTGTTTTCATTGAATTATATGAGTTCTTTATGTATTTTGAATATTAACCCTTTATTAGATCTGTGATTTGCAAATATTTTCTTTCATTTAGTAGGTTGGATTTTTGTTTTGTTGATGATTTATTTCACTGTGCAGAAATTTTTGGTTTGATGTAGTCCCATTTTTTTTTTTTTGCTTTTGTTTCCCTTGACTTGGAAGTCAGATTTAAACAAACATTGCTAACACCTATGTCAAGAAGCTTACTGCCTGTTTTCTTCTAGTAGTTTTATAATTTCTTACATTCAAGTTGTTATTCCATTTTAATTTTTGTATATGATATGAGATGGTGATATAGTTTAATTTTTTTTTACATGTAGCTGTGCACTTTTCCTAACACCATTTATTGAAGAGACTGTCCTTTCCCCATTGTATATTCTTGCCTCGTTTAAGTTAATTGTCAATATGTATATGTGTGGGTTTATTGTTGGGCTCTCTATTCAGTTCTGTTCATCTCTGTGCCTGTTTTTATGCCAATATCATTCTATTTTGATTATGACAGCTTTGTAATATACTTTGAAATCAAGCAGTGTGATGCCTTCAGCTTTGTTCTTTCTCAAGATTATTTAGGCTCTTCAGGATATTTTCTGGTTCCACACACATTTTAGAATTATTTGTTGTAGTTCTGTGAAAAAGACCTGGAATTTTCATAGGGATTGCACTGAATCTGTAGATTACTTTGGGTAGTGTGGACATTTTAATAATATTAGTTTCTTCTAATCTTTGAGCATGGTATATCTCTCCATTTATTTATGTCTTCAGTTTCTTCCATCAGTATCTTACAGTTTTCAGTATACAAGTCTTTCACTTCCTTGGTTAAATTTATTCATAGGTATTTTATTCTTCGATGTAGTTGTAAATGAGATTGTCTTCTTGCTTTCTCTGATTGTTATTAGTTTATAGAAATGTGCACATTTTTACATATTAATTTTATATCCTGTAACTTCACTGAATTCATTTATGAATTCAGGTCATTCTGTAGAATCTCTAGGGCTTTCTATATATAGTATCTGTTATCTGCAAATAGTGCTAGTTTATTTCCTGTTTGGATGCTTTTTATTTCCTTTTCTTGCCTAATTGCTGTAGCCTGGATTCCCAATACTCTGTTGAATAAAAATGGGAAGAGTGAAAAGAGAGAGAGGCAAACCACCAGAAACTCTTAACTATAGAGAACAAGCTGAGGGTTGATGGAGGGGAGGGGCAGGGGATGGGCTAAATGGGTGATGGGTATTGCGGAGGGTACTTGTGATGAGCAATGGGTGTTATACATAAGTGACAAATCACTAAATTCTACTTCTGAAACCAATATTACACTTCATGTTAACTAACTACAGTTTAAATAAAAACTTGAAACAAAAAGGAAAATGGACATCCTTGTCTTGTTCTTAATCTTAGAGATAAAGCTTTAGCTTTTTACTATTGAGTGTGAAATTAGCTGTGGGTATGTCATATATGGCCTTTATTATCTTGAGGTATGTTCCCTCTATGCACACTCAGTTGATAGTTTTTATCATAAATGGATATTGATTTTTTCAAATGCTTTTTCTGTGTTTATTGAGATGATCATACGATTTCTATCTTTCATTTTGTCACTGTGGTGTTATCACTTTAATCAATTTTCAGATTTGAACCATCCTTGCATCCAAGGAATAAATTTCACTTGATCATGGTGTGTCATCCCATTGATGTATTGTGGGATTCAGTTTGCTGTTATGCTATTGAGGAATTTTTGCATCTATGTCCACGAAGATTATTGACCTGTAATTTGTTTAATCTGGTTTTGGTATCAGGGTAACTATGGACTCATAAAATGAGTATGGGAGCCTTCCCTCGTCTTTAGTTTTTTTGGAAGAATTTGAGAAGAATAAGTAATCTTCTTTGCATGTTTGGTAGAATTTAACAGTGAAGCCATCTTCTCTTGTACTTCTGTTTGTTGGGATGTTTTCGATTACTGATTCAATCTCCTTACTAGTAATTGGTCTCTTTAGATTTTCTGTTTCTTCATGATTCAGTCTTGGAGGATTATAAGTTTCTAGGAATTTATCCATTTCTTCTAGATTCTACTTGTTTTTGGTATGTAATTATTCTCAGTGGTCTCTTGATCCTTTGTATTTCTGCGGTATCAGTTGTAACTTTTATTTCTGATTTCATTTATTTGACCCCCCCTTTTTTTTCTTGGTGAGTATTGTTTGTCAATTTTGTTTATCTTGTGAAAGAACCAGCTCCTAGTTTCATTGATCTTTCCTATTATCTTTTTAGCCTCTATTTTATTTATTTCCATTCTAATCTTTATTTTTTCTTTTTTTTTTTTTTTGCCAACTTTGGGTTGATTTTGTTCTTTTTCTAGTTCCTTTAAGTGAAAGTTAAATTGCTTAAGATTTCTCTTCATTTATGTGTTAGGCTTGTATTGCTATGAACTTTCTTTTTAGAACTGCTTTTGCTGCATCTCACAGATTTTGGTATGTTGTGTTTTTGTTCTTATTTGTCTCTATGTATTTTTTTTTATTCACTATGATTTATTTTATGACCAGGTAGTTATTAAAAGACATGTTATTTAATTTCCACATATTTCTAGTTTTTCCAATTTTTCTCTTGTAGGTGATTTCTAATTTCACATTTTTGTGGATGCAAAAGATACTTGATGTGATTAAAATCATGAATTTCTTTTTAAAAAACCACTAATTTCTTTTTTATTAAAATATTTACTTTGAAAGAGAGACAGGAGTGTGTGTGCATGTGTGATTTGGGGGAAGGGCGGAAAAAAAGAGGTAGACAGAGAATCCCAAGCAGTCTTCACTTTCAGTGTGGACCCTGACGTTGGGCTAGATCTCACATGACCTTTGCCAAAATCAGGAGTTGTATGTTTAACCAACTGAGCCACCAAGGCATCCCTAAAATTTCTTGAGACTTGTTTTGTATTCTAACATGTGATCTATCCTGGAGGATGTTTCATGTGCACTTGAGAAAGAATGTGTATTCTGCTGCTTTTGGATGGAATGGTCTATATATATCTATTAAGTCTATCTGGTACAATGTAGTATTTAAGGCCAGTGTTTCCTTATTTCTATCTGGATGATCTATTCATTGATAAAAGTACAATATTAAAGTCCCCTACTATTGTCTTCCTGCCAGTTTCTTCATTTAGGTCTGTTAATATTTGCTTTATATATTTTGGTGCTTTTGTGCTGGTTACATATATAGTTATAAATGTTACATCTTTTTGCTGGATTGACTCCTTTATGATTATAGTGTCCCTCTTTGTCTTTTATTATATTCTTTGTTTTGAAGTTTCTTTTGTCTGATATAGCTACCCTAGCTTTCTTTTCATTTCCATTTGCATGGAATATATTTTTATATCCTTTGACTTTCAGTCTCAGTATGTCCTTACTTCTGAAGTAAGTCTCTTTTAGGCAACATATATGTCCTACTTTTTATCCATTTATCCATTCTGTGTCTTTTGATTGGAGAACTTAGCCTATTTTCATTTAAAGTTATTATTGTTAGATATATAGTTATTGCCATCTTTTAAATTGTTTTCTGCGTGTTTTTGTTGTTCTTCTCTGTTCCTTTCTTTGCCTCTTTCTCTTCCCCATGGGTTGATATGACTTTCTGTACTGTTATGTTTAGATTCCTTTCTCATTATTATGTATTTACTGTAAGTTTTTGCTTTGTGGTTACTGTGAGGTTTACGTGTATCATCCTATGTATATAACTGTGCACTGTAGGTTGATAGCAACTTAAATTTGAACACATTCCAAAGCTTTACACTTTTACTCCCCCTCCACATTCAGTGTTTTTGATGTCACTTTGCATCTTTTATGTATCCCTCTACTAATTATTGTAGTTTTAATTTCACTAGTTTTGTTTTTTCACCTTCTTAGTAGCTTTATAAGTGGTTAATCCATATCTTTGCTCTCTGTTTACCTTTTACAGTGAGATTTTTTACTTCTGTATGTTTTCTTGCTGCTAACTAGTGCAATTGCTTTTCAGCTTAAACAAGTTTCACTAATATTCCTTGTAAGGCTGGTTTAGTAGTGAGTAACTCCTTTTGCTTTTGTTTGTCTGGAATACTCTTTATCTGTCTTTTACATCTGAATGATAATCATGCTGGGTACAATATTCTTAGTTAGAGGTTCTTTCCTTTCAGCACTTTGAATATGTCAATGCTGCTCCCTTCTGACCTGCAAAGGTTCTGTCCTGCTGAGAAAATCTGCTGATCGTCTTATGGGGGTTCTCTTGCATATACCAATTTGTTTTTCTCTTGCTATGTTTATGATTTCTCTCTTTAACTTTTGCCATTTTAATTATAATGTGTCTTGATTTGGGTCTCTTTGGGTTCATCTTTTTGGAACTCTCTGGACTTCCTGGACTTAGATGTCTGTTTTCTTCCCATGGGTTTGGAAATTTTCAGCTATTATTCCTCAAAGAAGTTTTCTGTCTCTTTCTGTCTCTTCGCTTTCTGCAACCCCTTTAATGTAAATGTTATTTGATGTTGTTCCAGTGGTCCCTCGAGCTGTCTTTACTCTTTAACATTCTTTTTCCTGTTTGCTGCTGTGTGGATGAGTTCCATTGCTTTATCTTTTTAGCTTGCAGATTGGTTCTTCTGCTTCATCTAGTCTACTATTGAACCCCTATAGTGTATTTTTCAGTATAGTTACTATATTTTTCAGCTCTGTGACTGTTGTTTGGTACTTTCTAATGTTTTCTCTTTCTTGAGGTTCTCACTGTGTCTGCCTGTTCTTCCCCTGAGTTTGGTAAGTGACTTTATGACCAATACTTTGAATTCTTTATCAGGTAGATTACTTCTCTCTTTTTCTGCAGTTTTATCATATTCTTTCATTTGAAATATATTTCTCTGTTTCCTAATTTTGCTTGCATTTCTGTGGTTTCTATGTATTAGGAAAAATAGGTACCTCTCTGTTGTGAAGGAGTGGCCTCGTGTAGGTGATGATCCTTTTCATTTAGCTATGGTCTAGCTTTTAGCTGTCTCTTGAAATTTTGTGATTGTCTAAACCAACTGGTTTATTCTTGATATGCCCCCATTATTTAGGGTGCACCATGACCTATCAGTATCCAAGGTGGGGGCATATCATTTAGCATATAGTTTCAGGCCAGTCCCTCAGGTTGCAGCTTTTAAAACACACAAGCATAGGGGCATCTGGTTGGCTCAGTTGGTGGAGCATGCAACTTTTTTTTCTTAATGTTTTATTTATTTCTGAGAGAGAGAGAGAGAGAGAGACGGTGTGAGCAGGGGAAGGTTAGAGAGAGAGGGAGACACAGAATCTGAAGACATGCTCCAGGCTCTGAGCTAGCTGTCAGCACAGAGCCTGATGCAGGGCTCGAACCCATGAACCATGAGATCATGATCTGAGCGAAAGTCGGAAGCTTAACCAACTGAGCCACCCAGGCACCCCAAGGAGCATGCAACTTTTGATCTTGAGGTTGAGTTTGAGCCCCACATCAGGTGTAGAGATTACTTAAAAATCAAATCTTAAAAAAAAGGCAAGCTTATACAGTCATGTTGGGCCACAATCATAATTCTGCTAGCCTCCAGACCAAGAGATCTGGAGGTGTTCCCTGGGCAACAACTGCAAAACTAGGGGCTCCGGATGATTATATAAGCTCCTTTTTGGGAAGAATGATCCAGCTGTAAGGAGGTCAGCAGGTGCACAAGGATGGTGTCTCACTGCTTACATTTCTTGGTAGCACCTCCTTTAGCCTCTAGATATGTGGGAAACCTGAAGCCTGTACCTCAGGCTGCAGCCCCAGGTTAAGTAAGTAGTCCCTTTTTTTACAGGAAGCCTAGGGCTGTGTTTCTGTCTGCTGTTAGTACAGTGCCCTAAGGGTGGTGGCCTGTCAATAATTGTCTTTCTGATTGTTACAGTCCCAAGGAGCTCTGGAATGCTAGTCCTCTTGACACCAGGACCTGGCGGTCAAGAGATGTCCCTGGTGTACCTGCTAGCCTTAGCAAGGCAGTTGGGTCGTGTGAAGGGCAGGACATGATTGACTGTTTCTGAAAGGCAGCAGGAATGTGTCTTGACTGCTCACACAGACTTCAGCAGTGCATGTGAGAGTGTCTTGTCTGTGTGCACTTGCTGGCTTTTGGCTGGGAGAATGCCATGATCATTGATGCTGGCCAGCCCTTGCCAGGGGTTGGGGAAGTATAGAACTGACCATTTTAGCAGACTTTAGCTAAGGAGGGGAGATGTCTGTGACAGATCACAGTCTCTTACCCCAGCCAAGGAACCGGGGAGCACTGCCAACTGTCCTTGCTCTCTGTCCTCAGGAAGTATGGAGGCCACTTACCAAAGCCTTTATTGAGGGGATGGGGTGTTGTATCCAAGCTCACCTACCTTTTCCAGCAAGGTGTGTGTAGAATGCAATAATGGTAGCTGCCAGCATCTCTGTCACTGGGGAAAATCTCAGCGGTCCAACCCCTCCTCCCAGTGACCCCAGATCAGGAAATGTGTCTCCCTCACATATAGTCTAGGCATTTTTCAAACTTTTTTTTTTTTTTTTTTTTTTTTGCTGGGTCTGGGGTGAGTAAGACAGCATATGAGCCCTCTAAGAGAGGAATCTCAGTGTTTTTATAGCACTTGGAGCCCTTTCTTTCATAAGACATTGGCCCCATTGGCTTTGCAGATCAAACATTCTAGGGCTCATCTTTGTGGTGCAGAACCCAGGGGCAGGAGTGCTGATGTGAGGCACCCACCCCTTACTCTTCTGGGAGAAGTGAGTGTGCAGTAAGAGCTCTCTCTATTGTGTTTCACCATACGTGGGGGGGGGAGGAGGGGAAGGGAGGGGAGGGGGTTTGTGAGACTGTGTCCTGCATCTCCTACCCATCTTGATATGATCCTTTTATCATTTGTTGTGGAGATCAGTTCATCTAGTTTCCAGATCCTTTTCAAAGGGAAATGATCCATATGTAGCTATGGATTTGGTGTTTCTGTGGGTGGAGGTGAGTTCAGGATCTTCCTACACCGCCATCTTGGACTTCCTCCTGGTTTTTCTTTTCATAACCAAAAATAGCAATGCAAACTATAGCATCTGTGTTATACACATTAGGATTCAAATTATGTAAATCCCTAATTCCACACACAAAAAGGATTTATATCAGATTCTATTTATAAAGTCAGGAAAATTCCTTTCACCAGAGCCTTAATTCTTGTATTTTTCAAGTGCTTTTAAAAAGAAAGAGCCATTTAAAAAAATGCTTGCAACTTACTGTATGAAGATTTTATATCATCTGGTGAGTCCATTGTACTTTTTCCTATAGTCATTTGAGGGTAGTTGGACTTCACACAACCATATTGATCAAAGTTAGGATCATTATATCCTCATCCCGTATACATATTTTAGAGCCTATCTTTGACAACTCTATCTCACTGTTGCCCTAAAAATCCCTTTCCAAACGAGTCAGATGCTCTCTTCTTTCCTGCTCATCTGCATCTCCTAGGAAGTGAGAAGTTTTAGAGTTCCTTAAAATTCTAGTGTATTCTAATGTAGTAGTGTTCAAACTTTTTTTGACCCTTACCATAGATGCATATATGTTTGTCAGAAGCAATAATTTTCAGAAATGATACAGTGAGATGCACTATAGTATTTACCATTACTTTTTTTCCTTTTAATGCTTATGACCCACCACACTGTGTATTAGATCATAATCATGATTCAGTAATAGAGATTTAAAGTTTCCATGGCTTGTGGAGAAGCCCCAAGGCTCGCCATACATTTGCTATTCCCCAATCTGTTCACCATGACTTTGTCTTAGAAGTGTTACGTGTAATCTGGATGTCTGGTAACATCAGAAGGCTGCATGAGTTGCCCTACTTCTGAGTGCTAGAATTAGTGTCCTCGTTCTGTAGAGAAAACGCAAAACAATACCAGGCTTACTAATATCCACCATGAGTTGAATGCTTACTATGTGTCAGGCACTATGATTGACATACATAAGATCTAATCTTAAAAACTATTTTGAAAATTAGGACTAGTGTTACCATATTGGTGGCAAAGTAGGGAGAATGAGGCACACAAAGCTTAGAGACATTAAGTAACTGGTCCAAGATTGTATAGTTTATAGGTGGCTTTATAGCTCAGATTTTTCTCACTACCATATGTTTTCTGAGAAGCGTGTTCCAACGTGAAGGGTGTTTTTTAATGCTCCTCTTTATGGTGCCTAAGGAGAATTGAGAAACCTGGAAAAAACTAAAGCCCCAAATTGGACTTTGATAATCTAGACTGTAAGCATTCTTGCTGCTTAAATAGAGAACTCAGGCAATGTCAACATAATCAGGTCAGTGCTCTCTTAATACAGGATGAATTAAGATTTCTTCGGTAATTGTGGGCAGTTCCAGGAGCAAAAGTTATGTCTGTGATGTGAAAAGTCTGCTGTGGAGTTCTTTGAAGCCAAAGTTTATAGAAAATGTTTAGGACCATGCCCATTTCTGGTTTTGACTGGTGTTTCTCTATTAGCACTGAGTAGTAACATAAGTTCTTGTTAGTTATACCCCACATGGAAACATGGCTTACAAATGCCATTATTGGTAATGGGCTCAGCCACTTCATAAGGAACCTTGGCATCCTGAGTACTGTTGGGAGAAGCAAAAGCAGCAGTTAATCTCTGTAATGTTTAGGCATAATGACTAGCAACTTACACACTTGCAAGCAGGTCTTGAGAAGTTCATTCCATCCTTCTCCCTTCTCTTTGTTTACTCCCTCACCCAAGGGACATTTTTCCTGTGCCCCTACAGAAGAAAAGTTTGTGACAAAGGGATTGAAAGTGTGGCACTAGGTTTCTGAGTTAGCCTCTGGACTCGCATTGTCCAGTATGGAAGATATTAGCCACATGTACTATCAAGCACTTGAAATGTGGCAAATCAGAATTGAAAAAATTACATATCAGATTTCAAAGACTTAGAGTATGGAATTTTGTTGTTAATTTTTTAATATTGATTACATGTTGAGATAATACTTCAGATTCTTTGGCTTTAATAAAATGTTAAAATTGTTAAAATTAACTTTTTATTTTTTTAAATTTTCTTTTTAAGAGTTCTTTTTTTTATTTTTGAGGGAGAGAGCATGCACATGTGCGTAAGCAGGTGAGGGGCAGAGAGAAAGGAAGAGTGAGAATCCCAACCAGTCCCCACTCAGTGCAGAGCCCTACACAGAGGTTAAACTAATGAACTGTGAGATCATGACCTGATTCGAGATCAAGAGTCAGATGCTTAACTGACTGAGCAATCCAGGTGCCCCCGCCCCCTGCTTTTTTTACTTTCTTAATGTGGCTACATGAAAACTTTAAATTACATATGGGCTTCCATTATATTTCTTTTGGAAGGAGTTGATTCTAGACCAGTGCTTCAGCTACCTTACCCAACCTAGCTTTGAAATATGGCCCGTTAGCTAACTTCAGGACACCCTTCCTCTATTCAAAGAAAGGTAAATTTTTCTGTCTGGTCTTCTGATCCTTTCTCCCTTACACCTGGTTGAAGGAATATTTGGTGATTTACTGGACAGGTGGGGCACATAAAAGAAAATCAAGTTTGTCAATCTGAAGGTGAGGACAGCCCTGTTTGATGGGATGGGAACACCAAGCCCAGAGGCAATGAATTTGCTGTCAATATCCTATGAAGCAAGTTTAGGGAAGTACAGCAAAGTTCAGATTTTCCATTTTGAAAACCTCGGTGATTTTTTTTTTAAGAATTTTTTAAAATGTTTACTTATTTTTCATACACACACACACACACACACACACACACACACTTTCTCTCTCTCTCTCTCTCTCTCTCTCTCTCTATCTGCTAGTTGGGGAGAGGCAGAGAGAGAGACACACACACAGAATCCGAAGCAGGCTCCAGGCTCCAAGCTGTCAGCACAGAGCCTGAGGCAGGACTTGAATTAACAAACTCTGAGATCGTGACCTGAGCTGAAGTCAGACACTTAATCAACTAAGCCACCCAAGTGCCCCTCAGTAATTTTTGTTTTTGTTTGAAATATCAAATTCTTCCAGGATAAGAGCTCCTTGTTTTTATATGCTCCTTTTGCCTAGTCACAGTCTGTTTGGTTTACTCCCCAAGCCACCAAAGCCTTAGTGAGTCCAGCCTTAAGGAGGGAGATGATAGGTTGTCAATCCCTGGTCCTTGGGAGCTAAGGTCCCACTGTGGTTCGTTGGTTGTTTGCAGCCAAAAGGACAAAATTATCTGATGAAAATTGTTTTAAAGGAAGTGAACTACCATGTATGTTTGTATGTGTGTCGTAAAAAAATTTATGTTTTAAAAAAGACTCTATTTTAAAGAAAACATTGTGAGGGATGTCTGGGTGGCTCAGTTGTTTGAGCATCCAACTTTGGCTCAGGTCATGATCTCAGCGTTCATGTGTTCCAACCCCACATTGGGCTCTACGCTGACAGCACAGAGGCTGCTTGGGAATCTGCCTCTTCCTCTTTCTCTGCCCCCCCCCCATAAATAAATAAATAAACTAAAACTTTTTAAAAAATAAAGAATGCAATTTGAGAATAAGAAAAATCACATTTTTCAATTGATTTACAGTGTATTTAAAGGGCGACTACAATTTGTTCAAAAGTGCACCATTATAATCAGATACTATAGCGCCTGCTACTTTATACATTTTCAGTAAAAATTTTAAACCCCTTCAGAAAAATAATTAAGAATATTTAAATGGAGGGTGCCTGGGTGGCTCGGTTAAGCAGCCGATGTCAACTCAGGTTACGATCTCGTGGTTTGTAAGTTCGAGCCCCGCATCGGGCTCTGTGCTGATAGCTCAGAGCCTGGAGCCTGCTTCGGATTCTGTGTCTCCCTCTCTCTTCCCCTCCCCCCTTCATGCTCTGTTTCTCTCTGTCTCTCAAAAATAAATAAACATTAAAAAAAATTTTTTAAGAATATTTAGATGGATGCTAATGTTTATTTACTTAAAATATTAAATGAAAGAGATTTGTTTAAAACATTCAACCCATTAAATCTTTATTATTCCTGAATTTGTGTTACATATAAAGGTTATGTTTATCCCTCCCCACACCAATCAAGTCTTTCACGTTGTGCTCAGATACTGTTTCCTATTAATATTTGCAATGTACATACCAGAGTAATAAATTCTCCTTTGATAAAGCCCACAGCACCAAAATCCTGGGAATAGGTTTATGCCATTATGCTAATTTTGAAGCCACATTTTTCTCTGACCAGAAAAGTCTTTCAAATGTTAATTGATTGATCTTTATTTGGCATTTGAGTAGAGTAGAGTTGTTGACTAAGTAAATATTCTCAGCATCTTTGTCGTCTGTTCACTGGGAAGAAGCTTTATCTTTCCCTTGCCTTCATGTCTTCAGGGATCTCAGGCCAGTCTTCTATATCTTAATTTGATCTTATTTTCCAGGTCATCAATTCAGTTTTACTGAGCCTCACAGGCTTCGTATTCTCACTAATAATGGTGTCTGTCCATTGTTATCTAGATGTCCTCATTTTCCTCTCAGTCTTTTATAGTTTAGAATAGATCTTTCTGAATCTATTCATAGCAGTATCTGTGGCATTTAACACAGATAAAATATTTGCTCATTTTTATTAAGTAGATTTAATACAGATTGCTTGAGAAGTCAGATGTGACTAGTTTATATCAAATATATTATTTTTCAGACCAAGTATTTAAAAGCAACTTAAGTAAGAAAAAAATGATATATAAAGGATACTTAGGAATTGATTTTCCCAGTACTGTGATATTAGTAATCTGAGTAAGGCTACCAGATTTAGCAAATAAAAATATAGGATTCTCACTTAAATGTGAATTTCAGATAAACAAAAATGAATTTTTTAAGTATAGATATGTCCCATGCAATATTAAACCCCATGCAGTTTATGTGGGCATCCTATATTTTGTCTGGGAACCCTAAAACCAGGGCAAATACAGTAGTTTTTAACTCTTGTGAAATTATAAAATTATAAGACAAAGCTTACAGTATAGCTGAGCACATTGAATTGAGTACATTTTCTTTATAGGGCACTGATTCTTGTAGTACTTGCCCTACTTAAATCCTTCAGTAAAATGCAAACAAAAAGCAAAGAAGAATTATTTACTCTTGAAATATTGTTGACCACCACCCTACACCCCCACCCCACCCTGTCCTTCTTCCTCCTCCTCCCCCTCACTTTGCTGACCTTTCCTTGATGGTCCCTAGGGGCAGTGGTACCCTGATGGTGCAGTACCTGCTCTCTCAGTTAAAGCCAGACCACTTAGTCGGCTTCACTTACCCTATCCTGTTTCCATTTCTTCTGAAGAAGAAATATCCTCCTTTCAGGAGTGGCAGATACTCCCTTAGTGGCAAGGGCCGAAGTTGTCCTCTTGACTAATACTCAGGCTTGGAATGCTACATCTTGTTGTTTAAAGAGTCAAAATTAGCCACTAATCCCTTCCTCTCCCTGGCTCTCAGTTTGCTACATTTGTGACAGGTTCTGTGGTTCATGCTGTCCTCAAGTTTCAGGACATTCACCACTGAGATCTTGAACATACCACAATCATAGTCAGCAAGAAATACTAACTTGAAAGAGTGCTGTCTTCAACGGCTACTTAGATCATTGCAGCCCTGCACTTCAGAAAGCATTTTAGCCTTTGCTAAGTTGGAGGTAGATTGCAGCAAACTGCAGCTTCTGTTTATCCTAATACATCTGTGTAAAAGCTTCTTTGATTTTTCTTTCCTATACATCAGGAAGGTAGCATTATGAACTAAAATGTACTGACTTGCTCCAAAGTTACCTTTAAGTATTCCCTGAAAGAGCAGGGTTTTGACCAAAGAGACCATCTGTGTGTGGGGGGGGGGGGGGGGGGGGGGGGGGGGGGGGGGGGTGTTAAAATGTTAACTGTGGCATTGGCTGTGGCAGTAGCCCCGTCAGATAACTTTCTGTCTTACTATGGTTTTTATAAACCCTCTCCCCAAGGAGCCAGCCCAGAGTGCCCAAGAAAGGAAAATTTGCCCCAATCTAGTTTCCATTTGTGGCTCAATATGGTACTTGACCCACCTTCCACTTAAGTAGCAACATAAGCTCGTTTTTTATTCTCTGCCTTTCTACTTGGTTTACTATTTTCTCCTTTCATAAAATCATTTATTCAGTGAGTATCTGTTCAGCCCCTACTATGTATGAGGTACCAGATGTGCTACTGTAGGCAGCATCTCCAGTGGCCAGGAACTGAGGGGAGGTAAAAATATATCTTACCTCCAAGGCAATATATAATAGGTTTTATGTAAGTTTGTACCACTTGGAATTATAAGACTCTAAGAGAAGATAGCATTATTTTTACTTGATATCATTAGGAAAGCACCATAGAAGAAGTCTGATAGAAGCTTTTAAATGGACAGGACTTCAATAGAAGATATTAAAAGTAGGGCCATCCAGGGCAGAGGAACTTGCATAAAAGCATTAAAACTTGGAAGAACCGTGCAATTTTATGGAATGGGATATGATTCAAACGCAATGATACAAGATTTTTTTTCCAGATAGTGGGTGGGACTGTACCGTAGATGGATTTGAATGCTACACAGGAGCAAGGCAGTGCTTTAGGGTGATTGAAGTAGAGAAAAGTTTCTATTTAATTTAGACCCATTGAAATAGTCTAAGCATAAAGTGATAATATCCTGAACTGTGGTGGTGGTACCAGAAAAGGGCACATATCCTAACTGACTAAGCAATGCTTGGTTTGTCTGAAGAATAATATGAATTATTTTCATATTGTGACTGATGGTCGATTATGTCTAATTACCTTCTGCAACATAGGAACCGTTATGTGTATGTAACTTGGTATCAACCACTTACAGCTTTAGAAAAATGAGAGAGCTTTGTAGAATCAGGTCTAAATAAAGAAGCAGTGCCAGACAGGTGCCTGGAAAGGAACCTTTCAGCCCCGTAGCCACTGAATCAAGTGAAAGTACCGTATACAAATGGCAGCTTAATAAATGAGAAGTAAGTGGGGTTACTTTTGCAATTTCTTAATGTTTACCCAGTTACGTTTTTTCTTTTTTTTTTTTTTTTAGAAATTTAGACTTAAAAATTCTCTTCTAGTAATTTAGGTCTATTAGCAATAAAATTGCAGAAAATCTGTGGCCCTTGCAGCATTTAAATCAGAAGTAAACACATGTATTGATTAAAGGGGAGGGGATAGTATTTCAACAGGGAAAGACCACAGCCATAAACTGTTTGTCAATTTTTCTCATGTCAATATTCTAGAACCTGAATAGCTAGCAGTTCAAAAGATAGAAAAAAAAATCCTCATTTCATAAGTATCTTATAATCTTATGAAGTAGAATAGAAGACATTACTCTTTCCTAATTTATAACTTCTAAAAGGCCCTAAAATAAAAGAGGAGGATCTGTATCTTCCTTTGATTTAATATGGTATTAAGAACCTAGTAATGAGCCTATTAAATACCATCGTCCTGAGATGCAGTGAATAGGAAAGAATTTCCTGATTCTTGCCTAACCTTAATCTCAGTCTCCTACTTCAAGCTCTTTTACTGAGAAGGAGTTAACATGTAAACTGTGAAGGACACTTGAGATTTCTAAAACATCGAATTTAATGTACTTTGTTTCTAGTAGGGTTTTGAGCACTTTAATTATATGATTCATCTCTTGTCATTTTTAAAGTAAAACGACTGATTTTAAAATAATGCATCATTTGAATGTATCTTTATCTTTTATTAGTCTTCATAAAAAATGAGATAAAACTCAAAAACCTTTTTGTTATGATGATTTTTGCAGTTTCAGTAGTGGTAGAATTTCTAATTTCGTTTTTAAGATGGAGATCCATTTGTGGCGGGTTTTTTTGTAGTAATATTTGTAACTATTCCCATGTGTCAACTTTGGTAATAATGTCCTTACTCCCAAATGAGTAATTCTGGTATGCATTTTGCCATGAAGAATTTTGGCTTGTAAGCCTGAGTCGTTGTTATCATCTTTGATTTGGGGGCAGATTATTTCTATTTGCTACTGCATTTGACTAAATGAGGTTACAAGAGAATTCAGAACTTAAAACGTTATAAAACTTGGGTCTTTTCATCATAGAGAATATACATTTACCATGCCTGCTTCCCTTGTTCTGATTTATTTAGCACTCATTTACTAAGCACCTACTAAAGTCTCAGGTACCAGGGAAGCAAAGGTAAATAACAACTGATCATGGTCTACCTAGAGGTGTTAATCACATGAGCGTATTCAGACATGGGTACCAGTTAATTAATATAGCTGAATGGAAGAACCAAAGGTTAATTGATTAAGGGAGGAAAAGGAAAAAGACAGCTTTCAGAATACCTTTCTGGATGTCAGTTCAGTCATGGAATTTCACTCTATTGAGCCTGAAAATATAAAAGGACACCTGATTATATGGAAAATTCTGACTAGAGTTTTTGAGTTAAGTTTTAGATGTTAGACCAGTAGTTCCTAAATAACAATTTGTAGACTTTTGCTTGTGGCTGTGTAGGGATTTGTTAAAAATATAGCTCACCTGGAAGTACTATAGAGATTTTGGTAAATCAAATCAAGGTGAGATCTGGGGATATGGGTTCCAAAATAGCTTCTCAGATGATTCTGATAATCAGTAAGGTTTGGCTTCTACTGTAGTAAAAAGCAAGGAGAGAGTAGACAGCTGGTAGTTGAAGTATCAGGAATGGATAGGATTCCCAGGAAGAACATGGAGGGTGAGCAGAGAACAAGGTTAAGGATTATCAGATAAGGGGGACTCAAGCAGAAACTCACCAAAGAGTCTGAAAAGGAATATAGTGTGTTGAGCTGGAATGTATATTTACCTAGATCTCCTAAGTCTAACTATAATGCTCATTTCTGAATCAATATAGAGGGAAAAAAGTATAGAATAAAAATCTCTTAGGTTTCCACCCATGATTTGGCTTTATTCCAGAAGGGATTAATCAAGCTTCAAATGTGCTTTTCTGCAAAAAAATTTTTTTCTACTTCCCGAAGAAATCTGTTGGAGAAACAGAAATTGACTCTCTTGAATGGGAAAAATTGAACAAAGTAGATTATCAGAAAAGAAAGTTATAATATTAATCAGAATGTGTAAAACAAAAAAAAATACCTTATTATACACTTACTAGATGGAATTAGAATATTTAATTTATTGAAATAACCTTTTTAATTGAGAACTAGAACTATCATAAGTCTCTCAGGAACAAATCTTTCTGTACTTAGCCCTTCCTATTTCTTTTGTTAGTCTGTGGTGATCAGTGCATCTTCTGCTCATAGGTGAGTAAAATCTTGTGTTAATGGTAATGTGCTATTATAAAAAGGAACAAAATGGCAGTTATATAACCTGAGTTGATATAAAAATTAATTGCCTTTTTCAAAATCCATATCCCAGCATGAGGAGCATTATTGGTCTTAAATGATTTTTAAAATACACACGTTGGTGGCATTTACTTAGAGATTGGTCACTTACACTCACTCTTCTTTTAAGCTTTAGGTAGGTGACCCTCATGTAAGTGAATTATAGGATCACTTCAGTAATGGTATGTTCTCCTTTTCATTTAGTGGTCTTCACTTCACTAATCACGTAGAGATTTTGGGAAAGCTCAGTAAACAAGTGGTCAAATGGTCGGTAGTGGTTCAATATGTTTAAACTTTAGGGTTCTATATTAAAGGTGATTTTTTAGAAAGTCATCTGAATTAACACAGTATTAGGGGACTGTTTTATTGTGAATAATACTTTGTCATAGAGGAAAAGGTAGGCAATGATAAATATCTTTGAATAAACAAAACTTACTGGTGAGAATACCACAGCGAGAACTTCAAAATTATTGATGGTCAGGGGCGCCTGGGTGGCTTAGTCGGTTAAGCGTCCGACTTTCGCTTAGGTCATGATCTCGCGGTTCGTGGGTTCGAGTCCCGCGTCGGGCTCTGTGCTGACTGCCGGCTCAGAGCCTGAAGCCTGTTTCAGTCTGTGACTCCCTCTCTCTCTGACCCTCCCCTACTCACGCTGTCTCTCTCTCTCTCTCTCTCCTAGAAATAAATAAAAATATTAAAAAAAATTATTGATGGTCAGCTTGTTATAATATAACCAGTTATGAAGGTAAAGAGGAGCATAGGCCACACAATAGTGGCACCACTTCTGACACTACTTGTAAGTTCAGGGTGTTATCAGAATCACCCTTAGGTTCTACAATTCACTAGAAACACTCAAGGAACTCAGTGAAAGCTGTTAAAATCATGGTGCCAGTGTATTCTAGCTAAAGGATACAGATTAAAGCCAGCCAAAGGAAGAAGCACATTGGGCAGAGTCCAGGAGAAATAACAGACATGAAACTTTTTTTGTCTTTTCCTCATGAAGTCATTGACAACATAGCTTTCCTGGCATCAGTGTGGAATGATACACATGGAGTATTGCCAGCTTCATTTAGGGGAGCTCACTTGAGTCTTACTGTGCAGAGTTTTTATAGGAGCTTTTCATATACTGCCCACGTGACTGGCTTTTAGTTTTCAGTCTTGTTGTAGATAGAACTAATACTGCATGGCCCAAACCCCATAATAAGTCACATTGTTAGACTGTTGGGTGGCCAAAACACCTCCTACCAGGCATGATATTCCAAGGGACTAGACATCACCTCCTGGTAACTCCAGCCCTCTTTTTGTATAAGGTTAGTTCTTTACTACACACTAATTCTTTCAGGTAATAAAAGCAGATGAGATCGCACAAGAGGTCACAAAACTGACTCCAAAGGCCATGAAGTGAAATGGCCAGATGAAATGGTTCCTTGTTGTCCCCAGGACTAAGTTAAAACATCTTCATTCAATATGACCTTTCCATATTCTAGATCACACTCAACTTTCCCCTTTATGAATTCCCCTTTGTAGACAATTAGAGTCATATTTCCTACGCATGCCAAGTGCTTTCTTGCTTTGGATCCTCTGCTTACACCACCCTTATTATTATATAGTTGACTCCTGAACAAAATGGCTTTGAGCTGTGTGGGTCCATTTATACACCGATTTTATTTGATAAATGCAGTATGGTATTGTAATTATAATTTTTCCTCCTTATGATTTTCTTAACATTATTTTTCCTCTAGCTTACTTTATTTTTTTAAATGTTTATTTAGTAACTTTGAGAGGGTGGCAGGGAGTGAGCAGGGGTAGGGACAGAGAGAAGGAAGAGAATCCCAAGCAGGCTCTGTGCTGTTAGTGTGGAGCTGGACATGGGGCTCCCACAACTGTGAGATTATGACTTGAACCCAACCTGTCATCTTCTGGGGACGGCCCCTTTCACCACGTGAACCCTTCTGTAGTCACTTTCTTTACTGGCTTATCATAGGTAACTTTGCCCGTATCATTTATTTGACTCTTAGCAATATGTTTCCTTCCATTGATATTCGCACCTGTATTTTATGTTTACAAGATCTTAATCTCTTGCAATTTAGGGGTATTATGGACTATATCCTATTTTTTGTTTTGTTTTGATCCCCTGTCTCCTAGTACAATGTCTTGTACATGGCAGGTGTTAGATGTTTGAATGGTAAATTTCACGTAGACACGTGCAACCAGAACATATTATTCAAGCATATGAATTAAGACATATTGTAAAAATGATCTAAATTATACTTATAAATTTCTGAGGTAGCCATGTTAATCCACAAAAGTATTGGAGCAATTTTTGGCAATTCATTGAAGACATCTGCAAACAAAGGTTAGCAAAACTCTAGAAAATGTCTAGAGAACTGTTGACATTCTGCTCCCACCTCACAACTTTTGCACGTTTTCCCCTTTGCCTGTAACACTCTTTCTGTAAATAGTTGAACCCACACTGAGAAAGGCATCACCATCCTACCTAAAATATCAGGCTTCTCCTCACTATCTGTTTACATTGTTTCATCTTTTAAAATAGTATTTTAACTAACCAGGATGATGTACTTGTTTTTTGTCTATTTTCCCTGCTACTAGAATTTAAGTCCTATAGGGGAAGAACGTTGCTTTGCCAACAGTTGTATCTTCTGCACCTACAGTAATGCTTGATTCTTAGTAGGTAACTCAGAACTAGTATTTGTTGAACACATAAATGAATTTGTACTATGCAACCAAACAAAGCTTACTTTTTTGTACCTTCAATTTTTATGTCATTCAATTTAAGATGTAATTTATCTCAGAGAGTTTCAAAGAGAAGGATTTAAAGCAGTTGACAGAGTAGTAGAATATTTTCTGAAATTATTAAAAATTGTTCAGCCTGTAAAAACAATAACTAGGTATGTACATAGTCAAAATTAATAAAATGATAAAATTTAAATATTAGGTGCAAATAGACATTTTATCAAATGATAGTTACTAGAGGTGTTCTTTAGCTTTGTGGAAAAATTAAAGAATGTTACTTTTATACAATGGGAGTAAATATGAAACTCTTAAAATTTTTATTTTTTATTAAGGGGTTTGGTAAAGATCATAATTTTTAAAAATAATACAAAGTTAGACATGCATCTTACTTTGAAAAATAATACCATGGAGTTCAGTTACTGTACTAAATTCCAGCAGAAGTTGCAGAGTTTACCATTGCTCATTGAATGAGTTTCCAAGACTGTCAGTTGAACCTTTATTTTGGGACAATGAGTGGTTAGCAACCCTGGAATGAGGACATTTCCAAATATGGCCATAGATGCATTTGGTGGGTGTATTTGGAGTCTAAAAGTAACCCCAGGTATTTGTCATAGAGAGTCATCTCTGCTCTGACCTAAATTTCATAAGAACTCTGGGAAATCCAGGTTGTGCCCATAGGCTACAATGCTGCTTAGTCTTCCAGTCCCCCAAAAATGCTTTATGCTATTCAAATATTTCCTACTCCACTCCTGGCACTTCCTTCAGGATCAAGGTATCTGTCATGAATATTGACTGGTCTTAGAGCTACGCACCCTCCTTTCCCCTTTCCTTCCTCTTCCTTTAGTTCTCATTGTTGCTTTTTTCCCTGAAGAGATTTCTTTCTAGTTGAAGTCAGAATGTGGCTTATAGTTTTGACCTTTGTGTCAGGCTTTGACCCTGAGACATTTGGTAGCATGTGTGTTCAGTGCCCAGGAAACAGGTTGCTTACGGTATGATTTAGTTAACATCTCTTTCTTTGCTTCAATAGTATTCCACCTATGCTAAGACTCCCCCTACCTGCATAGTCAAGGACTGAAGCCTGGCAGTGATCCATTCTTTTTGTGTTACTGTTTCTAGCTCACAATTTCAATAGCATGTTTAAAACCAGAATGCACTTTCATATTTTCTCCTTTTATGTCTGCCTCTTTGGATTTTTGGCAAACATCAAGGCAAATAAATCAGACCCACCACTGCAAACCCATCTGCTTTCGGGGACATGTAAGCCGACCAGCTTGTGATGTTTTACCATAGATCTAGCTCCAACATAGAACTGAAGGAGGATCCCTGTGAAGTAAGAATAGAAGGCACGTTCTAAGGTCAAATATTTTTTAAGCTCTGAATCATTTATCTGCCAACTGTGAGTAGGTGCGGTCTACATTGGCATTTTTAGTAACACTAACAAATGGGCATGGTATTTATAAAGATGAAGTGATTTTGTGGTCGATGAGAGGTGAAAATGCAGTTATCCTTTGGATTTGACAATAGGGATTAAAAAGAACAGATGCTCTCTTAGTTGTAAAAATGTAGCAAATTAAGGCACAGTCAAGGTGTTCCTTTATCAGACATTACTTTTATACTTCATCTGGGGCTAAGGTCACATGTGAAAACAATCATCTGCAGTGAAATACCTTTCCAGTTGTTGACATCCCAGAAATTGTTTTATAAAAAAATAATAGTCTATTGGTATCCAAACCTGTCCTCCTAATACTTGTCAGCACTTGAATACTGTATTCATTTTTTTCCCCACAATAAACAAGTTAAGTGATGATTCTTTTGGAATAGGAATTGAAAAGATTGCAGACATGTCAGGGTATATACATAATACTAGAAGAGCAGCTAATATGAAACTCTTGATAGAGACTGTAAATTGAATCCACTTAAAATGGTCAAAAGTTAATTAAGCTACTTATCATATCTCTTAGAATTGATTTTAAATTGATTTTCAACAAACCAAATTATACCCTCTGTTGGACCGTGGATTTTATTTATCACACTAGAGATGAGACCTGTTTTGAAAGTAAAAAGATAATTTAGTCTTCTGACTTAGCAGTTTAGAAATTAAAGAAAATCCTTCAAAGATAAACTAAATAGAAATTTAGTTTCTATGTGTTGGCAGTGTCAGGGCTGTGAGGTGGTGAGGAGGAAGGTAAAACTCAGCTTTTAAGACATTCTTCCAAACCCCTCTCTGTTACTCCCTCTTACTGGTCTGAGTCTGTTTCTGTGTGTGGCCCAATCTGACTGTTGCTTAGACAGGATAGAATCTCAAGGACTTCGCCTACCAGTTACATGCTTGGTGTCGATGGTCCAGAAGGAAGGCATGCAGTGGAAACAGTGGCATTTGTCCTATCCGTAACCATGACGTAAGGCCTTCTCTGATTCTCAGAAGCTAAATTCTGAAGCAGTGATGGAAATGGTAGCTGGCAAATTTAGCTTCTACCACACCCTGTCCTTTCCATCCTCCTTCTGGGTTGTGTACATCTCTATCGCATGGGGATATGCAAAGCTGCAGTCACAATGTTTACCAATTGGTAAAACATTACTTTATGCAAATAATTGTTCACTTTTGCTTTTATTTGTGGATTAACAGAGACAAAGATAATTTAGGACACGTGAGATACATGATAGGAAATTCAGAATGGGGAATGTATATATTAAAATGTCATCGTGCTGAAAACTCTATTCATAATGTCCATGATATCCAAAGAAAAACAGCGGTTTGTTTTATTATTTAAAGTACACACACACAGAAAGATGTCTAAAATGTTATATTCACCAAAACATTTAAAAAGTCAAATGTGATTCTTAAGGAGAAAGAATAATAATTAACAATTACTATTTTGATTTGTTTCTTTAACAGATATTCAGTTTATACCAGTCAGTGTGCTAATAAACACTTTGCATTATTTTATTCTAAATGACATAAATTTGGAATCATTGTCCCATTTTATAGATGAGGAAACTGAAGTTTAGTGAGATTAAATACCTCATTGGGATCCTCTACATATTAAGTGGAGCAGCCAGGAATAGGACCAGTGAGTTTATCTGGTCCAAGCCACTAACCCACCATCCTGGACTGAAGATCAGAACGGGAGATGAATGCCCTGGGAAGTAAATTGTGCATCAAGTTGTGAACCTCTGGGTAGTGGTGAAGTAGCTGCCCATGAGGAAATGACTTCTTCCCTCTTCTCGTTCTGAAGATGACTATCAGCATTTAAGGAGACTCTGCTTATGGGAACCATCCAAGAAGATGACTTCATTATCAGTTTTGGTCGTGCTATAGAATGCTTTTAGCCATATTTTTTTAAAAAAGGTTTTCACATGAAACCTTTTAACTCTAGATATTTCCATGGAAAGATATTTGGCATCTTTTTTGTCCTTATGTTTTCTTATGAAAATTGACAATTATAATTGAAATATATCTAAACAAAATTAACATTGAAG
The DNA here is from genome assembly GCF_003009895.1 of Hyaena hyaena. Classification (NCBI taxonomy): domain Eukaryota; kingdom Metazoa; phylum Chordata; class Mammalia; order Carnivora; family Hyaenidae; genus Hyaena; species Hyaena hyaena. Next base: position 1,454,666 of record NW_024080844.1, on the reverse strand, counting down.
AGAAAAATCATTTATCTTCCTTTTACTGAATGTTAGCTTTGATTCAAGTCTTTGTTGAAGAAGTGAGTGAATTTGGGAAATTAGGTGTGGATTCCGGAAATGTGTGCTGTTTTTAGTCTCAACAGTATGGGTAATTGGGAGGTGGTTAGCTTGAGCTTTGAAAACATGATTATTTTCTCTAGTACATAATTTAATTCATATTAGTCTCTTTATGACTCTAATGTACCTTCTGACCTTCAGTTGTATGAAAGGGATCGGTGAACAGTATAGCAAAATATTTTATTTAGTTTATAAAATGAAGTTCCAGAAATTATTCCCTTAGTCAGCTGAGAACGAGCAATATGTTGGAAGAAAACTCTAGAAATGCACATTTATAGAGAGCATTTTAAAGTAACCCTAGGAAGGGATGGTTCATTAAAGTAAGGAAAAATTGATGATTTCTACTTTCATTTAATTTTTACCCATTTATTTTTAGAAACAAATAAGATTCAAGTATGCATAGAAAGAATTACTCCATATTATGCATAGTTACTTTCTAGAAAATTTTGATCAATTTCTCTTTCTCTGAATCAGACTGTTGGTACCATTTAAACACAGTATGATGCCAAATGAGTAGGCAGTTTCTAGGGAATATAGTCCAATGATTTCTCTCCCTTAACATCTTGAAAAGTGTAAAAAGACTTATCCTGTGAACCACTCAGCACATGTTTGCCCCTGAAATAGGTTAGCAATGGCAGTAGTAACATTTTCACTGGTCATCTTTTCAAATAGTTTATAAGGGGAACTATTACTGGGTGGAAAGAAAACCTTTTTATTAGGGAAAACCTGGGCAGTGAAAACTTTCACCTACCTGGTGCCAGATGCCCTACTTTGGGGATCCTCTACTTAGATTCCATAACCCGCTGTATCTTTTTGTGCATTACCTTTATGTGTGCTCCCACCTCCTCTCAAAATTTTCTTTGTCATTAGAAATTGCATTTATGTTGATAAATATAAACTTTCTATGTATCCTGACACTTAAGGTATGGTAATTTTGTTTGTTTCATTTTTATTCAGCTGTAGCCTTACATTCCAATAAGCCTTCAGAATTTCCTCTGGACTGATTTGCAGTGTCTTCAGTGTTTGCTAGCAAATTTGGAACATTTCAGTTTGTGTCCTTTCTCTACATGGTATGAGATCTAATTACCACTCAGTGTGAAATAGCAGCTGAAATGAAAAAAGGCAGCAAGAGAAGGCACTGGCTTAACTCACAGTTAATCAGCCATTTCCTTCTTACATACTTCTCAGCTACAGAGAGAAAAGGGAGACAGCACTCATTAAAGCAATTCATGTATTAAACATTTTTTCCTTTCTTGATTTTAACTAAAATAGGGGATTTGTTCAAATCTTTATGCAACCAAGACATTAAAGAACACTTTTAATTTGCGCTGGGAGTCATTGGTGCTTCTTAAGTTGTGCAAAATATATTCATCATCAGGGCTGCTGGAAGTAGTTCCCTCCTATTGTCCTGACATTTAAACAGATAAAACAACATTCATAGGAATCAAATCCAATCAAATGATTGGTTAATAACTTTTTATAAAGCTTAGAATTTTATTCAATTCTGAGCTCTTGGATCATGAAACCTGTCAAAGAACCTCTAGATTTATCTTTAAAGCCCGTGTCATCTTAATATAGTAGTTTGGGAGGTTTTTGTTCTCTGGAGCGCACGAGTTGATAACCTATCAGCAGGAAAAGATTGATATCTTTACTTCTTTAAATTATTGTGGTCTGAGTTTTCACTTATCAGATGGTCAAAATTGTGAGAAGTTAGTCATGTGTGGTATTGGGCAGGTATGGAAAAACATCTCCTCCACCAGTGTTTGGAGTAGGTACTGTTACACCGCCTCAGAGGGGAAAGTACCTTCATTAAAAATGGAAATGTTACCTATAGTTTGACCTACAGCTCCACCCCTAGGAATCTATTCTTGAACATGTATGTATAAAAATGTTCCTAGTGATATTATTTGTAATACAAACAGAAAATGCAAAAAAATCATTAATAGGAGAATAGTAAATAAACCATCATATATCTTCATCCAGATGTACCTCCTTCTTTTTAATAGCTGCTCTTAAAGACAATAAAATATACTTGCATGTACTGATTAGGAATATTCTGAAGTTATTCTATTACATGAATGGATAGTTTTCTTCTATTTGTGCTTCAAAAAGCAAAGGATGGAGATGTGTGTATACAACTTCCCCCCCGACCTCCCTTCACATGAGCGTATGTTCACACATCTATAGATAGATGGATGAAAGGATACAAAAGAAACTGTTGGTAGCGTTGTAGCTAGTGAATGGGACTATGGGTCTGAAATGGAAGGCAGGTATTTTTGGTGGGGGAAGCATACTTTTTTCTGTTTTTGGCTATTTTTTTACCCATATGCATATATTATTTTTCGTAATTAAAAAGAAATTTTAAATGAATGACCAGGTCTATTTTTTTTCTTTTTTAGGACTCAGCCCAGGAGAGTGTCATCACTCGAGATATTCATCGTACGTTTCCCGCACATGATTACTTTAAAGATACTGGAGGAGATGGGCAGGAATCACTTTACAAGATCTGCAAGGTAGGGCCCTCAACCTCATTTTTTCTAACTTATTTTACAGCGCTGTATCTTAGGAACCCATCTTAAAGACTTACAGATGTTTTTTTCCTGTCTTCATTTCTTATTTGCACTGTGCCCCTTGATGCTGGACAACCAGAGCCCCTTCCTAGCTGAGAGACTTCTTGGCTTTGCATGAGAAAGAATTCAAGAGCAAGTTTAGAGAAAGGGATGAAGATTTACTAAGTCTAAAAGTAAGAAAGGAACTACTTCACAAAGTAGTGATCTCTCATCCCAGATGAGGAAAAGGATCCCCTTGGCCTCTAATGAAGGGTTTTAAATGCTTTAAAAATTTTTTTAAATGTTTATTTATTTTTGAGAGAAAGAGAGACAGAGAGCATGGGCAGGGAGGGGCAGAGAGAGAGGGAGACACAGAATCTGAAGCAGGCTCCAGACTCTGAGCTGTCAGCACAGAGCCTGACACAGGGCTTGAACGCACGAACCATGAGATCATGACGTGAGCCAAAGTCAGAAGGCTTAACCAATTGAGCCACCTAGGTGCCCTGGGTTTTAAGGTTTTAAAGTTAGCTAACGTTTATGGAAAGGGCTTATTCTTTAACTTTGGCTTTATCATTTGCATTGGGTGGTTAGTTTTTCCATTGTCTTAGGGTTGTGAAATTACCTACAGGTAGCAATTTTAAGAGTTTCTGGCCCTTGTGGCTTTTACTGACAGAGGAATGGGGTCTTGTGGTTTTCTATGAGTCAGATTGTGTGACTCTTTTTATCACCTGGTGGCTTTTAGGTTAAGGGTCAGCCTAAAACCAGAATGACTCTACTTAGGTCAGTTTGTCTCTTCAGTCTCCCTTCCTTCCTACCTTAGTTTCCTCTGCTCAGTACTGAGTCCTGAAGGTGACTTTCTGACTGCATGCTCCCTGCCTCCTTGTCGGGGAGGGGGCGCACTGTGGCCTCGCTTTGACTCTGGGGCTAACAGGAAGGGAACTAAAGGTCCTCTCAGGCTACTGTAGTAAAGGCTCAGAGGAGTCCTGATGACTGCCCTTATGCCAGGATAATGTGGCAATTGTCTCAATTTTTGGACACCACATAAATGTAAGAAACAATGTGGGTTTTTAATACTGGTAAGGTCTCTGATACTACTGGTATACTCTAATTTATCCCACATGATACATCTTTGTGTAGTTTTTATGTCCATTTTGAAATCTTTTCCCCCATTAGTAAGCCTGGAAGAAAACTTTTTCCTGAACTTTAGTAAATATGTTCTACTTGGATGTAAAAGATTCTGTTTCTGTTAATGGAGAATAGTTATCAGATTACTAATTTTTCAAAGTTATATCAGAAATGCAAAATGACTTTTTAAATCTTTGCATATAGTTAACTCATATTGTCAATGCTAATTGAGGCCAAAAGCTAACAACTACAAAGTCCATTAAACAGAGTTTTGCCCTTTATCCTCAAACTTAAGATGCCTTACAAAATTTGGTGGGTAAACTCCACATTGCCCTCACGTACCGTTCCAATAAAAGTTCTCTCTGAACAGCAGACTACATGAAAATCTTGTAATAATATGGAGAGAAAGCAAATCCCATGGCTAATTTATAAGTTAGGTAATCAGTTCCTAAATAATTAAACTTATCCTTTTATTGAGTAGCAAAATTTGGCCAGTTAGATATTCAGAAGTACGTTCATATATCAGTGTCATTTTATATTTACTGATTATTTATAATGTTACTTATAAAAGCACTTGCCTGCTTGTGCTAACCAAGTAGGACTGATGCCTAATTCTGCAAATGGCATAGCATTCATTAAAATCCTTCTTGCATGTTTGTAGTTTAGCCCTCTGCCCTCCCCTATCTTTTCTTTTTCCTTCCCTTCTCTTCCCCTTCTCTTCAAATGTAACATTTGGAAGATTATAAACACTGATCAGAAAAATTCTTTTATATGGATATATCATCAGAGCTAGAAATGCATAAATAAAGTCTGAGAGTGTACTGACTTCTGGAAGGGAATACATCATCTAGTTTTAAAAATGCCACAAACCATTGAAAACCATTATGGATATATAATATATTCATTATATGATTGTAAAAGGCAGAAGTAATGATTAAAAATTTTTCTACCAATTTTGAAATTCTGTCAGCTAGTTAGCTTCTGGCTTACATAAGGAAGAGAACAAAATTTATATAGTTTTTAAGTTTACATAGAAGGGTCTGACTTACGGTATATAGGAAAACATTTTCCTCCTAGCATTCAGAATATTTTCAGCCAATCAGTAACTTTTCCCTCAATTTTTCTCTGGTTGATACTAGTTTTTTCACATAACTAAAACAGATGGTTCTATGTGCCTGCAGCCTCTGACTTAACAATTTTGCTTCATTGTAGTAAAAACAGTATTTCCCTCGTTACATAATATTTGCAGGAGAAATATCTGAACCACGACCAAACACAAAAATAAAGTTAAATAGTTGGTATCCCTTGCTTGGATATTGCAGATAATAATCCAACCTTGAATTCATTAGAGAGTATTCATTAATACATTCATACAGCTTGTGTGGCCATGGTTAGATCATCAGTGTATACTTTGCAACATGATTAGACAGTTTTAAAGCCCTTTCTGAGTTAAGAGTATGAACAGTGTAGCTCTAAGATACTTTGTAACTGCTGAGCATTTAAAATTACACTAAATTTTGTAAAAATGTGGAAAACAAAAGAATCATATTAAATGCATTTCAAAATCCAAGGTAGTAAATAAAAGTAGCTAAGGCTGGTAATGTTGTACTAAAATATATATTACCGAAACATTTTACAATGCCCTTTGATAATGGCGAGCAGGGGGGAGCAGAGATGAATATATCAGAATATGTTGGAGAAACCAAAATTTGCTGGTGCCCTAAGTGACACAATCCTTTTTCTCTTGATCTGTTATGTAGTAGTTCAGCGCTCATGCAGGGAAACCTCAGGTGGTGGTGATAACTCACAAATAGGGTAACAAACTTATGAGCACTTTAGAATTTTGAATATTCTTCTCAAGTCTGTGCATACATCTTCCTTTGCTTTTTCTATCAAATTTGAGCCATAGTCTTTCATTTTATGACCTTCATTCCACATCCCCAAAAGTTGCTATATGTAAAAAGGCCATTGAGTGTGGTCTGCCTGTTCTATCATTTTTATTTCTAGAATCATATCCAACATCATACCTCACACACTCAGCAATATACGTTTGAGTTTCTACCCTGGATACCTTGCACAAATCTGAATAAACATTAATCATAGCTTGATTTTTTAAAAGGCTTCTTCACCAATTCTTTTTTCTTTTCCCTTTTTTTTTTTTTTTTTTTTGGTCCCTTCCTTCATCTTTCTTTTGATCTTACTGCACTGGCCAGAATGTCCAATAATAGTGGTAAAATGAAGCAATTATAATGGACATCCTTGTTATGCTCCTTATTGTAAAATAAATGCATCCAATGATTTACCATTAAGAATGATGTATCTTATTTCATCATCAGCAACACACTTATAGATCTTTTTTTTTTTAAAATACAGTGTCTTCCATGTGTTACAATACTTTCAAATTTACAAAGTACTTTCACATACATTACTTCATTTATTTCTGACAACTTCTTACCACTGAAGCCTATACTAGAAATATAATATGCTGTGTTCTTAAATTGAGACAGAAATTATTAAGAGAATTTCAGTTACAATAAGTGTGGAAATCAATTCTGGTTTCAAGGATATAGAAGTCTGACTTTGTAGTTAAAAACTTTTCTGTGGCTCTGGTGACATGAGGAATGATCTGAACTGTCAGATTAGAGGGAAGTCTGTTAAAAATTTGGTGTCATGTTTTAATGGCCCTGTCAATTTCAGGTTTTGCCTCTTAATATCTTTTTCAAAGTAGGAGGAAATTGAAATGGTTCAAAGATTCCTCTGTTGTCATAAATTTATGTGAGGAAGTTAAACTGAAAGTATAATAGAATTCATAGAATTCTGAAAATGAAAAGTTTAGGGTTCTCCTAACTCCCTCCATTCCTCCCTTCTTCCTTCCCTTTTCTTATCTTTCCTATTATTAGTCAGGCCAATAACATATTTTAAAATAGTGTCCTTGAAAGAGGGAAAATATACTAGCACCCCAAGTATCTTTAGCACTTTTCTGATTTAAATATGTTATAAAGTCTATTTTGAGTCGGGAGACAGGTTGGCACAATTTAAAGGACTGAACATCAGGAAATCTGGTTCTTGATTCATGAGCAGACCCACGACTCTGGGAAAATCACTTTTTGGATTTTCTCCTCATTAAGACACTGGAGTTTGATATGATTATTTCAATTGTAATTTGCAGTGATTTTAAGCATTTAAGTTTTTTCTTAAAATATAACAGATGAGTGCAGAAGTTAACAATTCCTATGTCAGGAGATCGATCTATCTATCTATCTATCTATCTATCTATCTATCTATCTATCTATGTATCCAGCCATCTCTCAATACCAGAGCAGGAAGTAAGTGTGTTTTAACTTAGAGACTTCACCTGGCTTTCTATTACTGTGTTTGGATGTGTGTTTCATGCACACATGAAATGGAATACAGTTAGTGAATTACTTTGAGATATACATCTCTTTAAAGATCTGAAACCAGTCAGTCATAGTAATCAGCTAAAATATTGTTCACAACAGCACAGACTTAAGAGACTCTTCATATGCAATTTAATTTGAGTACTATTGCCTTTTGTAATTTTCTGATTTGAGTAACTGCTTTCTGAAAAAGAGGCTACTACTGTGAGTTGAATGGGATGGACCAAATATATTACAGAGTGATCAATATCTTTCTTCATCTGGGTTAATAAGTATAATGGTTTGTGAAAGGACAAAAATAAACTTGAAAATAACCTTGCTTTATCCAATATTGTTCTCAAAACAAGATTGGATTTAATATAAGAACTAAAACATTTCAAGTATTATTTTGATACTAATGATTTTGAAGAATGCAAGTGATCACTGACATTTGTGAAATTAGATATAACATACATTATTTATATTGTTCACTAGGGTTAAGGGGGTATTAATGGTTATAAGGATGACTTATTTTTCACTGACATGATAGTATTTTCTTTTTTGTTGTTGTTGTCATTTATTTATTTATTTTGAGAGAGAAAAGTAGAGAGTATAGGGGTGGGGGTGAGAGAGAGAGAGAGAGAGAGAGAGAGAGAGAGAGAATCCCAATCAGGCACCACACTGATATGGGGTTTGATCCCACAACCCTGAGGTCATGACCTCAGCCAAGATCAAGAGTCTGATGCTTAACCAGCTGAACCACCCGGGTGTCCCAATAGTGTTTTCAATATAAGTTTCTATTTGACTACCTGTAATACAGCTCTCTTCCTTGGGGGTGCCTGAATGATTCCTTGTTTGAATGACAGCATTGACTAAACCCGTTATAGGCCACTCTTCTTTACAAAGCCCAGTTTGCCCAGCAGCATGAGCAAGCTGTGGGACTTCTCCAGCTCACATCCTTGGAATCTGATTGGCTCATTGGTGTGGCAGATTGGTGTTCCTGGATCAAAATTCACCCACAAGGATTTCATTGAGAGCTCTACCTTGGGGGAATCAGGCAGCCCTTAGAGAATCAAGTAGGCCTTTTCTATTCTCTGTGTACCTTCTCTCTCCCTTGAGTTTCTGTCATGCTTCTTTGAATCATAACACCCTTCTAAGGTAGATCCAAATAGGGTGCAGCTTAGGAACCCTTTGAGTCCCTAGGGTCAACTCTGCTTTGCCAGCACATCCTAATGGGCAGTGAATTAAGTGGTTTCGGAAGACCTTGAGGATGGCAGAGTATTCTCATATGAATTAGTTTCCTTAAGGAAAAATTAATTCTTTCAGGTCATACAGGAAGAAGTCTTGGAGAACCTTCCTAAAAATTAGATGATGAAAATAAGACAAAAACAGAGAGGGAGGCAAACTATAAGAGACAAGCAAAATACAGAGAACAAACTAAGGGTTGCTGGAGGGGAGGTAGATGGGGGGGGATGAGCTAAATGGATGATCGGTGCCAAGGAGAACACTTGTTGGGATGAGAACTGAGTGTTATATGTTAGTGATGAATCACTAAATTCTATTCCTGAAACCATTATTACACTATATGTTAACTAACTTGGATTTTAATAAAATTTAAAAATAAATAGACGATAGATAGATAGATAGATAGATAGATAGATAGATTAGATAAATGAATGGCTGAGATAAGTAAATAAAAGCTTACAGCATCGGGGTGCCTCGGTGGCTCAGTCAGTTAAGTGTCTGACTTCGGCTCAGGTCATGATCTCATTGTTTCCATGTTCAAGCCCCACGTTGGTCTCTGTGCTGACAGCTCAGAGCCTGGATGTTTAAGATTCTGTGTCTCCCTCTCCCTCTGCCCCTCCCTGACTTGTGCTCTGTTTCTGTCTTTCTCTCTCAAAAATAAATAAACATTAAAAAAAAATTTTTTTTGAAAAGCTCACAGTGTCAGCATGAAAAGGTGCTCAACATCATTCATCATCGGGGAAATGCAAATCAAAACACAAAGAGAGATACCACTTCACACCTGTCAGAGTGGCTAAAATCAATAACACAAGAAACAACAGGTGTCGGTGAGGGTGTGGGGAAAGGGGAACCCTCTTGCACTGTTGGTGGGAATCCAGACTGGTGCAGTATCAGTCCTTTTTTTTTTCTTTTAACTTGTTTTACTGTTTATTTATTTTTGAGAGAGAGAGAAAGAAAGAGCACAAGCAGAGGAGGGGCAGAGAGAGGGAGACACAGAATCCAAAGCAATTCCAGGCTCTGAGCTGTCAGCACAGAGCCCAACACGGGGCTCAAACCCACAACCCGTGAGATCATGACCTGAGCCGTAGTTATATGCTTAACCAGCTAAGCCACCCAGGTGCCCCACGTATGAGTTCTTTCTTAGGTATATCTATTGCTAATATCTTCTCTACAGCTTGCTGTTTTACTCTATTATCTCTTGATGAACAGATGCTATTAGTTTTTAAAAGGCCCTGTTTATTAATTTTTCTTTTATGGTTAGTATATTTGTGTCTTGTTTAAGAAACATTTGCCTAACTCAAAGTCATGAAAATATTTTCTGATGTAATTTATGAATTTTATCATTTTGCTTTTCACACTAAAGATTATGATCTCTCTATGATTGATTTTGATAAAATGTATCAATTTTTTATAAAATTTATCAATCTTAGTTTTCTCAGAGCTCCAACTTTTGGCTTTGCTGATTTTATCTATTATATGTTTGCTCTCTATTTCATTGATATCTGTATTTTTATTTCATTTATCCCATTTTAAGTTTAATTTGTTGTTTTTTCTCTTAAGATACAAAAAATAAATAATTTTTAGCTTTTCTTTTGTTGTAATAGGTGCAGAAAAGGCTACAAATTGCTCTTAGGAACTACTTTAGATGCATTTTTGTGAAGTTTGTTTTTCTGATTAATTTTATAATCAACATAATTAAGGTTTAATTTGCATATAGTAAGCTGTATCTGTTTTAGACATATAGTTTGATAAATGTTGACACATGTATACAGCTATGTAACCATAATCAAAATACACCACAATCAAGATACCAAACCTACATCAATCTAAAAAGCTTCTGCACAATAAAGGAAACCATCAACAAAGTGAAATGGCAACCTACTGAATGGGAGAAAATATTTGCTAATTATGTATCTGATATCTAAAATATATAAAGTACTCATACAACTCAACACCAAAAAAACAAATAATGCAGTTAAAAAATGGACAGATGATATGAATAGACTTTTTTTCAAAGAAGGCGTACAGATGTCCAATAGGTACATGAAAAGATGCTCAACATCACTAATGCAAATCAAAGCCACAATGAGATATCACCTCATACCCATTAGAATGACTAGTATCAAAAAGAAAGGAAGAACAAGTGTTGGTAAGAATGTGGAGAAAGGGAACCCTTATGCATTGTTGGTGGGAATGTAAATTGGTGCAGCCACTATGGGAAACAGTATGGCATTTCCTCAAAAATTTAAAAATAGAGCTACCATATCCAGCAATTCCATTTCTAGGCATTTATTTGAAGAAAAACAAACAAAAAGCAACTGAAAAAGGTATATGCATTCTTTTGTTTATTTGAAGCATTGTTTATAATAGCCAAGATATGGCATTCTTTTGTTTATTTGAAGCATTATTTATAATAGCCAAGATACGGCATTCTTTTGTTTATTTGAAGCATTATTTATAATAGCCAAGATATGGACACCTTAGTGTCCATATATGGATGAATGGATAAAGAAAATGTGGTATATACATACAATGGAATATTATCAGGCTATCAAAAAGAATGAAATGTTGCCATTTCCAACAACGTAGATGGACCTTGAGGGCATCATGGTAATGAAATAAGTTAGAGAAAGACAAATACCATATGATCTCATTTATACATAGAATCTAAGAATAAATGAAAAATAAAACAAGCTTATAGATACAGAAAACATATTGATGGGTGTCAAAGTGGGAGGAGGGCTAAATGTGTGAAGGAAGTCAAAAGATACAAAGTTCCAGTTATAAATAAATCATGGGGATATAGTATGTGTAGTATACAGTAAAGTGACTATAGTTAATAATACTGTATTGCATATTTGAAATTATTAAGAAAATAGATCTTAAAAGTTCTCATAAGAAGAAAAAATTGTAGGGGCGCCTGGGTGGCTTAGTCGGTTAAGCGTCCGACTTTCGCTTAGGTCATGATCTCGCGGTTCGTGGGTTCGAGCCCCGCGTCGGGCTCTGTGCTGCCTGCCAGCTCAGAGCCTGGAGCCTGTTTCAGTCTGTGACTCCCTCTCTCTCCGACCCTCCCCTGCTCACGCTGTCTCTATCTCTCTCTCCTAGAAATAAATAAAACATAAAAAAAAAAAACTACAAAAAAAAGGAAGAAAAAATTGTAATTGTAGTAAAATAGGTTGATTGTGGTGATCATTTTGTAATATATACAGATATCAAATCATTATGTTGTAGGCCTGATAGTAATCTAACATATTTACTATATGTTATATATTATGTTACATGTTAATTAAACTTCAATAAAAATAAATAAATTTGGAAATGCTTCCATTTCCAAAAAAGAAATGATAGTAGTTCTAAAGGGGAATTATTGGCAGGCAAGTAAAAAAAAAGATTAGAAAATGCTTTTCATGTACTTTTGATTTGGTTTTTTGATACTTCAGTACAAGAAAACCAAAAGAACTCTAGATTTCTTTATGGTTTTGTCATTATGTAAATCAAATAGATTTTCTTTCCATTTAAGTCCTATCTGTTAAAAAAGGATATCAAACATTTATATTGCCCCCAAAATTCCTCATGCCCCTTCACAAAAAATCCTATCTATGCCTGACCTCAGGTAACCATTTATCTTCTTTCTGCCATTATAGCTTCCATTTTTCTATAATTTTATAAATGGATCCTACAGTATATACTTGTAGCTTCTTTCATGCAGTATAATGTCTCTGAAATTCATCCCTGTGGTTGGTGTTTTTGGTAGTCCATTCTTTTGTATTTCTGGGTAGTATGCTATTATAACCCCACCAATTTTGATGTCAGATTTTATTATTGTTACATATATGGTGATATCCTTGACCCATTACATTTGGTGACTTTTAGGTTATTTTTTGGTATTGATCTATCTTAATTTTACTATGGTCAAAGAACATGTTCTCAATGTCTCAACACTTCTGAAAAAGTTTGAGACCTGCTTTCTGATATAAATATGTTTTATTTTGTATCGTTAGATAAAGTCTGTAATCATACGTTTCCAATCTTTTTGTAGCTTCTTTCTTCTCCTGTTTTGTCAGTTACTGATAGAATTGTGCTAACATTCCCAACTGTGAATCTGAACTTGTCTGCTTTTCTTTTAGTGTTGTCAAGTTTTGCTTTATGTATTTTGAAGCTGTGTTATTAAGTGCATAAAAATTTAGTATTAATGTGTCTTCATATTGAATAACCTTATTATCATTATAAAATGTCTTTCTTATTGCCGGTATGTACTTTGATATAAGTATGACCAAATTAGCTTCATTTTGCATTGTATAACTTTCAATATCCTCTTACTTTCAATTGAGTTCTTATATTTAAGGGGCCTCTCCCTTAAGCATCTAATAATTGAACTTTATTATTTTAACTAGCTCTTCAAATTTTGTTTTTTTTTAATTGGAGTATTGAGTATATTTACATTTAATGAACCTATGTATTTAATTTTAAACTTACTATATCACTATTTGTTTTCTATTATGTTTCATCTATCTGTTTTTTCTCTTTATTCCTCTCATTTTTCGCTTTACACTTTATAACTATTATATATAGTTTGTATACTTTTAGTAGTTACCCTAGGGATCACAACAGGCATTCTTGAGATATTAGAGTACACCTTAGGTGAGTACTTGATCACTCCTCTATAAGGCAAGATGTAAGGCAAGAACCTTACATCTCTTTAACTCCATATATTACTTTTTGTTCATTATCCTATTATTATCATGTATTTAATCCTGTACATGTATCAATACCCACTTACCCCCACACACGGAGTTTTTTTTTTTTTTTTTTTTTTAAACTATCCATATTCACTTAGACTTACCTGTTTATCTGTTCTTATGCTCTTCATTTCCTCCTTCATTACCTGCTTCCATATCTGGGATTGTTTTCCTTTAAGCTTTTTTTCTTCCTTTTCATTTTCATCCATTTTTTTCGTGTAATAATGATTTCAGGAATAGAATTTGGTGATTCATCACTTACATATAATACTCGGTGCTCATCCCAGCAAGTGCTCTCCTTAATGCCCACTGCTCGTTTAGCCCATCTCCCCACCCAGCACCCTGCCAGCAACCCTCAGTTTGTACTCAGCATCCCTCAGTTTGTTCTCTGTATTTAAGAGTATGGTCTGTCTCCCACTATGTTTTTATCTTATTTTTACTTACTTTCCCCTATGTTCATCTGTTTTGTTTGTTAAATTCCACATATGAGTGAAATCATGTTTGTCTTTCTCTGACTGACTTATTTCACTTAGCATAGTATACTCTAGTTCCATTCATGTTATTGCAAGTGACAAAATTTCATTCTTTTCAATTGCTATGTGATATTCCATTGTGTGTGTGTGTGTGTGTGTGTGTGTGTGTGTGTGTGTGTGTGTGTAGAAAGGGAACCCTTGTGCATGGTTGGTGGGAATGTAAATTCCACACACACACATACACATACCAAATCTTATCCATTCATCAGCCAATGGACATTTGGGCTCTTTCCATACTGTGGCTATTATTGATAGTCCTGCTATAAACATTGAGGTGCAAGTGTCCCTTTGAAACAGCATACATTTATTCCTCTGGATAAATACCTCATAGTACAATTGCTGGGTCATAGGGTAGTTCTATTTTAATTTTTTGAGGAACCTCCATAGTGTTTTCCAGAGTGGTTGCACCAGTTTGCATTTCCAACAGCAGTGCAAAAGGGTTCCGCTTCCTCCACATCCTTGCCAACATCTGTTGTTGCCTGATTTGTTCATTTGAGCCATTCTGGCAGGTATGAGGTAGTATCTCATTGTAGTTTTGATTCATATTTCCCTGGTGATGAGTGATGTGGAGGATCTTTTCATGTGTCTGTTAGCCATCTGGATGTCTTCTTTGGAAAAGTATCTACTCATGTCTTTTGCCCATTTGTTCACTGCATTATTTGTGTTTTGGGTGTTGAGTTTCATAAGTTTTTTATAGATTTTGGATGCACACACTTTATCTGATATGTCATTTGTAAATATCTTCTCCCATTCCTTCGGTTGCCTTGTAGTTTGGCTGATGGTTTCCCTCACTGTGCAGAAGCTTTTTATCTTGATGAGGTCCTAATAATTCATTTTTGCTTTTGTTTCCCTTGCCTCTGGAGATATATCTAGTAAGAAGTTTCTGCAGCCAAGGTCAAAGAGGTTGCTGCGTGTTTTCTTCTATAGAATTTTGATGGCTTCCTATCTTATGTTTAGGTCTTTCATCCATTTTGAGTTTTTTTGTGTATGATTTAAGAAAGTGGTCCAGGTTCATTCTTCTGCATGTTGCTGTCCAGTTTTCCCAACACCATTTCCTGAAGAGACTGTCTTTTTTCCATTGCATATTCTTTTCCTGCTTTGTCAAAGATTAGTTGGCCATACATTTGTGGGTCCATTCTGGGTTCTCTATTCTGTTCCACTGATCTGTGTGTCTGTTTTTGTGCCAGTACCATACTGTCTTGATTATAGCTTTGTAATACAGCTTGAAGTCCATAATTGTGATGCCTCCAGCTTTGGCTTTCTTTTTGAGAATTGCTTTGGCTATTCAGGGTCTTTTCTGTTTCCATACAAACTTTTGTATTGTTTGTTCTAGTCTGTGAAGAATGCTGGTGTTATTTTGGTAGGGATTGTATTGAATATATAGATTGCTTTGGATAGTATTGACATTTTAACAAATATCTGTTCTTCCATTCCAGGAGCATGGATTGAAGAAGTTTTTAATATTCCTTTAGTAAAAATATACTAGTGAAAATTATTTTATTTTTTTATTTGTCTGAGGGCATTTTCATTTTGTCTTTATTTTGGAAAGATTTTCATTTGAGATGGTGTTTTCCCTAGTATTTTAAAGGTGTTATTCTCTTGTCTGTAGGCCCTTATCATTTCTGTTGAAAGATGGCTGTCATCTTATGGGGTTTTTTTTAATGTAATACATCTTTTGTCTCTGCTTTAAATTTTTAAATTTTTTTGGTTTATCTTTAGTTTTTCAAAAGTTTTTTTTAATGTTTTTTATTTATTTCTGAGAGAGAGAGACAGAGTGAGCAGGGGAGGGTCAGAGAGAGAGGGAGACACAGAATCTGAAACAGGCACCAGGCTCTGAGCTAGCTTTCAGCACAGAGCCTGGCGCAGGGCTCAAACCCGCAAACCATGAGATCATGACCTGAGCTGAAGTTGGACGCTTAACCGACTGAGCCACCCAGACGCCCCCCACCCCACTTTTTTTTTTTTTATAATGTGCCCTAGGTGTAGTTTTCTTTATATTTGTACTGCTTGGAGTTTGTTATTGAATATGTGACTTGACTTATTTTTCACTTTTAGGAAATGCTTAGCCATATCTCTTTCAATTCCATTTGGCCTTTTTCCTTTATTCTGGACTTCCAAGTATTCATATTTTGCTATGTCACTTATCTCTTACTCTATTTTATTTTATATGTTTCCACCCATCTTTTGTGTCTTCATCTGGATATTTTTTACTAATCCTCTCTCTAATCTATTGGAGTCTTAATTTTGGTTTTTCTATTTTTCAGTTCTAGAATTTTTATTTGGTTTTTCTTAAAAATAGATTCTATCTCCTTTGTGAAATTTTTTTTCTATTTTCTTAGATTAATCATAGGTATTTTATTTTATTTTTTTAATGTTTGTGTATTTTTGAGTGAGATTGAGACAGAGCATGAGTGGGGGAGAGGGCGAGAGAGAGAGGGAGACACAGAATCTGAAACAGGCTCCAGGCTCTGAGCTGTCAGCACAGAGCCTGATGTAAGGCTTAAACTTGGGAACAGTGAGATCATGACCTAGGCCAAAGTCGGACACTTAACCAACTGAGCCACCCAGGCACCACAATCATAGGTATTTTAAAGCCCAAGTCTGATAAAGTCTATTATCTGATCACCTGTTTGTATATTACTATTGTCTGTTGACTTTCATTTTCTCATATTTTCTTTCATGCTTATCTTTAATATAAATCTGGATCTTATATGTGAAAAATTATATAAAGGCTTTGGATAATTTTACTCCAAAGCTGATTTAGTGTTTTTCTGGTAGGACGATAGAGTATAGTGGATCCCTTTGACCCAGTGTTTACTATTTGTTTTGCTTCATGGGTGAAACCCTTTCAGCATTTCAGCTAAAAGCCTGAGGTATTTATTATAAATATTCCTCTTTGGTGGACTCCACATCTTACTTTCTGTGTCCTTGACACTATGAGACCACTGAAATCTCTTCTTAGTTATGTTTACTATTCTTGCAGCCCACTTTTTCCAAAATTTCCCTTCTATGAAATATTATTTTGTTCCTGTGAGGAGATATGAGATATCATATTTTCACAATGTTCCCCTTAAACTTTTTATTAGGTAAGTTGTTCATTAATATTTTCAGATTTTCTAGGGGTAAGGGGAAATATTCACTGATCCTCTTGTTTACAGTGGAATAAAGAGAGTACTAGATTTGCATACTAATAAATCTTAATCTCTGAGGGTAAGAGTTTCATTTAGTTTCCCTGCCCTTAAATCACTCATCTTCCATTTTTTATTTTAGGCAAATTGTCTAATTCTGCTTCATTGCCAAGGACAGTTATGTTTATAGCCATTTAGAACAGCAAATGCATGCTCATACATATACATACACATATAAAAGAAATCTTAGCAACTTTATGTTGGAAAGCTTCACAGTGTGTGTTTGTGTTTAGGGGTTAACTTCATGCTTAGGTTTTGCTTATAGTATTTCAAAAACATCTTTTATATTAGTATCACTAACTCATACATGAGGGGCTATTTTTGGGTGGTCTTCTTTTTGTTCCTTTTAATATCCATATTAATTGGACAGACTTTCTATGGGTCAGAGCTCGATTGAGAAGTCATGATGTTATTTTAAATATGAATTTTTCTTCTGAAACTATAACAATGAAAAGGTTAGGTTTGTGAAGCTGGAGTCCTAGAAGGAGAATGAGTGACTTATAATGCTCTTGAAAGTGTCTGAGTTTTTAAAAATTTCTTTATGTGCTTAGTCCCATAAGAGCCTTTCTGAAAAAGCTTTGTAGTTTCTGTGGAACCTGTAGTCTTTCAGCTGAAAGGCTAATTGAAGCCATCACACCATTACTAGAATAAGGAAGAGAAAGAGTAGGATTATGAGGATGATAAAAATGTTTAAAATTAGAATACAGGGATTGGTGTGTATCCTAAGGGTTTGATTATAGTCATTCTCTTTCAAAAACAACATTATTCTTTGAGAAAAGAAGGAAAGATTACTTTTTAAAATAGAAAAGAAAAAAACTAACCTGCAAAGACATAACACAAGGAGGCTTCAAATAAAATGCTACTCTTGGTGTCCTTAATTTATGATTTTTCTCAAAGTAGAGATTTCCGTACTAAATTCAAATGCCTTAAATATCCCAAACAAAAGCTCACAATTATTCCTGAGTGGATTCATTATAGGATTATGGGGACTTATTTCCTGTTTACTAATTGTTATCCAGTTGGCAATATCTTTACAACTTTGAAGCCTTCTCCTTAACCAGACCTTTTCCTGCATCTTTTAAAGACCAAGGAAGGGTGTGAATCTGAATTGCTTTCCACCTCCTTCCCATCTGTCCAGATCTTACTAGCCCACTTCCCTTGTGAAGCTTGTTCTACCCACTTCTACCCACAGTGATTTATAGATTAAAAATACTCTAGAAAGTTTAGATGATTATTATGGATTATGTTTGAACATTGTCTGATTAATTTCATGTAAGTGTTTTCTTCAGTGTGTTCAGTCTTTGAGGGAAGAGGCTCTCTCTGACATTTTATTTTCCTTTGTTTTAGAGAGCAGAGTGCAGTGCTGTCTACATGATGTAATATAATTAACTGTGATCTTGACTTGATGAAACTGTGTTGTTCCAGGTCCTCTCAGAAGCCTGTCACCAAAACAGGATTAAATGTGTAAGCAGTGTATTAGGGGAGATGCCTATAAGAGAAAATGGAGAAGAAGCTGGGAGAGCCATTGGACTTCAATGTTAGTCTGACCCCAAGGGAAGAAGATAGGAAGGAAGATTAGGGAGACGTGTCTTAGACTGCAGTGCACTTCTAAGAACTGTTTGGGAAGGCCAATGGGAGTCCTTGGCTAAGTTGTCTGTGGGGTCCCACTTCTTCCAGAAGCTGGCCTGCCTTACTATCTTGTTGTGTTCAGTCGTTGGCTGGGAATATCCCCTAGGAGGTGTGGCCTTAGTGCAAATGTTGGGATGGATTTCAGAACTTACCAGTTGGCAACTTGGGTCAATTATGTTTTCTGCTGTTTGAGATTGGAAAGGTGCATTTTCACAGTCAACATACGTGTATTTTTGATGAGAGTGTAATGTATATAAACATTACAAGAGCACTCTCTCTACAATTTTTTCTTCTATAAAATAATTTTATTTATAATAATTATTCAAAGTAAGCTCTTTAATGAGCAAGGATGTTACTTTGTTTTGTAGAGTTCCTTTTTGCTGTCTTTTATGTGCCATTTTTTTTTTAAATCACAAGTCCAAAAATATAAACTAAACACTCTGGGTAATTTCCCATAATCATACAGTAGTTTACTTATAACAGGGGCATTAAATTTTTTTAAGGATAAGATAGTCTAGCTATTTTACATTTCCTTTTTTTAAAATGAGTGTATCAGTTCACTTTTAAATTGTTATCAAGGGCTTTTTTTTTTTTTCAAGTGTTATATAAAAGGAAACTTACATCTAGGAATTTTGCCAGCTATGTTAAATCAGAAAATTGCTTTGTGAGTGAATATTTGTGAGTACATCTAGCTTTCTGTGTTTATATTTGCCAGAGTTTAGGTGATTTCATATCAGGGTATCTATTTTTAGAGCTTATGTTAATACTTTTCTTTTTTCCAGTATATAGGATAAACTTAACCTTTTTTAAGCCCCAATTTTTTATTAGTAAAATCAACAAAGTTATTCTGAGTTTATATATGTATGTGTATATCCATATTTCCATATTTTTTTTAGAGAATATCAAACTTACAGGAAAGTTGCAAGTATATAATTTTGTTTTCCTATAGCGTTTGAAAGCGGTTTGCCAACATGATGCTTCATTACCCTCAAATACTTGAGGATGTTTTTGAAAAAGCAAGAATATTCTCTTGTATAACTGTAATAAAACATCCACATCAAAAAGGAACATCAATGTATTGCTACAACCCAAGCCTTAGACTTCATTCAGGTTTCACTAGCTGCCTACATAATGGCCTTTACAGAAAAAATGACCCAGCTCAGAATCTCGCATTTTGATTAGTTGTCATGTCTCCTTGATTTCCTTTTATCTGGAATAATTTCTCACTCTTTCCTTCATTTGGTACTTGTGAAGATTATAACCCAGTAAGTTTTTGAATGTTTCTCAATTTGGGTTTGTCTGATGTTTCCTCATGGTTGGATTCAAGTTATACATCTTTGGCAAGAGTGACACAAAAGAACTGATCTCATCCCCTGCTCTCAGGAGGCGCACAGCTACAGGCTTTCCCATAGTTGATGGTGGTCACTGCGATCACGTAAATCAGGTATTGTTGACCAGACTTCTCCACTGTGAAGTTTCTCTCTTACCCTTTGTAATTAAGAAATATTTTGGGAGACGCCTGAGTGGCTGAGTTGGATAGGCGTCTGACTTGAGCTCAGGTGATGATCTCTTAGTTTGAGCCCCACATCAGGCTCTGTGCTGACAGCTCAGAGCCTGTAGCCTGCTTCAGATTCTGTGTCTCTCTCTCTCTGCCCCTCCCCTGCTTGATCTCTGTCTCTCTCCTTTAAAAACAAACATTAAAAAATTTTTTAAAAGAACTATTTTTGGGTGGGATAATAATTATATAAATGTACCTTTCTCATCAGTCTTTCCATTTATTTATTTATGTATAGATATATATGTATGTATTATCATACTCAGACTCATAAATTCTTATTTTATTCAGTGTATTTACTCTTTTACTATAATTATTTGTTTTGGTGCTCAAATTGTTCCCAACTGAACAGTGGGAGACCTTCAAGCTGGCCTTTTGACATATCCTATCATTCTGTGAGCACTGCCTTTCTTTCTGACTCAGAAAGATGCTCCAGACTTTCTTTGCCCTAGAACTAGACCATTTCTCTAAGGATCCCTGCTTTCTTTAGTTAAAAATGGTAGATAATAAAGATTTGTACACTAGGTGTATTCATTGATATTAGGTTGTATTACTCACAAGTCATCTCACCGGACAGAGCTAAGAAATGTATATGTGCGTATGATTATATGTATAGACAGATATATACATGTCTATATACAAACATACAGTTTTTTCAATATTTTTAATGAGATAATTCACATACCACAAATGCATCCCTTTAAATAAGTGTACATTTTAGTGGTTTTTAGAATATTCATGAAGCTATGCAACCATCATCACTATTAAGTTCTAGGACATTCCACCACTCTAAAAAGAAACCTTGTATCCATTAGAAGTCACTCTCTAGAATCCCTACTCTCAGCCCTTGGCAGTCAATAATCCACTTTCTATTTCCGTGGATTTGCTAGGTTTTGTTGTTGTTAGTGTAGTAGTTTGGTGACTTTTGTGAACTAATTATGTAAAGTCTATTCTTTGTCACGTGTGGCCACTGAAGTCTCTGCTTGGTGGTTAGCTAATGATTAGACAGAGATTTGCTTATATTTCCCAGAACTGGTAACTTTCCCACTCTTTGCAGAGGGGCTCTTTGGATGTGTTTAGGCATACTTTTATTACTCCGCTAACCAGGTGACAATTCTATATTACCTTCACTTCCTGCTTTTGCAGAGCCTCAATGTCAGCCAGAGATAAGAGCTTAAAGCCTTCTTGTGCCTTTTCTGAGCTTTCCCAAAGCTTTGGGCATCTGTCCTGTCTTCCACATGGACATGGCCGTCTACATTCTCAGAAATAAGTCTGAGTTTTCCAAAACCCTTATGGACATCTCATTCTGTAGCTTTTTCCTTTCAAACCTTTTGGTTAAGTGTGTTTGCTTCAACTTTTATCTACCAGCTGAAGGCAGTCATAAAAGTAAACAATCACTTATTGTTTTTGACAAATGCACTGGGGAAAAGGCTTTTCACACTGAGTGAGCCTTGCAAGTGGTCTTTGGGGATCCACCACACAGGTCAAACAATGCTAATTCTCTGCGAATGATTCTTTGCAGGAGTTGTAGCCCCTTATGCTCCTTCTGATGGTCGCCAGGCTGTTTGTTTTCACTGCAAAAGCAAGGTGTTAGTTTTCAAGGTCATGGTGGAGCTGCAGAGATAGAGCTAAGGGAAGTTAAAAAAAAAATGCCACAAAGTTCCCTGTTCTTACTGAGATTTGGTCATTTTTCTGTAATAAATGTGCCTCAGACTGCTGCAAATCTTAAGTCAATTTCCAGAGCACTGGAAAAGCTGATTGTAACGATTTTTGCTATTTTTCCTGCTGCTATGGAGGAACACATTTTTAGAGATCCTTACTCTGCCTTTTTTGCTGATGTCACTGCCCATATTTGTTTTTATATCTTTTTACATATGTTAAAAATCAGGAATTCACAGGATACTTTCAATTTCAGTTAAATATCAGCAGATGAATTCTGTTCTTTTTCCTATATTTGTTAACTGCCTTCTCTCACAGTGAAAACCTTAGTTCCCATTATTCTTCGTATATTTATCCATTTGATCAATACCCCTGTAGATAACCAGTTTCCCATTGCTGTGGCCACCCCTCTCGTGCACAGATGGCCTCCTTACAGTGGTCAGGCTCTAACACCCCATGTGTATCACTCCTTTGATTCCTTATTCTTGGCCATCCACTTCCCCACAGGGAGGGCCTCATCATTCCGGTTAGAGTGTAATGTCAGACCACCCCTCTATATCATGTTTATCTTGCTGTGCCTGATGGCTGCAGGAAGGAAATGGGAATTTTAACTACTTTTTAACAAAACAAGAATCCATAAACATTTTAATGGTGAGTGAAACCTATCCCAACAACTCCATACTCATCCTGGTGATGGCTCAGTGGGGTGTGGAGAGACACTGTAGTCCTCCTTGACATCAGCCTATCATTGCTACTGTTATTGAGCACTTCACTGTGTGCCCAGACACCGTGTTTAATCATCAGTCAGGTTTACGCAGTGGTTTCTATTATTTTCTTCTTGTTATAGATGAAGATAATCTGCTCTCCTTTATTACAGAAGTCCTTGAAAGATTTGTCTATACTTGCCATAACCAGTTTCTCTTTTCCAACTATTTACTAAACTCATTTTGGTCAGGATTTCACCAGTATTACTTGGTTGAAGATGATCTTGTCAGAAAACAAACATATATTCCAAATCATAAAATATCATCATCTTAGTTGATAGTAACACCATTTCTCCAGCTGCTCAGGCTAGAAACCTTGTATCGCTTTGGACTCTCCTTTCTTTCTCTTACACTACAAGTTGAGAAAGTGTCAGCTACCCGGAGGTGCAGAGGTCCCAGGAGGTGAACTCTCTGCATAGTTTGCAAGTGTTGAGGTTGCCACTGAATGGAACAGTACTTTCCCCTCATAGAGAACAGAGCAAGATCAAGTTCAGTAGTGAGTGCCAGTCCCCCAAGATGCCTATCACAGGGAGATGGTCTGCATGTACCTCTTTTATGCTGCAGAGGAAAGAGCCCGTCCTCTCCTCATAGAGAAGATGGATGACTGTGGGGTTGACAGGGGCCGTATGACATACACACTTAGACAGAAGTACACATCAAGCCTGGGATCAGGACAGATTACCCAGCAAGGTGATGAGCCCAGCACAGACTGTAAGGGCTCCTTACCTCCGTGTGAGAACATGTTCCAGGCCTGTAGTATATTCTTTTGCCACCATTCGGAGGTCAACAGCAGCCTGTGCAGGACTGTCTTTCACATCTAATCCTTTAGGAAACCTTATTAGCTCTGTCCTCAAAATACATCCAGAAACTGCCTCTCATTACTTCCACTGCTGCCACGCTGGTCTACACTACAGCTCTCCACCTGGTCTTTCTGTTTCATTCGTCTTATTAAAAAAATTTTCTTTTAATGTTTTATTTATTTTTGAGAGAGAGAGAGAGTGCAAGCAAGGGAGGTCAGAAAGAGAGGGAGACACAGAATCTGAAACAGGCTCCAGGCTCTGAGCTGGCTAGCGGTCAGCACAGAGCCCGACGCAGGGCTCAAAACCACGAACTGTGAGATCATGACCTGAGCCAAAGCCGGTCGCTTAACTGACTGAGCCAACCAGGCGCCCCTCTGTTTCATTCATTTTAAAAGCCTACGGGGCGCCTGGGTGGCTCAGTCGGTTAAGCGTCCGACTTTCGCTTAGGTCATGATCTCGCGGTTCGTGGGTTCGAGCCCCGCGTTGGGCTCTGTGCTGACTGCCAGCTCAGAGCCTGGAGCCTGTTTCAGTCTGTGACTCCCTCTCTCTGACCCTCCCCTGCTCACGCTGTCTCTCTCTCTCTCCTGGAAATAAATAAAAATATTAAAAAAAAAAAAAAGCCTAAGACCTTAGTGGTTTACAAGGTTCTAAACTTCGTGTATGACTGTTCTCTGCATCATGAGCTCTGTCGCAGTCACGCACATGCCCGGCTTGCTCCCCCATCAGAGCCCTCGCACCCACTGTTCCCTCTGCTCTGAACACTTGTCCTGGAGATCTGCACGGCTTGCTCTTTGGCCTCTCTTGACTCCTTGCTCCAGTGTTACTCTTCCAGTACTGCCTGCCTGAACCACCCTCTTAAAATTGCAGTGTCCTCTGAGTCCCGCATTCCTTAGCTCCTTCCCCTGTGTTACATTTTGCCATTGCACTTATCTTCACATTTACTTACCTACTTAATGCTATTGTCTTCTTCCAGTTAAAAAAAACAAAAAACAAGCTTTGTGAGAGCAGGTATTTTGTCCATTTTGTTCACTGCTTATACCAGTCTTTCAAAAAAAAACCCTCCACAAGTATTTGTTGCCTCAAAGTGTTTGAAACCTAGAGAAGTTGACTAATTGTGATAAGAGGCAGAGGTGGAATTTAAAGTGTTCGACGTTCAGAGCCACTATTAGAAAACTTGTAAATACATTTTTTAACAAACAATGATTTTAGAATACTTTACTATTAAAAAGTTACTGTCTTGGGCTCTATAGTTAGGGGCTAATTTTATAGTTTGGAATCTAATCTGAAAGCCTCATAACCATATTGCTTTTATAGTAAAATACATGCTGAATTTCAAAGAAAATACTGGGAAATGAACTGTTGATGACTGTGGACTATCTGTACTGAATTCTAAAGGAATAGGAACATATGTCATTCATAATGATTCTAAAGGCTTGGAGGAAAAGGAATCTGATGACGAATATTTGGTACTGAAAACTCTTATAAAAATAGTGATTTATTACCAAAGTTTAAAACTTTAAATTGTGGTGTAAGAATATATCTACATTACTTTTTAATTTACTTGATATTTCTAATGTTTGTGGCCCTTCTTAATACTAAAAATTCATTATTCTAATCACTAATAATTTTGTTTTATTTGTGAAAAACACTTTATATTTATTTGCCTTTTATAGGCTAATTCAGAAATAAATGGTGTCAACTTAATTCTGGATATCCGTGTGTGTGCATTTCCAAAAATGTATATTTCTAAGAAGATATATAGTTAGATACAGATATTATCTAAGAGGAGACACTCACACACACACACAGTAGATCTCCATTTTTCATAGATTCCATATTTGCAAATTTGCTTATTCATGAAGATTTATTTGTAACCCCCAAATCAGTACTCTTCGTATTTTTGCGATCGTTGATTGATGTGCCTCT
Organism: Hyaena hyaena; assembly: GCF_003009895.1. Lineage (NCBI taxonomy): Eukaryota > Metazoa > Chordata > Mammalia > Carnivora > Hyaenidae > Hyaena > Hyaena hyaena. Next base: position 1,429,478 of record NW_024080844.1, on the reverse strand, counting down.
CCACTGTGTAGAAGAATTTGAGTCACCTGATGTATACATTCCAAAGTTCAAATGAAACCAGGTAATTCTCTGTCTTCTTTCAACTCTCATTCTATAAATAAGAGTTCTTTTTTGCAGTTACTTAGTGCCTCATTTTTGTGCTTTTTGTGATTCTGGTGTTTAAATCTGGTGTGATTTTGTTGTTTAAAATGGCCGCCGATACTCTGGTTTCTCTTCAGATCGTATAAATCTTTCGCCTTTTACTAAAATGGCCGCCACGTGTAGTGAAGTGCTGCGTAGCATCACTAAGCACAAGAAGGCCGTGATGTACCCTATGGAACACATGGGTGTTCAATAAGCTTTGTTGAATTGTAGTGATGTTGTCCATGATTTCAGTAGTAATTAATGAACAGTAAATACCAAAGTATCTTTATTTTTTTTTAATATTTTTATTTATTTCTAGGAGAGAGAGAGACAGTGTGAGCAGGGGAGGGTCAGAGAGAGAGAGAATCACAGACTGAAACAGGCTCCAGGCTCTGAGCTGGCAGCCAGCACAGAGCCCGACGCGGGGCTCGAACCCACGAACCGCGAGATCATGACCTAAGCGAAAGTCGGACGCTTAACCGACTAAGCCACCCAGGCGCCCCCTAAAGTATCTTTAAATAGAAATACACGTAAGACAAGTTTAGAGTTGACTGACCAGGGGCTCCCAGAAGCCTAATCCTCTCTGTCCCCTTGGGGCATCAACTCAGTATCTGATAGCCCAGTGCTCACAGCAACTTTGCAGAGCAAACAAATGCAAGGAATGAGAATCTGAATCTACTGCACATAGGTATAATTTTCAGCAGGAAGAGTAGTTTTCAGTAGTTATCTACCTCACTATTTTAATCACCTGTGTTAAACTCCAACGGAGCCTTGGTATGTGTTTTTCATATATCTAATTTCTAGAGATGTCAACCAATTTGAAATCTTATCACAAATCATTGAATGGAAAATTACTAATAAGCAGTAAGTTTTTAAAAATTTTAGTTAAATGTTTAAAATTATGAAATATACATTGAAGTGAGAAAACATAATTTGTATCTGAGTTTTAAGAGTCAATAATAGAAATAACATCCTTTTACCAACAGCTTAGGAAACACAGTATTGCCAGTATCTTTGGATACTTCCAGGTGCTCTTGTCGGAGTCAGTCTTCTTCCACCCCACCAGAGTCAGCCACTCTTCTAAATTTTTTGATTATCATTCTTCTACATTCTTTAAATAAACCCGTATCTCTGTTTCATTCATGAATATGTACTGAATGCCACACAAAAAGAAAAACTTATGTTTTATCATTAAGTTTTATGGTTGCTCACCTGAACTCTGCCATATATGTCAGCAGTCACAAAGATCCAGAGTCTGCGTAGTAAGAGTAGCTGTGACCTTGAGCTCTGAAGCCAGGCTACCCAAGTTCACATTCCGGCCTGCTGCTTACTATCGGGGTGACTCTGGACAAGTAATTTAGCTTCTTTGTGCCTCTGTTTCTTCTTCTATAAAATTGATATATTAATAGTACTTAACTCAGAGGGTTTTTTAAGGATTAAATACACTTATGTAAATACCTGGAACAATGGGCAGCAATTATCAATACATGTCAGTGGCTATTTAACAGTTAGAGAAATTAATGCTAAAGGATTCTTTGAAAAGCCACTTGTGTTTTTAAGTGCTATATTAAATAATCTTTTCTTTAAATGTTACCCTAATTTCTTTTAGACAGCCAGGTGTCTTGGGTTCTTGTTGTTCTGTGACCTCTTTTCATTTAGCTTCTTGTGGCATTACTTAAGCATAGTTTTTCCTTGGTATCTCTTTTTGTCTCTTAGATTGTGTGAGAACAGATCTCTTCTTAGTTTATAAATAAATTATTTCCACATATTTTATGCTTGATTGTTTCCGTGACATACTCATTTAAGGGCTTTGTTTGTTTGTTCATTTTGATCTCATTTTGGCAGAAGCTCATCGTAGGTAGTAGATGAAACTGCTTGTCTATCAGTAGCCAGGAAATCAGCAAATATATCTGTTCCTTTAGCAGTGCCAGGAGCTAACTGGGGATCTGTTTTAGAAGGTTGATCCTTTCTTGCATGCCCACATGACAGCCTCTCTGGCTCCTTAGACAACATCTTCTGATTTCATTTTCATTTTTTCCTGTGAACCTGAGCTTCCTTCTGCTTTACCTGTAAGTGTGTTTGTCTGATGAACTATGGTAACTTTGTTGAAATCAAATGACATAATAAGTGTGCTTGTACTTCTAGACTTGTTTACTGATTATTTGTCTATCCTTCTATCAGTTTTATACTATCTCAAATGTTGTAGTTTTACAGTAAATATAGTAAGGGCTTCTCCCCTGTTATTCTTTGTTCCAGAATTTCCACTCCCACTTTATAGCTGTTTCTCCAATCTGTTCTCTGGGTCTTCTAGCCAGTAAAACTACAGCTTTATATCCAAGTTTTAGCCATCCGATGTGGTAGCACTGGTGTCTGATCTTTAACAAAAGCCATAAAGAATGGGAATTTTACCCAATGTCATTTCTTCTTCCAAGTTTATTCTCCCCACCGGTTTCTGACTGCTTTTGTTTAGTTCTTCAGTGTCTTCAGGTAGCTGTTTTATATAATTGTCCAGACATAGTTTAAATTTGTTGCCAGAGGGAAGATCGGTCCAGTAGGAGCTACTCCTCCGTTACAGAAGTGGTGTAGAGACGGTTTTTAAAAGGCAGACTGAGCAAGCATCTGGTCAGAGATGTAGTTAAAGTAAGGAAGGGGGAGCGATTTGGTGCAAAGGGAGGCAAGTTTTGAATTGAGGGAGAGGATTAACTTCACCTTAGAGAAGCCTTATATTAAAGCCAAAACAGTGCTTGGAAGAACTCCAAGGATAAGAACTTGCTAGAATGCTGTTTTTTAAACTGTGAATCATAAAATCAATTTAGCAAGTGGCCTCTGAAAAGTCATTTTTGCTTCTAACCTAACTCAAAACCATAAAACAAGTAGAAGGTATGATCATTGCATTACTGATTTGCACTTTTATCCTCAGCCCTCTAGTTAGAGAATAGTGTGTGGAGTCGCCGAATTCATACCTCTCTGTCTGATGTATCATGGACCTTCATTTTCGGTTGGAGTTCTCTTGTAACACAAATGAGCTTATAAACAGCACACTTCTCAATAAACTTTAAATATACCTCCAACAGTTGTTAAAATGATATCAGGGTTGGTGAAGCGTGACTGGCTTTTGGAGAGCCACAGTTTTAAGGAATCCTCAACTGTTGTTTTTCATGAGGAAGGGGAAGCCTTGAAAATACATTTGTCATTCATGTAACATGCTCTCTCCTCAGCAAAGCCCAGAGTTCCTTGTCCATGAAAAAGGAAGTAACTGAGCACCATCAGCAATGCTCCAAATTGAGACAGAGTTAAAACCTTTTTCCCCCTCTTTCTTCCTTTTTTGTTTGTTTCCTATTCTGTCTATAATCCGTCTTCTAACCCCTAATACACACACCCATGAGCTCTGGAGAAAAGTACAAATTAAGCAATCAGAACTATAACTGTATAAATCAAAGAAAATTAAATAAGTAAAAGAATGCTAATGTATCTTTCAATTCTTAAAATTAGGCAGAGCTCTGGAAATTGGTGATAATGAAGAAAAAGCTCCTTTCAGATTCATTGGGTAATGTTTCCATGATCCAATTTTTCTCTCATTAGAAGAGAGTGTGATAATATCATCATTAGCAGAAGAAGGTTAACAGAGAACAATAGTACTTCAAAAGACACCATTAGGAAGGTGAAAAAGGCAGGGCACAGACTAGGGGAAAATGTTGGTAACACATGTGTCTGGCAGTGGACTCGTAAACAGAATGTATCAAGAATTCTCATGAATCAACAGTAATAGTACAAACAACCTAATTAAACAAATGAGCAAGAGCTTGAAGAGAGTGTCACAAAAGAATATTCATATATTAGTTGCCCAAAATCACATGATGATACACCCTACATAGTTAGCCATCAGGAAAATGCAAATTGAAACCACAGGAACTAATAAAGGGAAAGAGACTGGCAATATCAAGTATTGACTAGGATTAAATACTCATAGTTTGCTGGTGTGGCTGTAAAAATTGAGTTACAACCACTTTGGAAGATAATTTGGCAACTTGTCATAAAATTAAACATACACTTGTCACTTAAACCTTGAACTTCCACCCCTTGGTGTTTACCTAAAGAAATGAAAATCTGTATCCATGAAAAACCCTTGTGTATGTATACACAGCAACTTTATTCGTACTAACCAAAAACAAAGAAACCCAACTGTTCATCAATGAGAGAATGGATAAACAAATCATGGCATGTTTACACAGTAGAACACTACTCCTCAATGAAGAGGAATGACCTACTGATGTACACAACCATGTGGAGAATCTCAGAAACATTATACTGAGTAAAAGTTGCCAGACGCGAAAGAGTTTAGATTAAATGATTACATTTATATGAGTGTCTTAAAAAAAAAATCAAAGCTAATAATATGTTGTGATAAAAACCAGATCAGTGGTTGCCTGGGGTAGAGGCAGTTTTTTTTGTTTTTTTGTTTTGTTTTGTTTTTTAAGAGGTGATTTGACTGCAAAGAGGCATGAGGGATGTTATGGAATGATGGAAACATTCTTTAATAACGGGGTTACATAAGTGGCCCAATTCAAGGAATTGTGTGACTGATGTATGCATTTCACTGAATACGAACTCTATTTCAAGAAAGTTGTGTTTTGGGGCGCCTGGGTGGCTTAGTCGGTTACGCGTCCGACTCTCACTTAGGTCGTGATCTCGCGGTTCGTGGGTTTGAGCCCCACGTCGGGCTCTGTGCTGACTGCCAGCTCAGAGCCTGGAGCCTGTTTCAGTCTGTGACTCCCTCTCTCTCTGACCCTCCCCTGCTCACGCTGTCTCTCTCTCTTTCTCTCCTAGAAATAAATTTAAAAATTAAAAAAAAAAAAAAAAAGAACTGAGAAGAGAAATCATAAAAAAAAAAAGAAAGTTGTGTTTTGTTTTGTTTTAAATAAAAAAGTGTTTTGGACCCAGTACTCTAACTACCATGGCGTACAGAAGCCACCACGCTTCCCCTTCTCTCTAGTAATCTTTTTTTTTTAATTTTTTTAAATGTTTTATTTATTTCTGAGAGAGAGAGAGAGACAGCATGAACAGGGGAGGGTCAGAGAGAGAGGGAGATACAGAATCTGAAACAGGCTCCAGGCTCTGAGCTGTCAGCACAGAGTCCAACGCAGGACTTGAGCCCACGAACCATGAGATCATGACTTGAGCCGAAGACGGACACCCAACCGACTGAGCCAACCATGTGCCCCCTCCTCTCTGGTAATCTTTGATAACCACTGCCCTGGACAGAGACTGTGTTTATACTCACAAAATCATAATGCACTGTATTCAATGCATTAAATAGAAATCCCCTCACTAAAATGAAGCACAACACATAGATGGGACACATGGGTTGGGATACGTATCCAGGATCCAAACAGCACAATTGGGATGTTTGTCTTTGCATTAGAACTCCCACATCAACTCTAGAACCTTCCCACCTGCTTCTACCATTTGCTCCTGCCTTCCATGGTCTCATTCGTCTGACTACAAACCATATTGGATCTTTTAAAATTACGTGTTCTGAATCTCTCTTTATTCCAAATTCTGAAGATGAACCTGGAGATAATGGGATATTCAGAACTGCTTTAGGAACTGTATAGCATCTTTGGGGGACCCCTCTGTGCTAATCATTCACACATTTAAATTGAAATTGTGCTGGACAGCCTAAGGTGAAGATCAAGCAGCAGCCTGATGTTAACTTATGTTAAAATCTGTGAATGTTTACAGTTTTTCTTTCTCTTCGTCTTTTCTCTAGGCCTACTCTGTCTACGATGAAGACATTGGGTATTGTCAAGGACAGTCTTTTCTTGCTGCTGTGTTGCTGCTGCACGTAAGTAATTTTCCATGTGATAAATGGCATGGTACTGCCAAGTTTATTTTATTTTCTACTTGGTTTTGTTCTTCCTTCTTATTTTCCATTTATCTGATGGAGATTACACGTGGCATATCTTCTTTGAAATGTACCTTTGGTGATAAAGTAAGAGATCTGATGTCAAGTACAGGACAGTTTCTCAGTTGAATTAATATTGCTGGCAAGAAGGGAATAAATTGCTTATTTGGAGTTATTTTTAAAGAGAACCCTCTAGAAGTAAAGAAGTCAGTGTAACTGCTCAAATATGAGCAGGACTAGGACCATTATCAAGGAATATGGCAGGAAGTCTTATCTTTTCTGCAATTTATTTTTGTATCCTCTCTTTCCTCTCAGTCACCTTCATTTAACAGAACATTTATTGATCACCAGTCTGTCAGTGCTGGGCTAGGAAGCGGAATTGCAGATATGAATAATTTATTATTTGTGTTCTGAAAGGCCTCATAGTTCAGGCTGGGACGCAAGTACAGTAGGCACATACTTACTGTTTTTATTTTTATGTGTCTTTATTGATTTTTCTGATATTCACTAAAAAAGAACTTACGGTGTGCTCAGTAAAAGTAGTACACAGAGTAAGAGCACAGAAAGGAGAAAAACCCGACCCAGCTCTGCCAGAACTCTCAGGAAAGACTTTCTGGAGGAGATGGTAGCCTTACCAAGGCATAAACAGTTTAGGTTCGGAAAGAGAGGGAGTACAGATACCTAAACATGAACATGAAACAAATGCATGGAAGCACGTAAGGGCACAGCATATAAAGGGAACAATACAATATGAAATTACTGTTTTTGTTCAGTTACTACAGGAAATAGCATGCAAGGAAGAGGTATGAGGTAAAAATGCTCAGATGGGCAGGGACCAAATTATAAAGACTCTAATCATGTCAATAAGTGTGGGCTTTATTCTAAAGCTAAAGAGGAGTCATTGATCAGTTTGAAGCAAGGGAAAGATAGTGAGATGTTCATTTTAGATAAATTCTTCTTATACCCTTGTAGAGGGTCAATTGAAGGGAACAAGCAGCAGCAGCTAGACCAGCTAGGAAATATCAATCTAAATGAGAGAGAAAGAAGCAGACTTACGAAGCATGCAGGAGACAAAATTGGTTAAGTTTTATGGAAGGATTAACAAAGGAAGAGTCAAAAGTAACATATCTAATTTTTTAGCTTTGAATTACTTGTATTTTTAGCTGAGGTAGAAAATACATCCATTGAGATTGAATGGAGAAAAACGATTAGGAGTTGATGATGAATTTTGTTTTGAATTCTGTGAGTTTGGGATATTTTGGGGACATATGAGCAAAGCTGTCCGCCAACCAGTTGGATGCTGGAGACTGATGCTGGGGGAGAAATCACTGCTGAAATCATGAGAGTAGATGAGATCATCTAAGAAAAATAAATAGAATAAAACAGTATAGATCCCAAGAAGTAAATTCCAAATATTGAAAGCGTTGATGAGTAAGAGGAATTCTTGACGAATTTGTGATTTTCAGGAAGCAAGAAGCAGTATCTGCTGTCAAATGTGGCAAAGAAGTCCAGCAAGTTAAAAACTAAAGCATTTCTTTTAGGTTTGCATTTTGGAAATGAAGAGCAATTCTAGTAGATTAATAGTCTTAATTCTGATAACTTGATTCTAATGATAATGATATATTGTAATAAATCACTTTATTTAATTTTGAGTTTGATATCTTCCTCTGTTGCATTATCATCTGTCTGTGGCCTTCTTGATCTTTTCCTTGTTATCCTCTTTCTTTGATTTCTCCATGGTCTGGCGTCTTGATGTTCCCTGTGATAATCAAACACAAGGGCCACAAATTCCCAGGGCCCTCGTTCTGCTACAAAACCTACCTAGTGTCTACAACAGCTCTCTAACACAGGAGGCTGCTGTAGGCAGTAAGATGGGTGTCTTCACCAAGGTTCAGAATCCTCTTTCTTCTAAATGTTTTTTTTTAATGTTTGTTGATATATTTTGAGAGAGAGCAAGAGAGAATGAGACAGAGCCAGCAGAGGAGGGGCAGAAAGAGAGAGGGAGAGAGAGAACCCCAAGCAAGCTCTATGCTATCAGTACAGAGCCTAACGCGGGGCTCAATCCCATAACTATGAGATCATGACCTGAGCTGAAATCAAGAGTCAGATGCCGGGGCGCCTGGGTGGCTTAGTCGGTTAAGCGTCCGACTTTCGCTTAGGTCATGATCTCGCGGTTCGTGGTTTCGAGCCCCGCGTCGGGCTCTGTTCTGACTGCCAGCTCAGAGCCTGGAGCCTGTTTCAGTCTGTGACTCCCTCTCTCTCTGACCCTCCCCTGCTCACGCTGTCTCTCTCTCTCTCTCCTAGAAATAAAAAAAACAAAAAAACAAAAAAACATTAAAAAAAAAAAAAAGAGTCAGATGCCCAACTGACTGAGCCACCTAGGTGCCCCAGAATCCCCTTTCTTCTAAAAGGAGCCTTTATAATCACTCTGATGAGAAGCTAAAGCTGAAGCCGTGGGTAGTGAAACTTTGTCTTCCACAAAGTAATCTTTGTATATACCATAGTTTAGCATTTTAGACCTGTAGCCCTATTAAACACATTACAGTATATTGATTAAACTTCACTGAGAACATCTTTCTGAGAAATCTGTTATCAGATTTAACAGAGGACTAATTAAACGTAAGTTCTTATTTATTTGGGAAATACCTCCCCATCAAAAAAAGAGACTGTGATCCAAATAACTAGAAAACTCAAATACCTAGAATTTTTTTCTTCATTATCTACCCCTCATATTAGAAGGGTCACATGGGAAGTTGGCCCTCTAAACTTACTCACAAAGTTGCTTTTAAACTGTATCACAAGTTGACTAGAAATTCAGTCTGGTTTGTTGTTGCCCTTGCCTATAAAAATAACTGGAAATACAGAAATACTTTCAGAATCCTTGAGGAAGGTGTCACTGGCATGCAGCATAGTGCTAATGAGAAACATAGTATTGTAGTTTTTAATTGAGAGTATACGTAATAATTCTTTCAATCAGAATATTCCATTAAATGACCAACCCACCCATTAACTCAAATAAGAGAAATCAACTGTAATTTTTTTTCTTTCTCATACTTTTGCCTCTATGGCTTAAACAGGTAGAAGAATAAAGTCCAGCTTAAACAATTCATCAAACACACTATCTCAGGTTCCAGGGAGATATGTTATTAGGGTGCTACTAATTTTTTATCAGTTACACAAGCATTTGCTTCTTTTTGCTGTCATACATCCTTTGGCGGTTCCATATTAATCATTGTCAGAACCTGCTTCTTTTGGGGATACTGTCTTTTCCTCCCCCATGGTCATTTATATTTTGCATTCACTGCCCAACAGGAAGAAAAGATCAAAAATGAAAGTATGTTCAAAAACAAAAATTCAGAATTTTTAAGTTTTTCCATTGTCTTAAGTAGTTTTAAGAAATAATTAGCTTCTCTTTCTTGGTGCTTGGAAATTTCCAAATGCTTTGATAATGGCTTTGCAACTTGTATTTTAAGCAGTAGAATTGTTTATCACAATAGATGCTATTATATCTATTGGTAGAATTACAAGACATGTATCATTTACAGTTGGAGAAGAATATTATAGCACACATCACTTGTAACCATTATAGTATTCATGTACCTTTGATGTTAAATATGTAATAATAATCAGTAATATCATCATTATAGTATTAGTCATTGCTTATTTGGAAATATGATAAATTATATTCTTGTGTATATTTCACTCTAAAAATCATATAAAATATTTTAAATAATTTTTAACTCAATATGTTTTGCTAACATACTTGTCAAGAAGTTTTAAATTTTTTCTTTTATTGAACATACATTTTTTTTTTAGACCTTCAGAAAATCATGTTCCTTTTTAAGGTTAAATGACTATATGTATACTATTATTGGCAAGTATGGAAGCTTTCCAACTACAGAAAGGATTATTTTTGGATAACCCAAAGTGTTTAAAACTATTGACTTTTTTTAAAAAAAAAAAAAACTATGACTGGGCACAGTTCCTTCAGAAACCAAAGGTTTTATCTGACAAAGATGCATACCCAGAAATTCCACTCCTAGATATATATCTTAGTCAAACTTATGTACATGTACACCAAAATTGTATGTTAGAATTAACCCCAGATCAGTGTTTATAACAGTCAAACAACTCAGTGTCCACTATTGGAATGTCTAATACTAGAATTGTAATTAGACATTAAAATGGGAAAATTGTGATGTATTTAATAGTAGAACACTATAATAGCAGTGAGATGAATGTTTCACACTACATAAATTAATGTGAATTAGTCATACAAACATAAGGTTTAGTAAGAAAGCAAAGCATACATATCATTTGGTACATTTCCATTTAGTATAAAGTTCAATAGCAGACAAAGCTGAAATCTCTTTTTAGGATGCTACCCCCATGAAGTGATTACTGATAAAGTCAGTATGATGATTTCCTATTTATTTATTTATTTATTTATTCATTCATTCATTCACTCATTCATTCACTCATTCATTCATTCATTCATTCTTTCTTTCATTTATTTTTGAGAGAGAAAGAGAGCACATGCGAGCCCGTGGGAGGGGCAGAGAGAAGGGGAGAGAGAGAATCTCAAGTAGGCGCCATGCTGTTAGGTTTTGTGATCTCACAAACTGAAATCATGACCTGAGCCCAAACCAAGAGTCGATACTTCACTGACTGAGCCACCCAGGTGACCCAGGAGAGTGATTTCTTGACAAATTAGGAGTCCTGACTGGGAAGTGACATACCAGGATCCTCAAGAGTACTGACAGTATTCTATCTTAACCTGGGTGGTGGTTACATTTGTCTTTATAATTATTTGCTTTCACTTTATGATCAAATTATTTATTAAAGCATACATTTTTATGGATTTTTGTGGGTTATACTTTAAAAATGAAATAAGGTTTAAAAATTACATGTTACAAATCCTTTAATGCAACTCCCCAAAAAGAGAGGTTTAGGGTAAGATTTAACCAGTGTACTCAAGAATTGAGAAGCAAAGCCACTTCTTAGTTTTCTGAAAATATTTCCTCAGAATTCAAGATATAAGATACTGACTTCCTAGTGTCTTTATATGTATATGTAAGTAAAAGTATTTGTGCCATTATATTATTCAGGGTTCTGCTACATGTGACATAACCTTAGCTCAGAGTAGCTGAAATTTTTAATGAGCTGTATTTTTAGTAAGTCCTATACTCCCAAATCAATTTTTCCCTTAAGATCCAAGAAATTTTTCTGTTCCAAGTTAATTCTTGGTTCACTGCTTTTGAGCCATTTGTCAACATCTCCTCACGCGAGTAAATACACTCAAGATATCTTGCTTACCTTTAAAAAATACTCTTTTGATCTTCCCATTAACTATTGTCTTTGGTTTCTCTGCCCCTTCAAAGCTGAACTCTTTCATGGATAATAAAAGGCATAACTATGAATTTGAATTGTGGTTTAATCCCTTTCAAGTTATATGACCTTCAACAAGTTTCCTAAACTCTCTGAGCTTCAGTTTCTTCATTTATAAAATGAAAGTAATATCATTCTTCTAGGATTTTTATGAATATTGAATACTTTATATTATGAATGAAAAAGGTCTTATTTTGTATCTGGCACAAAACAAAGTGTGCAACCGTGGGATTACATCCAGGCTTTACTTACTAGATATGTAGTTATTGGAAAATCACTTAATTTCTCTGAACTTCACTAGTTAATATTTAACATGTAAAAGTAAGACATACCTTATAGAATTTTTATGAGGATCAGATGGGGTCATGAACAAATGCCTCTAATAAGCATTTGCTGCTAAGTTTTTCTAAAATTGGTAATTATTTTCCCAGCCTTTTCTTTTGGACCCTTGTCTCACTAGCTTAAATTGATTGTGCACAGAAAATGAGTATGTTGTTCAATATGTTTTATAGCTTATAAATAGACATTCAGTTTAAATGTATTTTAGCATGTATTTGATTTAAAAGGAAAATGAACAGCTAGAAGTTTTCATTTTATTTGCTTTTCAATTTGTAAACAGAAAACGAGCACTCATGAGTTCATGATTTTTAAAGTTGTCACTAGCATCTTCCTTTGTTGAAGAAAACTAAAAATTAGTGGAATCTTCATCGCCTCATGGAAAAACAGATTTATTACAAAAATATGTGAAACATATTCAAGCAGAACAGAAATTTTAATTTTATCTTAAATGAGGGGATTATTGTTTATTAACATATAATTTTACTTTGAAACACTCTTGATGTATCTTACATCAGGTGAGCCTTAAAAACTTTTGAGGTACTCAGACCTGCTTTCTTTCATGGTTCATTGCAGAAAGAAGCAATGAAGCTTAGAGACTGTCTGCATTCAGTGTTAGTACAGAGGGCAGATCCTAATCATTTGTTACCGAACAGTGATTCCATCATGATTGATTCTCAGATTATGCATGTGAGGCCTGTACTTACTTTTGTATTTCACAGAGCCATGGATGATATTTTGATATCTTAAATTATAAGATTTTAATACCTGTCTCCTCCTTTCCCCAATAAAGCAACACTGATTTTACGACAGAGCTCCTGTATGGACCGCAAAGATTCAACATTAGAGATACCCATGCTCCAAACTATTAATATTTTTTAAAAACCATATATTGGTTGGCAGTTCTGCCTGATTTGAATCCCTAGTCAATGGGCCAGACTGGCCATGGAGCCTTTTTTACTGCTTTGCTCAGGCAGGGAAGCAAATTCATAGCCTCACCCAGTTGCTGAGCTTAGCCTCCAGTCCTGACCCTAGAGGAAGCCTGGCCAGAGACTCCGAGCTGTTGTAGACCCCATGTTATAGCCCTGCTCAGGCAGAGATCCAAGTCTGATCCAAGACAGTGACCCAGGGCAGCCTCAGAGCCTATCCTACGGAACCACCATGCCAGGGTGCCCAGCCTATAGTCTTGCCCAGGCTACATTCCTACCCACTTGCTGAATATGGCCTGCAGCCTCACCTAGTCAGGAAGCCTGGACAGTAATTTCACCTGACCACAGAACACAGTCTCTAGCTTCACTCATCTTTGGGATTTGCCTGGGAACCCCTCTTGACCAGACAGCCCAACCTGTTACTTTATCCAACAGCAGAGCACAGTCCATGGCTTGCCTGATTGTGAAGACAAGCCTATAGTCCTGCATGGCTTTGAGATATCCCATGGCCCCACCTGAATGCAGACTCCAGCCAACATCACCATCTGGTCAGTCGATACAACCTTAGACCTCACTTGACCAGGGGCTATTTCAGAGGTCAACCTATAACCCTGCCTAATTGTGTAGTCCAACCAGAAGCACTACCCTGCCAGGGAACATAGCCTCTGACCTTGTTCATCTAAACTAAAAGTGATTGCAGAACTGAGCTTGTGGTCTCACCTGACCATGGAGCAGCCCTACCCAATCAGTAGGCCAACCCACTGGTCTTACTTGAATGTTGAGCACAGCAGCAGGCTAAACCAACTGTAGCCCACCAGTGCCATTCCTCCCAGATCTCAGAGCATGAGCAGTGACCTCACTCAACAAGACTTTGATAGCAAACTCTGCTTTCCCATAGATGCTACTAACCAACCCATCTAGTACTCCATGCGTAACTAACTGGTGAAAGTCTTTTCATGCCAAAGCAAACCTGTAAAGTGTAGAAGAGGAGACCACATAATTAAGTGTGCAATTAAGAACATAAGGAATCATGGATCATGAAGAATCAGGTAAACATGAAACCACCAAAGGAAACTAATAAGCCTCAGATAATGAACTATAAAGAAATGGAGATCTGTGAATGGAGATCTGTCTAATAAAGAATTTGGAATAATCCTTTCAAAGAAGTTCAGTAAACTACAAGAACACACAGTTAACTAAATGAAATTAGGAAAACAAAATGAAGTCAACAAAGAAATAGAAACCATCACAAAACATATTCTAGAGCTGAAGACTACAATGACTAAACTGAAGACTTTAGTAGAGAGCTACAGCAGACTCAACCAAATGTGAGAAGGAATCCATGAATTAGAACTTAGGTCATTCGAAACTGTCGTGTCAGAGGAGCAAAAATTAAAAAATGAAAAAAAAAAGTGAAGAAAGCCTACAGGACCTATGGGACACCATCACATGAAATAATATATGTATTATGAGAATCCCAGAAGGAAGTGAAAAGGGGACAGAAACTCTATTTAAAGTAACAATGGCTATATGCCTCTCAAACTTGGGGATAGAAAAGGACTTCTGGATTTATGAAGCCCAGGAGACTCCAAATGGTTAGAATCTGAACAGGGCTACACTAAGACACATTATAACTAAATTGTCAAAAAATCAAAAACAGAGAATTTTGAGGTCAAGAAGAAAACTACTCACCACATACAAGGAAACTCTCCTATATGGAGAGGGGACTATTTAGTTCCCCAACAGAAACATTGTAGGCCAGGAAAGAGTGGGATGATATATTCAAAGATGTATTGAAAGAAAAAGTAGATCATACCTGGCAAAGCTAACCTTCAAAAATGAAGAAGAGATAAAGATTTCTCTAAACAAACAAAAGCCAAGGGAGTTCATTATCACTGGACCTCCCTTATAATAAACGCTAAAGGGCATTTATCAAGCTGAAAAAAAGGATGCTCATTAACACTGTAAAAGCATATGAATGTGTAAAATTCAATGATAATGGTAAATATATAGTCAAAGTCAGATTCTATAATATATAGTGATAGTACATAATTTGCTTACAACTGTTGTGTAAAGTTAAAAGAAGAAATATATTTAAAATAACCATAACTACATGGGGTCCTTGGGTGGCTCAGTCAGTTAAGCATCTGATTGGCTCAGGTCATGGTCTCTTGATTCATGGGTTCAAGCACTGCATTGGGCTCTGTGCTGACACCTCTGAGTCTAGAGCCTGATTCAGATTCTTTGTTTCCCTCTCTCTCTGACCCTCCCCCAGTCATGCTCTGTTTCTCTCTGTCTCAAAAATAAATAAACATAAAAAATTTTTAAATAAATAAAAATAACCATGACCACAGCAATTTTTTCTACACAATATAAAAAAGATGTATGTTGTAACATCAGTAACCTAAAGTGTGAGGTGGGGGAGAAGAAGTAAAAGTATCATGTTTCTGTATACTATCAGAGTTAAATTTTTCTAACCCCAAAATAGGATGTTAAAACTGTAGGATATTTTATGTAAGCTTCATGGTAACCACAACGCAAAAACTGACAGTAGATTCACTAAAGAGGAAAGAAGAGAAAGCATACTGCCACAGAAAGCCATTGAATCATAAAGGAAGACGGCAAGAGAGAAAGCAAGAAACAACCCACGAAAGGTTAGAACACAGTTAACAAAATGTCAATAGTGAGTTGTTATCTATTAATAATGACTTTAAATGTAAATGGATAAATTCTCCAATCAAAAGATACAGAATAGCTGATTGGAAAGAGAAAACAAGACCCAATAATATGCTGTCTAAAAGAGACTCACTTTAGTCTTAAGGACACATATAGACTGAGAGTGAAAGGAGAATAAAAGGTATTTCAAGCAAATGGTAACCCAAAGAAAGTAGACACAGCTATACTTATATTAGACAAAGTAGACTTTAAGCTAAAAAAAAAAGGTTGAAAGAGACAAAGCCACCATATAATGATAAAAATGCCATTAAGATATAAAAATTGTAAATATGTATTTACCCACATTGGCACACCTAATACATAAAGCAGATACATACAGAACTAAAAAGAGAAGTAAACAGCAAAAATAATACTTGGGGCCTTTAAAATCTTATTCTTAACAATGGATGATCTATAGGCAGAAAACCAATAAGGAAGTAGCAGATTTGAAGAGCACTACAGACTAAGTGGACTGAACAGAAATATACAAAACATTCCATCCAACACCAGCAGGATACACATTCTTCTCAAGTACACATGGAACATTTTCTAGGATAGATCATATATTAGGTCATAGAAACATCTCAAGAAATTTACGAATATAGGACCTATATGAAGTAGCTTTTACAACCACAGTGATATGAAACTAGAAATCAGTAACAAGAGAAGAGGTAGAAAATTCATGAATATGCAGAAATTAAACAAAACACTCCTGAACATACAGTGATTCAAAGAAGAAATCATCAGGGAGGTTAAAAAATATCTTGAGAAGGGATACAGAAATGCTGAGGCATAGGAGCACGTGTACCCCAATGTTCATAGCAGCACTCTCCACAATAGCTAAAACATGGAAAGAGCCTAAGTGTCCATCAACAGATGAATGGATCAAGATGTGGTTTATCTATACCATGGAATACTACATGGCAGTGAGAAACAATGAAATCTGGCCATGTGTAGCAACATGGATGGACCTTGTGGGTGTTATGCTGAGCGAAATAAGTCAGGCAGAGAAGGACAAATATCATGTTTGCATGTATAGGAGGATTAGGAGGAACTTGACGGAGGAACAAGGGGGAGAAAAAGGGGGGAAGTGGTAGGGGAAAGGGAGAGAGGCAAACCATGAGAGACTCTTGAATGCTGACAAAAACTGAGGACTGATGGATGTGGGCATGGAGGAGGGCACTAGTGGGGATGAGCACTGAGTGTTATGTGGAAACTAATTTGACAATAAACTATTTGTAAAAAAAAGAAAAAAATATCTTGAGAGAGGGGCACCTGGATGGCTCTGACTTTGGCTTAGGTCATGATCTCACAGTTTGTGACTTTAAGCCCCACGTCAGGCTCTGTGCTGACAGCTCGGAGCCTGGAGCTTGCTTCAAATTCTGTCTCTTATTCTCTCTCTCTCTCTCTCTCTCTCTCTCTCTCTCTCTCTCCTCCCCCTCTCATGCTCTGTCTCTTTCTCTCAAAAATAAATAAAACATTAAAAAATATCTTGAGACAAATTAAAATGGAAACACTAAATACCAAAACTTACAGAATGCAGTAAGAGCAGTTTTAGAGGGAAGTTTATAGTGATAGACGCATACATCAAGGAATTATTCATATCTCAAATAACCTAACTTTATACCTCAAGGAGCTAGAATAAAAAGAACAAGCTAGGCCCCAAATTAGTAGAATGAAGAAAATAATAAAGACTGGAACAGAAACATATGAAATAGGAAATAGAAAAGCAATAGAAAAGATTAACAAGACTAATAGTTGGTACTTTGAAAATGTAAACAAAATTGACATTTAGCTAGACTAACCAAATAAAAAAGAAAACCCATATAAATGAAATTATAAGTGAAAGAAAACACATTACAACTGACACCAGAGAAATTCATACTATTATGAGATTACTATGAGTAAGTATGCTCCAACAAATTTGACAACCTAGAAAAAATGTATAAGTTCCTAAAAACAGCCAATGAAGACTGAAGAGATAGAAAATCTGAATACACTAATAATGAGTAAGAGGAGCTCGAATCAATAATCAAAACCCTCCAACAAATAAAGTCCAGAACCAGATGATTTCACTGGTAGATTCTACCAAACCTTTAAAGAAGAATTAATACCAATCCTTCTCAAATTCTTCCAAAAAGTTAAGAAGGGAAAACTCCCAACTTCATTTTACAAAGCATTCATTATCCTGATACCATACTAAGGACACTACAAAAAAAAGAAAACTATAAGACATTATATTCCTGATGCATATACATGCAGAAATGCTCAACAAAATACTAGCAAACTGAATTGAGCATCACATTAGAAGGATCATACACCACGAGCAAGTGGGATTCATCCCTGAAATGCAAGGATGCTTCATACGCAAATCATAAATGTGATATATCACATTAGTAGAATGAAAGATAAAAATTTTATGATCACCTCAATAGATGCAGAAAAAAAATCTGACAAAATTCAATATCCATTCATTATAAAAATTCTCAACAAATTGGGTATAGAATGTACCTCAGCATAATTAAGGCCATATATGACAAACCAACAACTAACATCATACTCAATGGTGAAAGGTTGAAAGTTTTCCCTTTAGATACACAGATGACCAAGAGGTACAATAAAAGGTGCTCAACATCACTAATCATCAGGGAAATGCAAATAAAAACCACAATGAAATGTCACCTTATATGTATATTACAATGGCTATTATCAAAAAGACAAAAAAATAACAGGTATTGGCAAAGATGTGGAGAAAAGGGACTCTGTGCACTATTGGTGGAAATGTAAATTGGTGCAGCCACTATTAAGATAGTCTGGAGATTCTTCAAAAAATTAAAATATAACTACCATATGATCTAACAGTTCAAGTTCTAGGTATTTACCCAAAGGAAATAAAAACACTAAAGCCAAAAGATATATGCACCCCTATGGTTATTATAGCATTACTTACAATAATAGCCAAGATATTGAAGCAACCTAAGTGGCCATTAATGGATGAATGGATAAAGAAAATGTGTCTCATATATATATGTACATTATGCTAAATAAATAAAGTTAAATAGAGAAGCACAAATATTGTATGATCTCACTTATATGTGGAATCTTTAAAAAAAGTTCATAAATATAGAAAACAAATAGTTGCCAAAAGTGGGGGTTAGGGGTGGGTGAAATGGATGAGGGGAGTCAAAAGGTACAAAATTACAGTTATTAAGTAAATAAGTCATAGGGATGTAATGTACAGCATAGTGACTATAGTTAACAATACTGCATTGCACATTTGAAAAATGCTGAGATTAAATCTTTTTTTAAAATAATTTTTTAATATTCTTGAGAGAGAGAAAGACAGACAGAGCATGATCAGGGGAGGGACAGAGAGAGAGGGAGACATAGAATACAAAGCAGGCTCCAGACTCTGAGCTGTCAGCACAGACCCTGATTCGGGGCTTAAATGCATGAACTGTGAGATCACAACATGAGCTGAAGTCGGAAGGCTTACCCAGCTGAGCCACCCAGGCTCCCATAAAATGCTGAGATTAAATCTTAAAAGTTCTTACTGCAAGAAAAAATATTGAACTGTGTATGGTGATAGATGTTAACTAGACTTGTGATCATTTCACTTATGCACAGATATTGAACTATTACGTTATATACTTGAAACTAATATAATGTTATGTGTCTGTTATATCTCCACTGGAAAAAAAAAAAGAAAAAGAAAAAGAAAGCTTTTTCTCTAAGACTGTGAATAAGACAAAGTTGCCCACTCTCCCCACTCACATTCTCACATAGTACTGGATGTCCTAGCCAGAGCAGTCAGACAAGAACAAGAAATCATAGATATCCAAATTAGAAAGGAAAAAATGAAAATCGTTCTTCAAAGATGACTTGATCTTATATATAAAAACCCCACCAAAAACCTGTTTGAAATAATTGGCAAATTCATTAAAGTTGCAGGATATGAAATCAACATACAGACTTCAGTTGTGTTCCATATACTTAACAGTGAACTATCTGGAAAAAAAATAAAATAATCCCATTTACAGTAGTATCAAAAAGTTAAATATTTAGGAATAAATTTAAGGAGGGGCGCCTGGGTGGCTTAGTCGGTTAAGCGTCCGACTTTCGCTTAGGTCATGATCTCGCGGTTCGTGGTTTCGAGCCCCGCGTCGGGCTCTGTGCTGACTGCCAGCTCAGAGCCTGGAGCCTGTTTCAGTCTGTGACTCCCTCTCTCTCTGACCCTCCCCTGCTCACGCTGTCTATCTCTCTCTCTCTCCTAGAAATAAATAAAAATTAAAAAAAAAAAAAGGAATAAATTTAAGGAGGTGAACTGTCTGTACACTGAAAACTATAAAAAATTAATGAAAGAAATTGAAGAAGACCTAAATGGAAAGATATTGCTGCCCATGGATCAGAAGAATTGGTAATAACCAAAGTCATCTACAGATTCAGTGCGAGCCCTATTAAAATCACAATGACAGGATTGCCTGAGTGGCTCTGTAGGTTGAGCATCTGGTTCTTGATTTTGAATCAGGTCATGATCCCAGGGTTGTGGGATTGAGCCTCACATCAAGCTCCATGCTGAGCATGGAACCTCCTTAAGATTTTCTCTCTTACTCTTCCTCTTTCTCTCCCTCTCTCCTCCCCCCCTTCTTCTCTCTGCCCCTCTCCCCCATGTGTGTTTTCTAAAATTAAAACTTTATTTTTTAATTAAAAAATTTTTTAATCCCAATGATAGTTTTTCAGAATTAGAAAAAACAATCCTAAGTGTGTGTAGAAACCATAGAAGACCCTGAATACCAAAACAGTCCTGAGAAAATGGAGGCATTACCTGATTTCAAACTCTCTTATGAAACTGTACTAATCAAAACAGTATGGTACTGGGGCGCCTGGGTGGCTCAGTTGATTAAGCATCCGGCTTCGGCTTAGGTCACGATCTCACAGTTTGTTGGTTTGAGCCCCACATCGGGCTTTGTGCTGATAGCCAGCTCAGAGCCTGAAGACTGTTTCAGATTCTGTATCTCCCTCTCTCTCTGACCCTCCCCTGCTAACACTGTCTCTCTCTCTCTTTCTCTGTCTCTCTTTCTCTCTCTCTCTCTCTCTCTCAGAAATAAATAAAACATTAAAAAAAAAAAAACCAGTATGGTACTGACATAAAAATTGTTCTGTAGATCAATGAAACAATTGAGAGCCCAGAAATAAAATTATTCATATATAGTCAACTAATATTAGACAAATAATTAGGCATATTTAATGGGGAAAGGATAGTTTCTTTAGTAAATGGTTTTAGGAAAACTGGACAGCCATATGCAAAAGAATGAAACTGCACGCCTATTTTACACCTTTCATAAAAATTAAAATGGATTAAGTGTTTAAATGTGAGACCTGAAACCATAAACCTAGACAAACATAGATAAAAAGCTTTATTACTTTGGTCTTGGCATTGATTCTTTGGATATGATATCAAAAGCACAAACAACAAAAGTAGAGATAAACAAGTGAGACTACATCTTCACGGCAAAAGAAACATCAGCGAAATGAAAGGGTAGCCTACACAATGGGAAAAAATATTTGCAAACCCCATATCTGATAAGGGTTAATATCCAAAACATATAAAGAACTCCTTAACTCCAGAGGGTGTGGAGGGCAAATCACCCAATGAGAAAATGGGCAGATGACCTGAATAGACATTCCTCCAAAGAAGATATTGAGAATCTAACAAGTATATGAAAAGGTGCTCAATATCACCAGTCATCCTGGAGATAAAAAAACACAATGAGATACTGTCTCATAACTGTTAGAATAGCTATTATCAAAAAGACCAGAGGTAACAAGTACTGGCAAGGATGTGGAGAAAAGGGAACCCTTGTACACTGTTGGTGGGAATGTAAACTGGTGAAGCTACTATGGAAAACAGTTTGAAGGTTCTTCAGGAGATTAGAAATAGAACTACCCAATGATCCAGCAGTTCCACTTCTGAATATATATCCAAAGAGAATGAAATTACCATCTTGTAGTGATATTAGCACTCCATGTTCATAGCAGCACTATTTACAATAGGCAAGAAATGGAAACAACCTAGATGTGCATCACAGGTGCATGGATAAAGATAATGTGGCATATACATCTAATGGAATACTGTTCAGCCAGAAAAAAAGGAAATCCTGGCATTTATGACAACATGGGTGGACTGACAGGGCATTATGCTAAGTAAAATAAGTCAGACAGAGAAAGACAAATACTCTGTATTAGTTATATGTAGAATCTAAACAAGCTGAAGTCATAAAAGAGTAGATTGGTAGTTGCCACAGAGGGTGGGGGAAATGGGTGAGTGTAGTGAAATGGAAAAAACTTTAAGGTGTGAAATTAATAAGTGCAGGGTATTTAACAGTTTGGGGACTATATTTGACAATACCATATTGTATATTTGAAAATTGCTTGGGGCACCTAGGTGGTTCAATCAGGTGAGTGCCTGACTTCCACTCAGGTTGTGATTTCACAGTTCGTGGGTTCAAGCCCCACATTGGGCTCTGTGCTGACAGCTTGGAGTCTGGAGCCTGCTTCAGATTCTGTGTCTCCCTTTCTCTCTGCCCCTCCCCTGCTCGTGTTCTGTCTCTCTCTCAAGAATAAATAAACATTAAAAATATTTTTTAAAAAAGAAAGAAAATTGCTAAGAGAGATCTTAAAAGTTCTTACTACACACAAAAAAATTCTAACTATGAGAGGTGACAGATCTATTAACTAATCTATTATGGTCATCATTTTGAGAAGTATATATATGTATATTATATTTTTAACATATATATAAACATCATTTTAAACACTTGAAAATTACACAAATGTTCTATGTCAATTGCATCTCAGTAAAGCTGGAGAAAATGGAATGATATAAGCTCACAATTAGATAATGTATTAAAATCCAAAAGTGAATACTGAAAATCACTAATTGTTTTTCTGCATTGTACTGTGATCTGTCCTCTGAGTCTGTTTGCAAATGTTTTATCTGGATGATGGAAATGCTTTCAAATGCTGTGGTACTGCACAGCACTTCTCAATCCAGTCCATTTACTTTGTGCTATTTGATGAGTTCTGGATAATGGCCACATACTCGTAATGCTTTAGCAAGACCCTTGTTACCCAGCTTATTAATGGAATTATTAGTATTATGTTTATTTGCATTGAAAAATCTAATAAGTTAACTTAATTTTAGAAATAAAATTTTGTGCCATTATTGAAATCATTAGTGGCCATCAGTAAGTGATTATTGTTTGGAATTTCCAAACTGTGGGAGTGCCTCGCTGTCTCCATTGGGAGAGCATGTGACTCTTGATCACGGGGTTGTGAGTTCGAGCCCCACATGGGGTGTAGATTTTACTTATATTATAAAACTTAAACAAAAGAATTTCCAAAGTATATTTTCATATTATATTTCTCACATTTTACAATACCACCAGTCTAGGATCAGCTTTTACTCCCTGATACTGACACTTTTCTGAGGTATAATATCTTCCTCAAACATGTATTATCTTATCCTTTAAAAACAAAATATCATTACAAGCCTTTGCAGTTTAAATGTCAGTCTGTATTTGTTATTTATTTTATATATTTTTAGATCTTTATTTTCATTTTTAAAAACTTTAACATTTTTCCTGGTTGCTGAAATATCCAGGGAAAGTTAATTGGACATGCTGAATAGATTGCATTTAGTGTTTAAACTAGAAAGAGAAGGTTCCAGTTTCGCTTTCCAAAGGATTATACATGTTTCACATTATTTTTTCACTAATTTTGTTAGCAACCTTTTTGTCTTCATAGGGGTTCATTTTTAGTCAGTTTTATGATGAGATGATATTTGAGATCCCATAAGAAGTTATTACACCTGACCTTTGTCTTCACAGATGGTCAGTATTGACTCCACCCCAGCTGGACTGGTATTTTATAGGGTTAGTCTACCAGTTTTGTGTGGCACGTGAACTGATGGAAATCGAAAACTTAGCTTTTGGTGCCTGAAGCTAGACATGAAAGACAATAGCTCTAAGATTCCCCACACCCCCAAACAGAGGGTTTTTTTTTTTTAATGTAAAGGTTATGGACTGGGATTGTGCCACTTTATTTTGGGGGGTTAGGTTCAAACTAATAAATGCTTTTGTCTCTTTAAGAATAGGTATTAAACATGTTGTTTGTATGTGAGAGAGAAACGGATGGGAAGTGGGGAGGAGGGAGCAGAGAAGAGTGGAGATAGAGATAGAGGCAGATGGAGGGAAGGAGAATTTAAGCTCCATACCTAAAAACAAAGCAAAAATTTATGTTCATTTGTCATTTTCCTGAGGAAATAATGATTTATACCCTTTATAGGATACCAACTATTTAAACATCATTCACTTAGAGGGAGATTATAAGTGAATTTGTTTCTGTAGGGCTGGCTGCCGTTACATTATATGAGTGCTTTTGTATGGCCATTTTAAGAGAGATCCAAGAGGAGGAGGGAGGGGTTAAGACCATGGTGGTGTGAGGGGGTACCATGCACGTGCAAGTCAGTGTCACTTGAGGCTTCAATGACAGAACTGTTAAAGGGGGAAAGAATACAGTGTACTTGTATCTAAATAAATGAGTGTGAGCTGAAAGATGTTTGTTTACTTGAATACCTGGGGTCAAAGTCCCAAACAACTCACAGATAAAAAAGAAATAAGCAGGGGTACCTAGGGGGCTCAGTGGGTTAAGCTTCTGACTCTTGATTTTGGCTCAGTTCATGATCTCCTGTTTCCTGAGATTGAGCCCTACGTTGGGATCTCAGCTGACAGTGTGGAGCCTGCTTGGGATTCTTTCTCTCCCTCACTCTCTGCTCCTCCCCTACATGTGTGCTCACTCTCTCTCTCTCTTTCTTTTTCTCTCTCTCTTTCAAAATAAATAAATAGACTTTAAAAAATAAGAAATAAGGAAATAATTATAGAATCAAAATGACAGCAGCAAAGTGTACTTACTTAACTTTAGATTTTATGTAACTAATTTATGTATTTTATCGTTTGTAAGTAGAAAATAGAAGTGGCCAATTTGTGTAGGAATTTAAATAAACAGTTACATTTCTAAGTGGGTAAATAGAACTCTACTTGATTCAATTATTCAGGCAGGCAGTTAATCTAACAAGGTGTCAAATACCATAATCAGCCATGGTCAGACTTTCAAAGAAGTGACATTGAAAGTAAATGTTTACATAACAGCTACATTTTAGGACAGTGAGTTAAGGATAAAACCTTTTTCTGTTGGCTTATTGTAGTTTCTAGAATATTGGATATGTTTCTTCCTAAATCCCTTCAGTTTATTGATACCACAATGTAGAGATTTGTTTCTTGGATTTAAGATTTCACTTTCTGTTCAGATAAAAAGACCTCTAGGAAGAGTACATTAGATTTTGTCATTTAACTCTTAATGATAGAAGTTCATAACATTCTTTCCTAAAAACTATTTATATAGAAAGAAAATAGCATCAAGAAGACAGTGGGAGGGCAGCATCTCCCTGTCTATCAAAATTAAAATTGCACTGATCCTTTGACCTAGCAGTCCCTCTTTTGGGAATATGTTTGGGTGGGGGGGGCAAAGCAAGATGCGTAGTAATGTTTATAGAATGTTATCTTTTATGTAGAAAAGGGAAAAAATAAAATAAGAAGTGTGATTCTTTTATTTGCCTAAAGAGACACGAGCAGGATCCATGAGTAATTATTGAGCATAGTTACAAGGTTATGCCAAAGAGGTGGGGGCAGGTACAGGGAGAATATTATTATATTCTTGGAGATCGAGAGGAAGAAGACTTTTTTTTGCCTTTATATACTTTTGCATCATTTTGATTTTTGAATCATGTGACTGTATTACCTATTTTTTAAAGTTATTTATTATTTTGAGAGAGAGAGAGAGCATGAGCAGGGGAGGGGCAGAGAGAAAGAATCCCATGCAGGCTCCACACCACCAGCACCGAGCCTGATGCAGGTCTTGAGCTCAGGAACCACAAGTAGAAGTCTTTAGCCATTAATGCATAGGACTACTAACATGAAGGAACTTTTCTGAAATTCTGGCCAAATGCCACTCAGTCATGTTCTGTATGTATCTGTTTTCCTATAGATGCCAGAGGAACAAGCATTCTGTGTTTTGGTGAAAATCATGTATGACTATGGTTTACGAGATCTCTACAAAAACAACTTTGAAGATCTTCACTGTAAATTCTATCAGTTGGAGAGACTAATGCAGGTAAATGAAAATTAGGCTCTTCTCACTCAGAGGTTTTTTGAGTTACAGAAAAAGTAATAAAACTGCTGAACAATAATGACTCATGAGAGTTTAATGGAATTCGACAGAAAATGTAGATATAGTTGGTTTCTGACCAATATCTACATTGGTGTTAATATTTATATAACCGTTTGATTATTTTAAAAATAGTCTTCCATTTTAAGTACTCAACTTTAATGTAGTGAGTTAGTCAGTGAAAAGATTCCCAAGTGTTATTTGTAAAGAAATGAAGATATCTACAGAATAAAAATTGAAATACTTAAGAGCTTTCTCCACCTTAATTAGCACCAGTACCATATTTAGATCCACATGTACAGAACTCTTTGAGGGACAGAAAGGAATTCAAAGAGAATAAAAAACTTTAACATTTTAAGGTAGAGATGTATTTAAAAAATCTCTTCTCACATAATGTTCTGATCTCAAAGAGTGTTGTTACTATTTCACAATATGTCTGTGTAAATTTGTATGTTAAGAGGAACACATTATTTTATCTGTGTCAAATATGATGTAATAAAAAAGAAAGTGCAAAGTTAATGACTAGTGCTGATAAAAGGATTACTGAGGAGCTTTGAAATTCTACCTGATGTTGGAAATCTTATATTTATTTTTTTAATATTTATTTATTTTTGTGATTGAGAGAGACAGGCAGAGAAAGATGGGGACAGAGGATCTGAAGCAGGTTCTGTGCTGACAGCAGTGAGCCGTAAGTGGGGCTTGAACTCATCAAGGGATCACGAACAGCCAAAGTTGGATGCCCACTAAGCCACCCAGGCACCACTGTGCAGCATATTTATATGGCTTTCTCTATATGCGGTATTGGGAATCCAAGAGGAATGTGAAGGAAATACATGAATGGACTGATTCCATGTTGGAGAAAAGTAAAGTGATAAAGGAGGAAGGTTAGGGGAGCTGGTAGGAGCTCATTGGCATGACCTGTCAAGAGATCCATACGTTTCTAAAGAGGGAAGTGAGGTCAATAGGGAACTGAAAGACTAGAACAGGAAGACAGAGAATTAGCAGTGAAGTTAAGGACAATTTTACTAGAAAAGAATGTAGGGGGAGTAGAAAACCTTAAACATTAAGAAGAAATGGGGGAAAGATATCAAATGAACTGTAAGCACAATGACATACGGGCATTGAGGAGCGAAAAGACTGTGTAGAAGAATCTGGTAACTATGGACGTTAAAAGCCATAGGCTCTTTTTTTTAGAGATTTAATTCTTCCAAGTAAATATTTGGGATTTTTTACTTCTTTACCTTTTATTTACAGAAGTTACATTTTTTCAAAGGTCAGTTTTCCTAAAAGCTTTAAGAGTCAAATAAATGTAACTGATAAATAAATAACAAGTTCGTGGTACTATGAAGAAACCCAGACACATTTTTTTGTTAGCATTTTTCAATGGATGACCATTTGGACACCCCATTAACAGTACCTGATGGGTACTTCTGGGTGCTTTTCAAAAAGCGAGTGATGTAAGAAGTAGGGCTTTTCTTTTTGTTTTTGTGATCTTTTTATGAAAACAAAACTAACGTGGGCTTTTACATATCTTTACTTTTGTTTTTTAGTTACAAGAATAGCAATGCTAATACTCTGTACTTTAGCTTTCATGCTTTTGAAAAGCATTTACTTGTGTAAATTGGAAAACAAGGATCAGGGTAACATAAAGACATTTTTAGGAGACATCCAGTTTCATACATTATACACTTGCACAGTTTCTATAGTTTGCCATGTTTAATGTCAAAGATCGATTATTTTAAAGTTTGGTTATATTTTGGGCTTTTCTCAATACCGCACAAATTTACTGGAGTGATTCCATCGATCCCAGATGATGATTGATATTAAGTGGTCTCCAAAGAGCAGATGAATTTCTGTTCTAGGTAGTTAGGCTTTAAACTCTGAATGGGGTGTTGGACTTGACTCTGGAGGGATGACATTCGTTAGACTACAGGTGTTTTGTCAGAGCGAGCATTTCCCAAGAAACAAGAGCAGAGAAGTGAGCAAGAGGTGATCTTTGTTACTTGTTCATAACAAGTCTGCCTTTATTTTCCTTGATTATCCTATATCCCCAGAGCTCATCTCCTATCAGTGCTTCTGTGTAATTGCAGAAAATTCAGCAGATGCCACAAAAAATTGAGAGTGGTCATAGAAAGCTTGTCCTAAATTACAGCTGTGGTAGGAAATAAAACTTCTCAGTCTTCCTTCCCCTCAATTTTCCATTTTGACTTTTTAGGAGCAGTTACCGGACCTGCATAGCCATTTTTGCGACCTGCACCTGGAAGCTCATATGTACGCGTCCCAGTGGTTTCTCACTCTGTTCACTGCCAAGTTCCCGCTCTGCATGGTCTTCCACATCATTGACTTACTGCTTTGTGAGGTACAGTGGCTATCTCTCATACCTAAGCCAAAGTAGAAATTATTTCCTAGTTAAAGTGGATACAATTTTTATTTTAGTTTTTCCTGTACTTAAAGCCATAAATACCATAAAGTTCTCTTTGAATTTTTAGTAAAGACTATTTTAGTTGTAATATTATTATTGTGAGAAATGAAAATGGTTAGGCATATATAATTCCTAGAAAGTAAGATGAGGTAATTAAATTTAGTATAATAAAATTCATAATAAGCCTTTATCTGTGTAATAACATATTACTAATGTAAAGGAGTTAAATAAATAAATTTAAAATTGGGTGATTTTAATCGTAATGCAGTTATACTCCAAGAGTGAATATAAATGAAAATTCTATAGTAATTTTTAATTTAATTTAACTTTTCTATTCTATTCTATTCTATTCTATTCTATTCTATTCTATTCTATTCTATTCTATTCTAAATGCCAGCATAGTTAACATACAGTGTTATGTTAGTTTCAGGTATACAATATAGTGATTCAGCACTCCATACATCCCCCAGTGCTCAGGGTGCCTGGATGGCTCAGTAGGTTAAGCACTGGACTTCAGCTCAGGTCATGATCTCATGGTTTGTAAGCCTGCATTGGGCTCTGTGCTGACAGCTCAGAGCCTAGAGCTTGTTTCAGATTCTATCTCCCTCTCTCTGCCCTTTCCCATCCCGCCCCCTCAAAAATATACAAACATTAAAAAAAAAAAAAAACAGTGCTCATCACAACAAGTGTACTTCTTAATCCCCATAAACTATTTTAGCCATCCCCCTACTTTTCTCCCCTTTGGTAACCATTAGTTTGTCCTCCAATTGTATAGTAATTCTCAATTCATAAGATATTTCTGTTGTATATGGTGTTCAAAACTCCCACCAGGTAACAGTGAAGTGATACACTGAAGTTTCTACATCAGATAATTATATTTTCAGGCAGAATATTTTTAAAATTAGTTTGCAAAATTATTTTAGGTATCTGTGTTTGTTTCTTTTATTGTTTTTATTTCCTTAGATGACTAAATTTATTTACTTTACTCCTTTCTTTGAAGGGGAAAGGGCCAGAGAGAGAATCTCAAGCAGGCTCCACACCCAGTGTAGATCCCAACACAGGGCTTGATATCAAGATCATGACTGGAACTGAAGACAAGAGTCAAATGCTTAACTGACTGAGCCACCCAGGCACCTCATATTTACTTTACTCTTTTAAAGAAATAAGCAAGATTACACATACATACATCATATACTGCCAGTCAAAATGTTTGACAGCGATAGGAGAGCTGCTGTATGAGAATAACTTTTTATTATTGGGAGTATGTATGTATATAAATTATACTGTCTTCAGTTACAAAGCTAGAGTAATCAAAAGTATAAACCTAATATAATCTGGACAGTTTTGTATTTCTACACTACCTTTTATACACCAAAGTTTCTATTTTCTTAAAAGTCTAACCATTTCAATCACCCTGGGGACTAGACATTTCATTTAAAAAATTAGACTAAAGAAGATAAAATAGATCAGCTGCACAAAGTGAAGCTGTTATTTCTGGCCTGTCACAGTGGTAACCATTCCATATGCAGGCAGCACTGGGTCCTGCTCTCCAAGGTTCTAGTTGACAGTTGCCCAGGACTTGAAAGTTGCAGAGCATTTGGTAAGAGTGTCAGAGTTTTAAACATGTGTAACCTATTTTGATAAAGAAAAGTTGAGTGACTCACCGCAGGTCACAAGGTAAGTTCCCCAATTCTGAATGTATAACAGCTGGAGAACCTGATTGATAACGTAGTAACTCCCCAATTTTTTTTTAACTGACAAATTCGTTTCTAAAATGCCTATCTAAATTTAACCTAAAGGAAGAATGCAGAATTAGAAGCTAAAACTTTATCCAAAGTCAAAATGGTGTGATCACAGTATACACAAATTTAGGCATTTGTACTAAAAATTCTACTTGGCCTGATTATCCAAATTGATGTGGTGAGCAGTTCTGACTCTAATTTAGTGCAGTGCTCTTCGAAAGTGAAAACCAAATTTATAGCTTTGATTTCTGTGAACTTAAAGTAATACTAAAATCTAGTTTTGATAAGTAAATATTCATAGGTCCTATTCATTTTAATCACCCTGGGACTAGAAATTTTATGCTGAGCTGAGTTTAGTATTTTATGGTTTTAAGAAAAAATAGGAAAGTAAGGGTATGACCTTTTAACAGTTTTATCTTTATATTGAGTAGAAGCTTGCAAAAGTTAATGTCCTTGCTTCATGTTTTTTTGCTGAAAGAGATTATCTAATTTCATACTAGATTAGTTCTCTACTGTTCACTATAGTAAAGAGAATGAAATTAATATGCTTAATCGTACCAGTTAAATTGGATTTCTCGGTCACTTTTGGCAGAATAGTAACACTATCCTTTAGTTCACTGGAGTGATGACCTTCTAAAATTGTCTCTATCTCAATGGTTCCATACCTGACAGTGGCGTATCGTCCATGGGTCTTCTGGAACCCAGATTCATAATTTCTCAGGAAATTTTTATCCTGAAAATATAGGAATTTCTTTTTTTTTTAATTTTTAATGTTTGTTTATTTTTGAGAGAGAGAGACAGAGCATGAGTGGGGGAGGGGCAGAGAGAGGGAGGGAGACACAGAATCTGAAACTCCAGGTTTTGAGCTGTCAGCACAGAGCCCGATGCGGCTCTTATGCCAAAGCATAAGATCATGACCTGAGCTGAAGTCAGATGCTCAACTGACTGAGTCACCCAGGCGCCCTGAAGATACAGTAATTTCTAATGTCAGTTGCTAGGAAAATTAGCAAATTTATGGTAGGGAAATGAAAAAGTAGATTTATAAGCCTTCTTATCACTTGCCAACTGTGATTTCTAGTTACAATGTTTGTAAGATCTTAATCCTTATTAAAATTAATAAGTGTATTATATATATTACTTTACCTCCACTTAAACCTATATTCTGTAGCTGTTTAAGGAAGTTGCATAGCTTTCCAAAACATAGAGTAGGTTGTAATCGCAGGATCATGGTAACCAGGGAAATAAATAATAACATCCCTTAAGAGTTCAAAATAAATTTTATTGGAAACAGTATCAGGATATTCATTCTTTCCACTAACTCATCTTTGTCAGAGGGTTATTTTGCAAAGGAAATTTTTAGATAAACTTTTATTTCCTGCCTGTCTGTGATTTCTCTTTGCCCCGTTCCTTCTTGTTAGTTAATAAACTATTTATATCAAAGCTCTTCTTTCATATGAGGTAGAATATTCTAAAAGAAGGAATGATAACACAGCCTTAAATAGAATCATCTATAGGTATTGGTTTTTGTCATATTCTCTTTTTTTAGGAAAATGATTTAGATCTTCATGGCTACAAATTAATGTTTAGTTACAAATGGAACACTGAGAAATTCTCAGATAGAGAAAAAGTTGATTGAAAAAAATTGAGAAAAAGTTGAAAAAAAGTTGATTTTTCAAAATTCATCATTCTGTCCAAAAAAACCCAGAAGTGTTAATCTGCAGAATTATTTTGCTCAGAGATCCTATTGCAAAGTGAGAAAGACATTGAGCTTGAGACTTTTAGAAGCATATCCTCCTCTCGTGTTTTCCTGTGCTATATGCTTTTAAGGATTTTTTTTTTCATTCATCTCGAGGTTGAAAATAGGAAGCTAATTTAGTGGCAGAAAATTTAGGAAGAACGTTAGTAGACTTTGGCAGTGCAGGCTGAATTAGAAACTTGTAGTTGTTAATAGTTGTATTAAAAATGTTTATATAAAGTTGAATATATGGTAACTCGGGTTAATTCCCTTTTTTAGTGAAGATGATGGCACCAGAATTTTAGAGTTTGAAAAAACATTTTATTATATTGAGATGAATGTAACATTCTATAAATTATCATTTAGCCAATACTTGAAATGAAAATTATTGTTTTTAAAAAGAACAAAACCTTTTATGGTTTATTTTCTACCTCTATATGGAAGATAAGAAAAACGCTAAAAGTATTAACAATTATAGTGTAACTATTGTGCTATTAACCCACCAAGAATAGAATAGTGCTTTTAAAAAATGTTTATTTATTTTTGAGAGAAAGAGGGAGAGAGAAAGAGAGCAAGAACAAGCTGGAGAGGGGCAGAGAGAAAGAGAGACACACATAGAATCCAAAGCAGGCTCCAGACTCTGAGCTGTCAGCACAGAGCCCTAAGTGGGTCTCAAACCCACCAATTGTGAGAACATGAAGTTGGACACTCAACCAACTAAGCCACCCAGGAGCCCCAGAATAGTGTTTTTGTTGAAGTATAACAGATTAAAAGAAAATGTGAAAAAAATCAGTGTAAAACATGGTGATTTTTCATAAAGTGAACATAACTTATGTAAGAAGCGCCCAGATCAAAAAAAATCAGAACACCATCTGAATTTCAGAAGCCTCCTCTCTTTCCTTGTCCCTGCCTTCACTACCTCTCTGAAGAGTAACCACTGTCCTGACTTCTAACACCATAAATTAGTTTAGATTTTTTTTAACTTTATTTAAATGGAATAGTACAATATGAACTCTTTTGATGGAGATTTTTCACTTGTTACTATGTTTGTGAGATTCATCTATATAGTTGCATCTAAGCATGGTTCATTTGTTCCATTGGATGAATATATTAAAACTTGTCCATTCTTTCATTGTATTGTTGATGGGCATTTGGGTTGTTTCCAGATTAGGGTTATTGTAAATAGTGTTGCTGTCAACATTCTTCAACTTGCTTTTTTTTTTTTTTTAATGTTTATTTATTTTTGAGAGACAAAGTGTGAGAGGGGGAGGGTCAAAGAGGGGGGAGGGAAACAGAGGATCTGAAGAAGGTTCTGCGCTGACAGCAGCGAGCCCTATGCAGGGCTTGAACTTGTGAACCGTGAGATCCTGACCTGAGCTGAAGTTGGATGCTCAACCAAGTGAGCCACCCAGGCGCCCCCAACTTGTCTTTTGGCAAACATCTGAGGGTACTTCTGTGGGTACCTCTGTAGGAGTGGGATTGCTGGCACATGTATGAGGGTTTAGTAGATGCCACCAAGCAGCTCTCCACAGTATTTTGAACATTACCTTTTGAGTTGTTTTCACTGAAAGTCTTCCTTGTGATCAAAGGCAGGTTTTTGTTTTGTTTTTTGTTTTGTTTTGTTTTTTTTAGAGGGCAGATCCTACATCAGATTAGAATTCATGAGTATGGAACAAAATAAAACTCATTTGGTTGAAAACTCACTCACTTGATTTCTAAAGTTGCATACAGATGGGAACTAAGAGCTGGATCTAAGAGCTGAGTCACTTTTTTAAAAATGTTTTCTTTATTTATTTTTAAAAAACAATTTTAATGTTATTTATTTTTGAGAGAGACCGAGCATGAGCAGGGGAAGGGCAGAGAGAAAGGGAGACATAGAATCTGAAGCAGACTGCAGGCTCTGAGCCATCAGCACAGAGCCCAGCAAGGGCCTTGAACTCATGAACCATGAGATCATGACCTGAGCCAAAGTCGGAGCTAAACTGAATGAGCCACCCAGTTGCCCCTGTTTTATTTATTTTTGAGACAGAGAGAGAGAGAGCACACAAGCTGGGTAGGGGCCGACAGTAGCGAGCCTGATGAGGGGCTTGAACTCACAAACTGCGCTGAGCTGAAGTTGGATGTTTAACTGACTTAGCCCCCCAGGTACCCCAAGCTGGATCACTTTTGTGCTTATGTGAGAGAAATTAAGCCAGTGGGGAAAATCTAGCAATATATTCAGTTATAGAAGAAGCAACATAGAGACAGTTTGACATTGGAGTTTAGATATTTGACTTTTTAGTTAGCCCTTCCTGTATCACTTTGTATATGTTACTTTACATATATATTTCTCAGTTTATCTCTCTGTAAAATGATGCTAACAAAATCCATCTCCCAGGGTTTTTTTTTAAGGATTGAAATGAGAATATGAATATGAAGTGCCTACTACACAGTAAATATCCAGTTAATAATATTACTCTCCATTCTTCTCTGTCCACCTGTCTAGTTCTTTTATTGCTTCTCAGTTTCTTCAGTTAACTAGATGACTTCAGAGATTCTTAAGAGAACGGGTTAGCTGCTGGTTCTTTCTTACCTTTCTAACCACCTTTGTTTCTATCTACTTGAGATGCTTTTTCTTTTTTGCTAAAGCCAAAATTTTATCTATTTACCTTTATGGAAGTTTAATTCTGTTTCATCTTGATTAGTGATTGAAGTAATCCTTCTAAAGTATTTTTTTCTTCTACCTTCTTTCAGAGACATAAGAACAGCATTTCCTTTAGTCTTGACAAGATAACTGACAGTTTATGTTTGAAGTTGACTCTTACCAGATACTTCAATTTTTGGAGTATCAAATATATTCAGCTTTATATAGTAACTTGATATTTTGTGAAATGTAAGGAAATCATTGACCCTTCAAATTAGAATATACTTCCTGCCTCTCCTTTCTTCTTAGGGTGATGAAAAAAATGATAGTACAGTACTACAGTATCTAGTTACTGGGCATACACCAACTGTATGCCCCCTTTCAGAACAGTTTTCTGAACCTATTATCTAAAGAGTAGATTCATTCTATAATATTCTTATTCTTTGTCCCCATTTTTCTTCCTCTAAAAGTAATAATTGAGTTTTTTAGTTGATATATAATTGACATTATAAGATTATATAAGTTTGGGGTATACGTGTGTTGATTTGATACATTTATATATTGCAATGTGATTACTACACTAACATTAGGTAATATCTTTATCAAATGATATGTTGGGTTAAAATGCATTAGAATGAGCATAGGAACATAAACATAAATTTTCTAAAAACTTTAAGAGTAGTTATTGACCACAAGAATAGAAAAAAATGCTTTGACCAACCAATCAATAGTGTAAAGGTTATTTTAAAGTTTTATTTGTCAATAGAAATCTTCAGGAGTAGGAAAAAAAAACTCTCTAAAGTCTTGTTTTTAGATCCTAACTTCTTTCTCACCTTTATGGTTCTCACATCAGTTGTCTTATAGCTCTTACTTGTGTTTGCACTAATTTTGACGTTACAGAAAGAAGTGGAAACCTCAAGTTTAAATGGCAGAACTATTGTGTGTGATTCCTGTGACTTGAAAGGAATATTCACTCATTCATTTGTTTATTCAACATTTATTGAACTCCTTCTAAATGCTTGGCACCATTCTAATTTGGGGATACAACAGTAAAGAAAAGCCGACAAAACTCTTGCCTTCATTAAGTTTTTATCCTTGTGTAAGATACAGACAGTAAACAAATGACTAAGTAGAATATATGCTTTAGGGGCACCCGTGTAGCTCTGTCAGTTAAGCATCTGACTCTTGATTGCGGCTCAGGTCATGATCTCATGCTTCATAAATTCGAGCCCTGCATCAGGCTCTGCGCTAACAGCACAGAGCCTGCTTGGGAATCTCTCTTTTTCCCTCTCCCTCTGATCCCTGCTGCTCTCTCTCTCTCAAAATAAAGAAATAAACTTTTAAAAAAAGAGAATAGTTTATCAGAGGTGTTAAATGCTATGGAAAAAATGAAGGAAGAGAAATGTAGCAGGTCTCAATAGGGACTTTTGACCATTGTAGAGAATTTAGGTGTTACTGGAGTGAGATGGGAAACAATTGGAGAGTTTAGATACAGGAGTGGCATACTCTGATATATATTTTGTCCTCATCACTCAGGTTGCCCTGTTGAAGAAAGATTGTGGGAGAGTTCGAAGGGGAAAAACGGGGGGCCAGTTACGAGGCAATTGCAGTAATTTGGGTTGCTTGGGCCAAATTAGTGGTAATGGACATGCTGAGAAGTGGTTGAATTCTAGACAGATTTTAACAGTATAGCGGACAGGATGGTGTACTGATGGATCATCTGGGGTAAGTTCACTGATTTTTATTGAATGTAGTGGTGGGCGGGGGGGTCCTATACAGCTTCTCTACTTCAGGGAGCATCTGTGAAACATTTGATATTGAGGAGTGATGGGGGCATCATACTGTTGCATGCTTTCTTCTGGAAATGCTTGGCTTATAATTTCTCTGCAGTGTTTGTTCTAGAAGTAGGTTCTGGTCCCCTTGGGATCATTTAAGGTAAATCTTTAAGTAATATAGAGGGTGGAATAATTACGAAAGATGATCAGTGGAGGAATAAGCT
Organism: Hyaena hyaena; assembly: GCF_003009895.1. Lineage (NCBI taxonomy): Eukaryota > Metazoa > Chordata > Mammalia > Carnivora > Hyaenidae > Hyaena > Hyaena hyaena. Next base: position 1,393,277 of record NW_024080844.1, on the reverse strand, counting down.
TGTCAAACCTAGTACGTACTTTAAAATAAAGGTACATGTTTACTGGTAAAAATAGGAGTGGTATTTGGCTTCAGTAGATTCAGACTCACATGACTTTGAGGACTCACAAATATACCTCCAACCTGTTTCATAATGAGCCCACAGTATCTAATTACGTGTTTAGTCCTCGTAATCAGAACATATTTCAGTGACTTAAAGTTACAGGGTAACAGGGGTTTTTTTTCCAATAAAAATCTTTTAGTTTATCCTGAATTGGAATAACTAGAGTTACTTTATAGTCTTTTTTCTTGCAGAGAGCTCCTGGTGATTAAACTGTGTAGCATGGATTAAATAAAATAACATTTTCTGTTACTTTTATGAGTAAATAAAATATTTTTAAAAAGCATTAAGACATACAATATACTCTTCTATATCTATCTCCCTGGTTAAGAAACAAAGTAATATGAACATGATTAGTTTTGTTTATTATTACCTCTCCCAGGCAATACCCGCCCCCCAACACCTCCTTGGCCTTCCTCAGAGGAACCATTATACAGAATTCAATGTTTGTCATTCCCATACGTGTCTATATTTTTATTGTGTATCTGTGTATCCCTGAACAATTTATAATTGAACATATTTGGAAAATACTGTACTCAATGGTTTTGAAGTCCTGCTCTAAAATAGGTCTAGGAAACTGTCTTCAATCTCCAAACCGGTGTCATGTACTATTCAGTTACCTCCTAACTGTTCTTTCCACTCGACTCCCTTTGGTCCCACTGTTGTCCATAGAATCTGGATTGATTTTCATAAAACACCTGTCAGGTCATGTCATTCCTTGACTGAAAACCCTTCAGTGGTTTCCCACTAAATGAAACCCACATTGTTTCACTTGGTCTATAATCTTGCCCTTCCTTCCTTCCCATTGGTATCCTTGAGCCAGTCTGCCTCTTAGTCACTATACTTCAACACTGACCTTCTTTTCGTTTTTGAAACACTTAAAATCTTTTCAGGTTGAAAACGTGTGCCTATTCTTTCTTTCCCTTCTGCCTAAAATGTACCTTCTGCTCTTTACCTGGCTAATTCCTTCAGGCCTAAGGCTAAATATTACTTTCTCTAAGAAGCTTTTCCTGATCAGCCATTCTTAAATAGCCCAAACATTTGATAGCACCCTGTAGTTAGTGGTTATTTATTTATTTACTGTGTATTACTTTTCAGATGCCTACTTCTCCCACTAGATTCTAAATTTCTGAAAAGAGAAGCCATGTCTCTTTTTTGCACTACTGTATACCTTGTAGTCAACTTGTAGACATACAAAGAATATCTACTGAAGAAAAATAGGAGTGAAGAATCAAAAGAAAAATTTATTTTTATCATCTGTATTTAAATGTTTTTGTGAAATCCTATAGGCTGAGAAAATGGCTTTGCTCTTATTTTTAAGAGAAAAAATAAGTTAATATATTTAGAAATTCCTTATGTTTTAGTTATACTATTTTAAGTAACAGAAACCCAGACACAGTAGTTCAAGTATGATGGGGGATTATTATAACTATACAAGGAATCTAGGAGAAGATGAACAGGGAGGCCTCAGGAACTCCGGGCAGTCCTCTCTCTTACTCTCTATTGCTCTCTATGAAGTGGGTGTTCTTTCTCCCTTCTTTCCTAACCTACTTCTTTGTGGCTTTGTTTTGCTTAGGGTCTATAGTATCTCAGAAAGTTGCCATGGTTATTCAACTCTGGTATCAATAGCTCCTAGCAATCTCCTTATAATTTTTAGGTAAAATTCTTGAGGGATAACCTAACTGGTCCTATTCATATTTTAAAAATAAGCCTGCATAGTCCTAGGTCGCAAGAGTGTGTCACCCTAGGTGGTTGTCTGTGCCTTATCCAATATGCTGTGGAAAGGGGTAGTCTTGAGTGAGTCACGTGCCCTGCAGCCCCACTCAACAGGAGCTGCACTTGGAGGCAGATGTTCTGAGAAGGGTCATTGGTGGATCTGGCACAAGAAAACGTTTCTGATGTGCATATACCCCATGGACTGACATTCTTAGTTTTGACTATTTTAGAATTTGGCATTTTATAAATATATTTATTAAATAAAACTCTAATGCATCTCAAAAATATATTATCCAGCCATAGATATTTATTTATTTAGAATGAGGAGTTGCACAGTTTCAATATAGGGTATAGTCTTAAAAATTGTGATCTTCAGGATTGAAGGGGTAGCATTGTTACAAATCATTTTCGTGATATAGTTTTTGCAGGTAGGGTTCTGAGTAAAGACAGTGTATAATTTTTATCTGTATTATCTTAATCATTATTTGCAAATTTATATAAAGTATATGAATGCTTCCCATTGTCTGGAAATTAGATTGTGAGAGCATCCTCTAACATAATTGTCTAAATGCCTCCATTGCAATCATTTGTAATAGTCCTCCGATCTATAAATTATTTATATTGTACAATATAGAAGTCTATCATACAGTACCAGCTGGAAGTAAGACCTTGTTTTGGAGAGTAGTTGATTTTCTTCCCTATTCAGTTTTATTAATACCCAATCTTAGCTGATAAGCTCTTCACTTTTTAAGTCTCAGAGATTTGAGGATAAGATCTGGAGAGTATCTCTGGGCCTTACACTATGCTAAAGGCTTTACACGTTTTGTCCCGTATTTCTGTACCTTCCCCAAACAGACTGCTGCCCTCCACCTTCTTCATTTAGTTGGACAAATTAGAAATAGTTATTTTTTAAATTTTTGTTTCATTCACGTGGGCAGATAGTCTTACTGTTCTTGTTCATCTCCACAGCAAATAGACCAGTGGTCTTTGCCTCTCTTATAAGAAACCCTCATTATCTACTCTCATTCAAAGGTTGGATTATCTTATCGATTCTCAACATCACTTGGGATCTCTGAGTCCAAGACTCTGTTTGATTTCATATCTCAGATGTTTTATCTATGGTCTAGCAGAATTTCACCATCAAATACTCTTCTGATGTTCCTGGTTCTTTTCTGTCTTCCCTTTTCAAGTCCTTTACCATCAGCATCCATTGTTGGGCATTTTTAACTAAACAGTGGTTTGACCTTTACCTTATTTACCCAGGACCTCTTAGTTATATGTAGAGAAACAATATCCAGCCATCAGTATTAGAATTGCTGACCGCATTAGTTTAAAAGAAGCATAATAGGACTTTCTGCTCTTTTGCTTTTAGGATTATCTTACCAGAGTTTTCAGAAGCTCTTACTTTTTATAGGTCCACTAGACATTTTGCTTCTTGTCCATGTCCAAGTAATATAGTCCATTTTGCTCTTTTTTGCTTAGAGTAATGCCAGAAAATTTTCTATACTTGAACAATTTCCTGCATGTTCTATTGGCTCATTGACCTCCTGGATTGCAGTTTAGGCTGTGTCATGGTCTGGTAGCTGTTTCTTACTTAACGCATTTAGTGGTCATGGTCTAATTGTTCTCCAACATCCCAAATGAGATAGGTGCATCTACTCCTGACTAGTTCTCTTGTTTATGTGAATTGACAGGGAAGAGTCCATTTTGTCCATAGAATCCTTAATACAGAGAAAAATTAGTGCATTCTTAGTATTCAGAATCTCTGTTTCCCTATAAATCTATTTAAAGGATAACTTATTAATATTAACATAGGGCTCTTGTAAAAGGATCAAAGATAGATATCCAACAGTACTGATAAAACCTCTAATTTAAATGCTCTTTTTTTGTTAAATAGAATCAAAGCACATTTTATCTAAATTAATAAGCTTTTAGCTTGAGAAGTAAACAGCTCAAAATAAGTGACTGTGGGTTAAAGCTAATAGTGCTGAGCGTATTCAGATACTATGAGTCAACCTTGAAATACACAAAATTATTGGGCTCTGAAAAACAGGTCATCTTTGGAAGACAGATATTACTTTGCCTATTCACCTATCTAGAAGTATCAAGTTCTTGTCCCAGCTCTTTTTTTTTTTTTCAAAATCAGCATAGTTGCTTTCTGTTTATGTCTGATAGTACACCACATAGAAGTTTTACAAATATTGCTTGTTCTGTGAGAATCTCCTTCCAAATCTGAGAAGAGCATGATGATACAGTGCAACACTGAAAGAAAAAAGGAAGTCTCACTGTTAACTGATCACTTAAACCAGTGAGTCTTGAAGGATGTATAAGGCTTTTCTCCAAGCTCAAGGTACCTGTTACAGAATTCATCATGGGCAGGGAATCAGGTGAGGTGGGACTACTGTCTGCTTTTATCTGGCCCCCAGATACTCCGGGTAACACCAAACTCTTTCCAGCCACCCCTCTCCTGGTGCCTCATGGAACCTCTCTGTGGATCTTCCTCTCTCTTTAGTTATCCCTCTAGTCTCTTTGTTGTTTACCTCTGTTTTTACTCCTTTGCCCTATGGGCTTTTTTCCTCTTCTTGGTATTTTGGGTTGGGTTTCAGTTATTGAGTTTTACCTGATTGTACTGGGAAAATGTTTCCAATCCAACCAGGCTGAAAAAGACAGTGAAACAAAGTGTCTTGTATTGGCCCTCGGATCTACCATTTACAAGATGATCAGACATTTTTCCTTACCAAGATGACTGCTTGTTGGTATAATTTTGTCCTTAAAAATCTCTACCTCATTTTTCTTTTTAAATTTGTATTATAAAAGACCCTCTTCTATTATCCTAGGTTAGTATTTACTCAGTCCTAAAAGGAAAAGGAAAGATGTGTTCTTCTCAGGAAGAGGATGAGAGAGGAACAAAAATGTTGTCCTGGCTTATCTGATGACCATATTGGATTCTACCCAGCTCTCAACATTTAATAAGCCCATCTACTTTTAGGACCATTGGCATTATTTGTCATCATATACTATTTTAGTGACAGCAGAACATTTGCAAGCTGTATTAGGCTGAATATGAGGATGGTGGAGACTCAAAGCAGCCTTCATGAATCCCTCTTGGGGAGGTAGGGAAGGAGAGAAGAGAAGGTCAGGATGAAAGTACAGCCCCAGCTTGTATGGTAGTTTTAAGTACCAGTGTTTCTTAGGTGGAGGGCCAACTTTCCTTATGTATAGTTCTTAGGAATCAAAAAAATTGGTACAACTCCAAATAAAAGTAATAAATCTATTTAACTCTCTTATTATAACATAGGTTTTCTGAAGCTGTCTTTATCCCAGTCTTTACTTTTTTTCATGTTTGTTTATTTTGAGAGAGAGAAAGAGCGAGCATGTGTGCATGAGCAGGGGAGGGGCAAAGTGAGGGAGAGAGAATCCAAGCAGGTTGGGAATTGTTATGCAGCCCTACACGGGTCTGGATCCCATGAACTGTGAGGTCATGACCTGACTAAAAGTCAGATGCTTAACCAACTGAACCACCCAGGTGCCCCATTTCCCAGACTTTAAAATGACTTTTTAAAATTTTGCAAACCAACATTTTTTAAAATCTGTATATTTTCCTCTAAGAAATATGAGCCAATTTTTTATTCTCATTGGTAATTAAAGATAAATTTGATTTTATCTGAAAATTACTAATAAATTTGAATTATATTTTGTTCATCATATTAATTTGGAATTTTTGCTACACTTGATAACAAGCAATATTCTGAGCCTAATAGAATTTTGCCCTCTTTACCTTATTTTTCAAGTCATACAACTATTGCTAGTCAGTAAATATCTGTTAAGTGTTCCTAAATTCAAGAAATGATCCTTGAATTTAATCTAGCATTTGAATAAAATCCTTGAAAAAATTGGGCATTGGTTACAACAAAATAAAAGAAACCAGAGCGTTTCCTACTCGCCCTTGGAACTGTGTTAAGGATTTGTTGAGGTAGGATATGGCCAAGCCAAATGCACACAAATGAGTGAAATAGGCTGGTTATAACATAATCCAGAGTAGCAGGCACTGATAGGAGTTGGAGAGTACATGAGTCATATAAAGGAACTCAAATCACCATTTGTAAAAGTGCCAAACAGAATGCATTCAGGCTAATTTTGACTATCTGTTACAGTTTGTGACCTCTGATTTAGATAACAAGATGAAATTTTATTCTTTTCTGGGGGCAAATGTGGAGTTGGTAGGCAAGATTCTAACTCTTGGTAAATAAATTAGTATATTTTTATTTTAGAAGCCCATGTTGCAAAAGATGTATTTATAGTGATTATAGAAATAAGACATTTGATAGAAGAAGTGTAGTTGTGCTTTAAGGCATAAGCCAGTATTACTCAAAATGTAGTTCATACACAGCTTTTAATAATGTGGGGGTGCAGCAAAACTTATTACAGGCATACCTCAGTCCCAGACCACTGCAATAAAGCAAATATCACAATAAAGTAAATTAAATGAATTTTTGGTCTTCCAGTCCATAGAAAAGTTGTGTTTATACAATACTGTAGTCTGTTAAGTTTGCCATAACATAATGTCTTTTAAAAAGTTCATATTTTAGTTTAAAATGCCTTATTGATAAAAATGCTAACCATTATTTAAGCTTTCAACAAGTCATAATCACTAATCACAGATTACCATAACAAATACGCTAATAAGTTAAATATTTGAAATATTGTGATAATTACTAAAATGTGACACAGAGACAAAGTGAGCAAATGTTGGAAAAATGGGACCAATAGACTCGCTTGGTCCACACAGGTTTAGCACAAACTTCAAACTGTAAAAAGCACAAAATCTGTATTTATTTTTTTTTATTTTTTATTTATTTTTAAATGCAATAAAATGAAGTGCAGTACAATGAGGTATACAAAAAACTATGGGAATCAAAACGGTGGTAGTGGTATAAATATTAATGTATAGATTAATGGATTAGAATTGAAAGTTCAGAAATAACACTTGTGAACAATTGACTTTTGACAAAGGTGCCAAGACAATTCAGTAAGGAAAGAATATTCTTCCCAACAAAGTTGCTGGAATAACTAGATACTAAAATATAAAAGAATGAAGTTGTATCCCTATCTCATACCATATATCAGAACTCAAAATAGATTCAAGGCCTAACTGTAAGAGCTAGAACTATAAAAATCCTTAGTAGAAAACCTAAATTTTCACGATCTTAGATTAGACAGTGGTTTCTTACACATGACAATTAAAGCACAGGCAACAGAAGCGTAAATAGATAACTTGGATTTCATAAAGACAAGAAACTTGTATTTCAAAGGCCACTATCAAGAAAGTGAAAAAACTTACAGAATGAGAGAAAGTATTTGCAAATCACGTATCATAGGGGTTTTGTATCTTGGCTGTATAAGGAATTCTTACAACTCAGCAATAAAAAGGCAGATAATACAGTTCAAAAGTGAGCAAAGGATCTGAATAGACATTTCTCCAAAGAGATATACAGATGGCCAAGTAAGCATATGAAAAGATATTTAACATCATGAGCCATTAGGGAAATGTGAATTAAAACCACAGTGAGATACCACTTCACACTTAGGAGGATAGATATAATACACAAGATGGACAAAAGATAGTGTTGTTGAGAATATGAAGAAATTGAAACCCTCAAGTTGCTGGTGACAATTTAAATGGTATAGTCACTTTGGAAAATAGGAAGTTCCTCAAAAATTTAAAAATAGAGTTGCCATATGACCCAGCAATTCAACTCCTATGTATATATATCCAAGAGAAATAAGATCATAGGTTTACCAAAGCAAAAACAAAAATCCTTGTATGTGAGTGGTCATACCGGAATTTTTCATAATATCTAAAAAGTGGAAACAATTGAAATGTCTAACAACTGATGAATGAAGAAACAAAATTGGTATACCAATATAATGGAATGTTATTTAGCCATAAAAAAGAATGATTTTCAAGAATGTTACAAGATGGATGAACCTTGGAAACTTTATGCTAAGTGAAAGTAGCCGAACAAAAAGGCCACATATCATATGATTCCATTTATATGAAATTTACAGGCAAATCCATGGAGACAGAAAGTAGATTAGTAGTTACCAAGATCTGGGTGGAGGAGGGATTGGGGAGTGTGCTAAGGAGTACAAGGTTTCTTTCAGGGGTGGCTAAATATTCTGGAATTAGATAATTGGGGATGGTTGTACAGTCTTGTGCTGTACTAAAAACCACTGAATTGTATACTTTTAAAAGATGAATTTTATGGTATTTGAATTATATATCAATTTTTAAAATAATTTGGTGGAGGAGAGAGGGGACGATGGCGTCAGAGTACGAAGACCCTAGGCTCACTTCATCCCATGAATACAACTGCTAACTATTATATCATCCTAAATATCACCGAAATCGATCTGAAGACTGGCAGAACAAACTCCACAGCTAAGGGAGAGAAGAGACCACATTGAAGACAGTGGGAAGTGCAGAAATGAGGCTTGGGAGACAAATGGATCTTGGCTGCTGTAGTGGGGAGGGAGCCCAGTTACTGAGAAGGGCAGGCAAGAGACTAGACTAGTACACAGGAAAGTGCACAGGGAAGATGATTCCCCATAGCAGTTGGCTCGGAGCAAGAGGGCCCAAATCTCACAAGTTCTTGCAACCAGAGGGGCTTAGAGCCACAGGCTTAGATCTGGGAGAGCTTAGAGGACGTTGGGGCTGCTCTTGGAGAGAGGCAGACAAACAGCCCATGCACATATAGAGTGGAAACAGCAATCTGAAGAGTGCCTGGGGAACACAGTGGAGAAGTCAGTTGCTCATCCTGGAGTGTGTCCCAGAGAGGCAGTGTTCATGGAGAGACCCCTCAGGGAACAAAGGACCTGTCTGGTGTGATTTCCTTCCCCTGCCTTGTGCATAAGCACAAGGCGACCTGCAGGGACCAGTGCAGCGTGAACATGGGCTACCCACCTTGTTTACACCAAGCCCTGACACTGCCCTCCCCCGACTCTTTTCTGAAGAAGTGTCCTTCCTAGTCATACTTGCCTTATTCCCAGTGTGGTGGCCCCCACCTTCAGAAGCCTGACCCAATCCCATTTATAATTGCACCAAAACCTATAAGGTACCTAGGAATAACCTAACCAAGGAAGTGAACGACCTGCACTCTGAAAACTATAAAACACTGGTGAAAGAAATTGAAGGTGAAACAAAGAAATAGGAAGACATTCCATGCTCATGGATTGGAAGAACAAACATTGTTCAAATATTTATGCTACCCAAAGTAGTCTACACATTTAATGCAATCCCTATCAAAATACTACTAGCATATTTCATAGAACTAGAACAAACAATCCTAAAATTTCTCTAGAGCCACAGAAAACTCCAAATAGCCAAAGCAATCTTGAAAAAAGCAAAGCTAGAAGCATCACAATTCCAGGCTTAAAGTTATATTACAAAGCCTGCTTAAAACAGTATGGTACTAGCCGAGAAATAGACAAATATGTCAATGGAGCAGAGTAGGAAACCCAGAAATAAGCCCATTATTAATTATATGGTCAGTTAATCTTCAACAAAGCAGAGAGGTGTCCAGTAGGAAAATACAGTCTCTTCAACAAATGTTGAGAAAACTGGACAGCAGCATGCAAAAGAATGAAGCTGGACCACTTTTCCCTATCATTCACAAAAATAAATTCAAAATGGATGAAAGACCTAAATGTGAGATCCAAAACCATAAAAATTCTAGAAGAGGACATGGCAGTAACTTAGCCGTAGCAATGTTTTCCTGGATATGTCTCCTGAAGCAAGAGAAATGAAAGCAGAAATAAACTATTGGCACTACATCAAAATAAAACACACTGAAGAAAACAACAAAATCAAAAGACAACCTATGGAATGGAAGAAGATATTTGCAAATGGCATATCTGATAAAGGGTTGATTATCCAAAATATATAAAGATGTGATGCAACTCAAGATCCAAAAACCATATAATCTAATTAAAAAATGGGCAAAAGACACAGCTGTTTCTCCAAAGAAGACATCCAAATGGCTCAACAGACACATGATGTTCATTATCACTTATCAGAGAAAGCTAATCAAAGCCACAATGAGATATTACCTCATACCTGTCAGAATGGCTAAAATAAAAAACAAACAAACATTGGTGAGGATATGGAGAAAAAGGAACCCTCTTGCACCATTGGAAAAAGGAACTGGTGTGGCCACTGTGGAAAACACTACTGAGGCTCCTCAAAAAGTTAAAAATAGAACTACCTTATGATCTAGCAATCACATTACTGAGTATTTACCCAAAGAATACAAAAACACTCATCTAAAGGTGTTTATAGCAACGTTTATATGTTTATAGCAGTGTTATTTATAATAGAGAAGATATGGAAGCAGGCCAAGTGTCCATTAATGAATGGATAAAGAAGGTGTGGTGTATATATATATATATATATATATATACACAATGGAATATTACTCAGCCATAAAAACAAATGACATCCTGCTATTTGCAACACCATGGATAGAGACTATAATGCTAAATGAAATAAGGCAGTCAAAGAAACACAAATACCATATGATTTCAGTCATATGTGGAATTTAAGAAAAAAAGTGAGCAAGGGGAAAAAGAGAGAGAAAGAGAAAAATAAACTGAAATGACAACAACAACAAAAAACCAGACTCTTAACCTTAGAGAATAAACTGATGGTTACGGGGGTTAGGGGTGTGTAAAATAGGTGATGGGGATTATAGAGTAAACTTGTGATGAGCACTGGGTAATTAAAATAAAAACTTAAAAAAGTTTAAAAAGAAAACAAAAAAGTTTTGACCATTTCTACTTGAATAAAGAAAAGGGGGCACCGGGTGGCTCAGTTGGTTAACCATCTGACTTTGGCTCAGGTCATGATCTCGTGGTTCATGAGTTCTCTCTGAACTCATGTCGGGCTCTGTGCCGACAGCTTAGAGCCTGGAGCCTGCTTTAGATTCTGTGTCTCCCTCTCTCTGCCCTTCCCCTTCTGCTCTCTGTCTCTCTCTCTCAAAAATAAACAAACATTAAAAAAAGAAAAAAGAAAAAAAGAACTTGGAGGGATTGAGAAGTGCTTGTTAAACATGCAAATTCTCTAAACCCATCTTAGTCTCCAGATTCTTTGAAGATATGACTCTAGAAATCTGCATGTTTAACAGATGTTCCCATGGTTTTAAATTTTTTAAACTTTAAGAAATGCTGATGTAAGTTTCATGTACTTATATATTGAAATGTGTTTGGGCTAACGGCTCTATGCTTCTTGGCAATTTTAATCCTCACCAGCAACAGTAGCTACAAGTTATCGGGGGAAGTACTCTCTGTTCCATGTGAGGTTAGCGAATTCTATAGGTCTAGTCCTTTCTCAGGAGCATTGACAAGAATGAGATGCAAAGGCATGAGATAGTATACTTTTTCAGTTCTTTAGAATTCATTACTTTGGCAAATTCTAGGAAGTAAAATAATGGTCCAAGGTAATGAATTCAGAAAAACAGAAATCTTAAGGGAAATATCCAGCAATGTTTCCGTGGTTGCTGCATTTTTAGTGTTGGATAAAACACTAAAATTTCTGGGGGTAAAAATCTTGGTCTGTTGATTTCTTCAAGGCTATTTTGAGCAGATGTTACTGTTGGCCTATCAACAAAGTCAGGTTGACAGAGAACAGATGCATGCAGTAACAGCCAAACTTCCATGGCACGAGTATCTGGATGGGATTTGTTTCACAGCAGTGCTGCAGCAAGACCAAGGATGATTAAACGTGGGGATATTTTGTTTCATGAAGATTGAGGCAAAGAACAAGAGGGACCCTTTTTAGAGTTAGCAGTTGCCAAGTAGGGGGAATGAAGATGAATCTGCATTGTCCCAATATAGGCTATTACAGGGTTTACAAGATTTTCATGTTTACTAAGGCAAAAATTATATGTGTTTAATAGTATTCTGTATATTTATATATTAAGCTTAAAGGGTTTTTTTCTTTTAAAAAACTGTTTCACATTTATTTATTTATTTTGAGAGAGAGCGAACACATATGCATAAATGGGGAAGAGGGTGAGAGAGAGAGTCCCAAGCAGGCTCCGTCCGCACCGTCTGCACAGAGCCCGACATGGGGCTCAATCCTATGAACTATGAGAGCATGACCTGAGCCAAAATCAAGAGTTGGTGGCTCAACCAACTGAGCCACCCAGAGCCCCCAAATGTATTTTTGCTGCATTAAGGATATGAGTGCATAGATCTTTTTAAATTAGTGTCTAAAAATCTGATTTAAAAATCTAAAACTTCGAGGCACCTGGCTGGCTAAGTAAGTGGAATGTGCAACTCTTGAGGTTGATCTTGAGGTTGTAAGTTTGAGCCCCATGTTGGGCGTAGAGATTACTTAAAAATAAAATCTTTTTTAAAAATCTAAAACTTCTTTTCTCAAAGTATCATAGGTTTTTATTTTTATCAACTTTTTTAATGTTTATTTTTGAGACAGAGAGAGAATGTAAGCAGAGGAGGGGCAGAGACAGAGAGAGACACAGAATCTAAAGCAGTCTCCAGGCTCTGAGCTGTCAGCACAGGGCCTAACATGGGGCTTGAACTCATAAACTGTGAGATTATGACCTGAGCCAAAGTCATATGCTTAACTGACCAAGCGCCTCTTATCAAAGCTTTTTAAAACTCAGATTCACATATATCCTTTTTTAAAAAGAGAAGTGTGGCGTGATACTCAAATTCTTTATGGTTGATGTCAGGTACTCTGACTAAGCCCGTTTCTTTCTTTGACAATAAAAACAGATGATCAGGCTTGAAATATTCACATAAGTATAAAATTTAAAAATCATCATAGTGGTTTTCTTCTACATAAGTACAGCTGCTAGAGGGACAAAATTTGTTTATTTGTGATGTGGGAACATGAATGTCACTAGCTTTTCCCACTTCTTTTTGTGTCATGCCAGTCCTGTTAAATCACTACTTCCTGGGAGTCTTTCCTGTCTCAACCTGAAGGAGAAGGGGCTTCTATTACCAGTATTCCTTCCAGAATGTGGAATTCCAGATGCTTGCTTATGCTCACTGTGTACAGACTGACCCAGGCTGAGTCCTAAGCTAACATGTATTGTGTTTTATCTTAGGCCAGTTGCAGTACTTGATGATAAAGACAAAGAGCTAACATTTTTTTTTGAAGGACACAGATTGGGGATGATCAGATACAAATAGATACAAAGACTCCTGTGTCGTGTTAATCCATGGGGCTTTGCCATTCTTGTAAGTCAAAAGTTATTGAATACTGGCAATTTCCTATGAATCAATCTAATATTATACTCAGGATAGTGATGTATATGAGAGATTAGTTCATAAAAACAAGGAACATCTGATCCAAGCCAGTGGGAGGCCCACTGTCCAACCCCAGCATTGCAGGGCTGTTGTTGGCACTATTTATTCGGTAAATGAATGAAGTCCTCTGTGATGTCTTTTTGACACATCCATTGGGTGTCTCCTATGTGTTTCACAGGCACCTAAACTTGAAGCTTCTATAAAGTTACATATCATATATTAAAATTTCATTTTTGAACTTTGTTCCACAGTAGAGCCAGAACTGTTTTAATAAATATTTTTCAAATGTTCAAGTAAAAATTATTTACCCCCCAAATTTGTTTGTAGCATATTTGCTTTGGCTCTTCCTCTTCTCACACGTAGCTCTCTGTACCTTGGCTTTGGCATACCGCATTTTGGAAAGCACAGTTACATAAATGGAAAGCTGCTCAAAGTTTAAATCAGGGTAATGGCATGATAAAAAAGATGTTTTAGAAAGGTAATTCTGGAAGAGCCAAAATAGTTGTGTAATATCAATTGACATATATTCAGTGAGACACAGTAAGAATAGCTGCTGATGTTCTGGGCTGTGGCTTCTATGTCTGCCCTCTAGCACATGCGCCTTTATCTTTTGCAGTGAGTATACATTTAAAAAATAATGCCAAATTGTCTAACAGTTCTACATTTTTGTGGAATCATGGGGAAAGGAACACATTGTACAATGTATGCAAAATTTTTAGATTAGGTTTTCTTTTATAGCCTTTTCTTTGAAGTGCTTTCGTACACTTCGCAAAAAAAATAATTTTTAGAATACATTAGTTACTGCATTGCATTGTCAGCAGGATAACTCGGTTTTTAAGGGTTGGGTTATTAAAAGTTTGTATGGGAATCTGAAAGAACTCCTGAGTAATCTATTTTTGGAGTCACTGTAAAGGAGTGAAAAGTGGATAACTGTCTAATTCCAGATATGAATATGAGACAGACTAGCCCCTATAGCCGTTACGAGGATTCCAGGAACTCCCCACACCAAAAAAGGAGAATATACTTCCAAGTTGTTCTGAAGTGAGGTTTTGTCTTTGTCTCTAGAAAAATAATAACTAATAGCTCATCAGTTCAACATCTAGGGAATGAGAGATACTGAAGTTATTATCTTACTCATTCATCCAGTCATTCATTTATATAATAATAGTTGAATGCCTAATATGTCCTGACACTGACCCAGACCTAACAGATACCATGGTTAATAGATAGACATGGTCTTTGCGTCCATGGAGCTAACAGGCTGATGGGCAGACAGATAACAAATAAGTACAAAACATGATTTTACATTATAATAATTACTATGAAAGGAGAGTTCAAACTGCCTCAAGATCTTGTAATAAGTAAACCTATTTTAGATTAAGGTTTCAAGAATGGTCTCTCTGAGTAAGTGACATTTAGAGCTGAGATCTGAGAGATGAGTAGGAGAATTCCCATTTAAGGGGGGGGGGGATAGTGAATGTGTAAGGCTTTTAGGTAGGAGGAACTAAAAGAAAACCAGAACTTCTAGAACACAGAGAACAGTTGGCCAAGAGGTAGGTGGACCCAAATAATACCAGCGCTTGGCAGCCATATTGAAGAGGACATGGAATTTTATTCCAAGTGATGGGAGAAGCCACTGATGATCTTTCAGCATCGAATTGCATGGTGTGATTTAAAATTTTTTTAATGTTTTAATTTTTTTTTTGAGAGAGAGATAGAGACAGCATGAGCAGGGGATGGTCAGAGAGAGAAGGAGATACAGAATCTGAAGACAAGCTCCAGGCTCTGAGCTAGCTGTCAGCACAGAGCCCGATGCAGGGCTTGAACCCAAAAACCGTGAGATCTTGATCTTAGCCGAAGTCAGACACTTAACTGACTGAGCCACCCAGATGCCCCTGCATGGTGTGATTTAAATGTTTGAAGGATGAGGGGTGCCTGGGTGGCTCAGTCGGTTAAGCATCCGACTTCAGCTCAGGTCATGATCTCAGGGTTCATGAGTTCAAGCCCCACATCAGACTCTATGCTGACAGCTCAGAGCTTGGAGTCTGCTTCAGATTCTGTGTCTCCCTCTCTCTTTGCCCCTCCCCTGCTCACACTCTGACTCTCTCTCTCTCTCAAAAACAAACATTAAAAATAATAAAATAAATGTTTGAGAGATGATTATAACTATTGTAAAATACGTTGCAGGGGAATAAGGAAATCATGGAGATGAAGTAGGGACTCCAGCCTTCAGAGGAGTTGATGGTGTTAGTTGAAAGTGTCAGCAGCAGATGAAGGGTGGTAAATGGGATTGTATCTCAGAATAGAGGCCATGGTTGTTGTGAAGCACTGGGGGGCTCTTGGAAGGATTTTGACAGCTCAGTGAGAAAAGATGAGGTTGAATAGGATGGCATTGGAAAAGAGTGGCTACCTCGGGCCAACAGCATTTTGTTAAGTGTATTTTTTTTTCTTTATTTATTGTTTGGACCTAAAATGAACTTGTGCAATTCAAAGTCAAAGCTAACTGTAAGTTAAGCTATTAAGAAGTATTGTTGCTCTATTTTACCCCCCAAAAAATACCTGACTGGGACAGTGGAAAACACTGTCCTCTTCCCAAAGCACTACGTATGTAGTTTGAAGGTTGAGGAAGCAGAATATATTGCAAAAAACTTGAGAAGAACTGTTGTATTTTTAATTCTTCTTCTGAAAGTATGACCTCTTGTTTTCTCCCCATAAGCTCTGTTTGTAAAAAGAAATTTAGTGGAACTTAGACTTACACTGGAAGCATCAACAATGTATAACCTTTTATATCACTTTACTTTTTATTTCTTTTAACCTTTCATTTTCTTTCTGTAACTTTTATAGAAATCATATCTATGGACTGCCTTTTCTCTCTGTAGAAAGATAGTCCAGGTGCTTTGTGTTTCCAAGAATGAAATAGCTTCAGAAGTAATGTCTGCTTGCTGGCTCGCTTGCTGTGTCAGAGAAGGGAAGGGCTCACTTCTACTCAAACGGGGCTGTCATTCAGCTTGCCTCCTCAGTGTGTGTTTGGGGACAGTGCCTGGGAATGTTTGGAGTAAAAAAAAAGAATTACAATGTGGTTTGGTGGCAAAACATCGGATTCTGGTTTGGCTGTAGTCACCAGTACCACACATTTATCAGTACTGATTGACTTCAGTTTTGAAGATGTAATAATTATTTTATAGTCCTTAATTTGTATATTGACTTGTTGTTTATTTAATACTTGACCACTTTGAATTTCCCCTTTCAATTTCATTCTTCCAGAAATCTTTCCTGGCTTGGAGCTTTCATGTTAGGAGTTATGTTAAGATAGTAGAGTTATGTTAAGATTAATACACTCTCTTTATAAATGTATTTGTGGCAGACTTCTAAATAAAGACAGCTCTTCCTTCTTTTAGTTCCTCACAGGTTTTAGTCAGCAAAGCTGGATCCAAAGTAGCTTCTTCATCTGAAGTGAATTTTCAAAATAAAATCTTCTAAATTATCTGTCACTATTATAAAGGTAATTAGAAAATTTGAGTTATTTTTGAAAAGGTATCAATTTTGACAGCTTGATCTTTACAATTTTTTTGTCATTCTTTCCCTGATGCTTGGTGCCATCTGCTGTTCGTGGGAAGCAGATTACTTTTTGAATCACTAGGCAGAATAGATATGTCATGTCTAAAAGAAAAATGCAAAAATATACGGAGTAGAAAAATGCAGAAGCGTGGCCTGTTGGAAACTTTGTGGTCTGTTGTTTATTTCCTTATTTTTTATGTAAAATCGTTTTTTAAATCTGGTGATTCATTTGCATGAATCACAAGACTTTTACTCATTATATTCTGTCTTAATTTTGGCTTTTTGCTCATATATTTTACCTTTTATTTTTTTCTTAGAGTAGCTCAGTTCTCAGCCCAGGGTGAGTAATCAGTAAACATTTGTTGGTTGGTTGTTGACTCTTGCTTGGTTTTTTGTGACCACACTGGGCTTCTTTTCTGAAATCCCCCTCTTGGTCATAGGTATGGCAGCAGAATAAGCTTTGGGGTAAGAAAGATCTGGTCTCCTAGTCAGATGCACCGGCTTACAGGCTTGCAGCCTTGGGCAAATCATTTTACTTCTTAACACCTCTGTTTCCTCCTCTGTAAAAAGAAGATGATAGTGTCCATCTCTTAGGGTTGTTGTGAGGATTAAATGAGAGAACACCTGTCCTACTCCTGGCACAGTCCTTTCATTAAAATGTTATTATGTTCAGGTTCAAGTAAGTTTCCTCCTTACCTTACTTCAAAGATACCTTTGTCAGGAGTCCAATCTTATTATACAATCGACTCTTGGAACTGCAAGGCGCCTCAGCAAGTGGCTCTCCGATTTTAATATGTATTTGAAATCACTTGGTGATCCTAGTTAGATGCCAGTTGAGATTCCAGTTCATGGTTCTGGGATAGGGAACCCGAGAGTCTGCACATCTAACTCACTGGTAGGAGATGCTGATACAGCTTCCCCAGAGCACACTTGATCTAGCAAGGCTTTAGACAACAACGATTAAAAAAAAAACAAAAAACAAAAAACAAAAAAAAAACAGCTAGTGAAGATTCTGGTTTTCCTTTTCACACAGTTGACTTCGGGTACCAGTCATCAGAACTGCATTCTTTTTAGAGGAGAAAAGGAATCCAGGGTCTCTCACCAGAACACATTGCAGACTAATTTCTTACTCTCTGTTGTTCAGAGAATTGTATTCAAGAGCCAGTCATTTAGTGCCCAAGCTCTGTAACCTCCACACACTGTAACCGTCAGATACTTAACTGGAACCAATTGCAGATTCAACTGCAACTTTTATTTCTGTCTGTAATTTGTTGCCCATTTATTTCCCTTTATATTGTCTTTTAAACTTTTACAGCATTAAAAATGAAAAGCTAAACAAATTAGTTTCAGTAACTCAGTGTAAATTTTAGAGCAATTCCTTGACTCAAATAAGACGTTATTGGTGAGTTCCATTAGCAGTGCTCTCCTCATGTTTGGATTTCGCCTGTTCCCTGGTTGATTTTGTATTTAAACCTGAACACTCCCGGGGCGCCTGGGTGGCTTAGTCGGTTGAGCGTCCGACTTTCGCTTAGGTCATGATCTCGCGGTTCGTGGGTTCGAGCCCTGCGTCAGGCTCTGTGCTGACTGCCAGCTCAGAGCCTGGAGCCTATTTCAGAGTCTGTATCTCCTTCTCTCTCTGACCCTCCCCTGCTCTCACACTCTCTCTCTCTCTCTCTCTCTCTCTCTCCTAGAAATAAATAAAAATATTTAAAAAATAAAAATAAAAATAAAAAAATAAACCTGAACACTCCCATTTCTGGTGCGGCCGTGCTATTTTGCCCAGATGTGGTGCCTATCCACATACCCTATGAGAAAGGGATGCCTTTGATTTTACGCCAGCAGAGAGGTTTTCACACCTGAGAGGTCATCTGGCCCAGCCACACCATTTCAGAGTCTGAAATGGAATTAAAACAGGCATAAAATAAATTGGGCTTGGGGACATACGAATTTGATTACAGAAGTCAGAAATATGGCCAAGAGAAAAATTTGATGCACAGAACTTCTTTTCTAAATTCAGTCTTAAGTGGAAAAACAGCACTACCCTTCCTACCTGCCTTCCCTGAGGTGGTCCTGAGGACATCCTACTATCACCTAGTGTAGCTCACTGTCCTCAGGAGTGCTGCCAGGCAACTATTAAAAGGTCTAGAGAAGGGCCCTGTGAGGCTTAGTTGGTTGAGCGCCGGTTTAGGCTTAGGTCATGATCTTGGAGCTTCTGGGTTCAAGCCCCGCCTTAGGCTCTGCGCTGATGGTGAGGAGCCTGCTTGTGATCTCTCTGTGTCTCTGTCTCTGTCTCTGTCTCTCTCTCTCTGTCTGTCTCTCTCTCTGTCTCTCTCTGCCCCCACCTCTCCCTCCTTCTCTCTCTTTCTGTGTGTGTGTGTGTGTTTGTGTGTCTCCCCTGTGCTCACACTTTCTCCCTCAAGATAAGCAAATAAACCTAAAAAATAAAGCTCATGAGGGCCACTATGAATTACATAGACAGGTTTCTCTGTCATTCTGTCTCAGACACTTGGATATTCCTCTAAAATGAATGTTTGTCCTGTTGTTTAAGATGTCTAGAGAAGGAATTTCTACTTTGACAAGTAGAAATATTTTTCAGGATTTTTATTTCTCCTGCTTTTCTCAACATTTGTGAAAAATAGATTACAATACTTTTGACACATGTTTTTTTCCAATGGAAAATCTAGAAAACAAAGCAAAACAAAACAAAAACCTCCATACCCTAGATATCCAACTTGAGAAATTTCTTTTCCAAACCATTCCTGGCCATCCGTCTTTACTTTTAGTCATAAGCTCACCCTCATTTAAGTTTGCAAGATGCCTAGAAACTCCTCCGGTCTTACAAAGGCTAGTCTCTACGTGCATGTTCTGTAAACGGGCCTTGGTTTCCAGACTCTTCACCGTTACACCTTCTGGTGAACTAGAGCTTAAAGGCAGCCACGCCTCTGTGAATCTATCCAGTCTATTCTTAATTTGAAACCAAAAATCAAGCATTTCTACTATATTTAAGTCATAAAAAATCATTGATTATTATACTTGGAAAGCACCCTACAGATAGTTCAGGCCAATAGCCCTTATTTAAAAGAAAACGACGTGTATACGTAAGGCAGGAAAGGTCGTTAGGCCCATGGCTGATCTAAAACCCAAAGCAGGAGTAGGCAGTTTAGGATGAAGGCTTGAATTTAATACTCTTGAGTATAAGGTAATTTGTCAGCATACTAGCTACTTTTATTTTGTCTTAGGAGACTTGTGAAGGCCTTGAAAAGAACTCATAGGTGAACAACAGAAGAATTTGCAATTAGTAAAACTGAGGATAAATTAAAGGAATTAAGACTTTAACCTTGGAAAGGGTACCTTCAAAAGTATCTTCAATGGCATGGAAAAATTGTGACCAGGTGTTCCCCATTTCCTATGAGGACAGAACAAAAGGAAGTCAGTTTACACTATAGCAAAAGGAACAGCAGTTAGATGGAAGGCAGAGCCACACAGTGAAGCCAGTAAACGCTGGAACAGGAGGGAGAGTTGGCTTCCTGGTTATCTTCCGCAAATTCTCTGCTTATTGTCAGTGTCTGTTTCCTCTGGGTGGGATGTGACACCTCCAGGCCTGGGCGGCTGCACCCCCAGAGATCCTGTGCAGCCCGGTGATCTCCAGTCCTTCTGATGGGACCGTGCAAACTCCCTACATTGTCCGTGCAACTAAGTTCCGTTTTACTGAAGTGACTTTAAAACTCCAGCTAGTGAGTAAGGAACAAATGCCAAAGACTTCTATCATTTTCCAGAAGCAAAAACTATAAACACCTCTTTTCTCTATGAGTTTTTAAAGCTTATTAATCTTTTGATCTTTTTTTTCCTAAAGTACTGGCTATTTCCATATTCTAGCAATCTAAGTATTTCCTCTTAAGACTGAGTCTTCGATGTGGTCAAATTGATGTGGAGAAAGAGACTATTTTTCAAGAAGTTAACAGAAGAAATATATAGGTCAGTTTCTATCAAAATATGTGGCAACTTTCTTGAGATCTTGAATTACTGAAATTCCTCATAAAAAACTCTTGGAAGTTCCCTTCTGAGGACTTTATTATAAGCATGTGTCCAGACAGATACTGCCTGTCTGTGTGTCAGGCATTTGTTCGGAGTGCTTTGCATAGAGTAACTCATGTAATCCTCATCGCGGTCTTGTGAGGTAGGTGTTGTTGACAAGAAATTGAGGCGGAGAGTTTAAATGATTGCCCTGGGTCATCCAGGTAACAGGAGATGAAACGTCAGTTCAGACCTAGGAAGGCTGGCTGGAGTCCATCTCATAACCATCCTCCCCACCCCCCCAACTCCACTGCCTACTGTGTATCTTTGCTGCCCAAGTATCTCTAGAACAAATGATAACATGGATGAGATGCGGACAGCTGCCCTGTAACTGGTCAGAGCCAGCGCTTCTCCAGCCGTGCACACACACGCTTTCCTCCTGCGCCCTCCCGGCTCTCAGCCGTTCCTGCGCACACCCTGCTCCTTCGCGGCTATCCGCCTTTGCAGACGCTAGGCTCTGGGTGTACATGGCCCTCCTCTGAACACCCAATCGTGACCACTTTGTGTTTATTCTTCTAAATCTTATTCAAGCATCCACTGCTTTGTGACACCTTTCCCAGTGTACCCAAGAGAGACTAATCTTTCTATTTTGGGACTCCCCTTAGGCCATGTACGTGTCTCTTTTGTTGCCATTTTCATTCATTTGACAGCTATTTTTTAGTGCTGTTATGTGGCAAAGCACTGTTGTAAATGGTGGGGAAATTAGTCTAAGTTTCTGACCTAATGAAGCTATTTAGTTAAAATGGAAAAAAAAAAAAAAAAACAAGAATGAGCAGAAATTATTTGATCTGATGTCTCTTTTAAAGGTATCACACTGTGAGACCCCTCAGTGGCTCAGTCGGTTAAGCATCTGACTTTGGCTCAGGTCATGATCTCGTTGTTCATGGGTTTGAGCCCTGTGTCAGGCTCTGTGCTGACAGCTCAGAGCCTGGAGCCTGCTTTGGATTCTGTGTCTCCCTCTCACTCTCTCTCTCTCTCTGCCTTTTCTCCACTTGCACTTTGTCTCTATCTCTCAAAAATAAATAAATGTTAAAACAAAATTTTTTAAGGGATCGCACTGGATGCTATGTGGAGAATAGACTGTGGGCGACCAAAATGTAGGAGTAGGAAGACCAGGAGGTCAGCAGGTGACGGTGGCTTGGGCTAGGGTAGGAGATGATACAGATAGTGGAGTTTTGGATCTATGTTCCAAGTAATCCTACAAGATTTCTGCCGGTGGATTGATTGTGGATTATGAGAGAGAGGGGACCTCTAAGGCTTTTTGCTTGAACAGGTAGAAGAATGAAGTTTCCATGTTAACTAAGATGGCAAAGATGGGAGGAAGAGCAGTTCTTGGGGAAAATAAAGTGTTCAGATTTAGACATGTCTGAGATCCTTATGTGGACATCTGATCTTGAGGTAGTGGGATATAGGAGTCTGGACTTCAGACAAGATACTGAGACTAAAGATGTTGAATTGGGTGTGAGCAGCATATGTATGGAAAGCCAGCACAATAGAGAAGGATGAAGGACCAAATGCGGTAGCACCCGCCCCTAGACAAAACGTGGAGAATCCTCAGGGGAGACTTTGGAGTCGTGGCCAGTCAGGTAGGAGAATCTTTTCATGTGTTTAGGGCATGTGGTGTTCAAGGGAAGGATTGTATTTTATCTGTGTATCTCCTAGTGCAGGTGTTGGCCTTCAGCAGTGAATGGTAGTGTACTGAAAGAAGCAGTAGCTTGTAGCTGGGACACCTAGCATGCCCGTCAGGATCTCAGGAGATGGCAGTAGTCACGAGGCAGGGCAGGTCCAGTAAAGCTTCCAAGCCCCAGTCACAGGGATAGAATTCGGAAGCAGGATCTCATTTCTAAGGAAGGGACTGGCAACAGTAAAACAAGGGCCCTGTCTTTAAAAAGCCTTGAGAATTGACCAGGTTCTCAGGACAGCAGTTTAGACAAAAGTGAGAATGCAGAACCAGAATGCAAATAGGAGACAAAAACTCGGTCCTAGGAGAAAGTCAAATGTCATTTATTATAAATGAGGCACAATATGAGATGAACTATAATCAAAGCTATCTTGAACTCCTTCTATGCACCTGAGGACACAGGCCGAAACCTCTGTGTACAGCATAGGTCAGCCAGAGCTCGAAGCCATTCATGGTTGACGTCTGTTCATGCTGTTTGGTTACATATACAAAGCATCTTTGCTTATTTTATTTTTTTAAATCCTCATACCTTTCCAACTAATTCTTCAGATGGCTTTGGATCATATGTTTGTTTTGTGTTTTTAAAAAAGTAGGAAGAAAGAAAGTTCATTTAATTTGGAAAAGTAGTATCTTGTTCTATAATTATAACCATTTTCATTCTATTTATAAATATAAAGCATGGATTGTCCTACACTGAATATAAAGTTTCCCAATTTCCAACCACCTTGATATAGGATCAACTCAACTAAATTCATAAAACATTATTAAGTGGTTATTACATGCCCAACTCTAGATTGGCTGTGAGATTGTCAAAAGCCATAAAACATGGTCCCCAGCCTGAAAGGGTTTCCCATATTATGGGGAAAATAAATATGCATAAATAACTAAGTACCATGAAGTGAAAGTAGCAGTAATCTTAATAGAAGACATATAGACAGGGAATAGTTAGAAAATAAATGGACATTAGTAAATCTCCTTTGAGGGGCATGGAAGTCAGGAGACCCTTAATCACAGAGAGTTTCAGGAGGTGATTACCTTGAGCTGAACTTTTTTCATGGTCAATTGGCCATGTGAAGGAAGGAAATGGGGTCCCCAATGCATGGAGCATGGGAAATTAAGTCCCAATTAGAGACATAAGAAGCCTCCAGGAAATAATTGGAAAGACATTTTACTGGTGACTTTCACCCCAGCAACAACAATGGAATGAGTTTCAGGGGCATAAGCAGACCACCAGCAGGTAGAATGGTGACTCTGGAATAAGGAAATTAAATACAAACTTACCTGTTGTATAAGGCTCTTCTTCTTGGTGTGATCTATACCAATATTTCTTTTTTTTTTTAAATTTTTTTTTTTAATGTTTTATTTATTTGTAGGAGAGAGAGAGGCACAGAGACTGAAACAGGCTCCAGGCTCCGAGCTGGCAGTCAGCACAGGGCCCGACGCGGGGCTCGAACCCACGAACCGCGAGATCATGACCTAAGCGAAAGTCGGATGCTTAACCGACTAAGCCACCCAGGCGCCCCTATTTCTTTTTTTTTTTAATCTTTTTTATAGTTTATTTATTTTTGAGACAGAGAGAGACAGAGCATGAGCAGGGGAGGGGCAGATAGAGAGGGAGACATGGAGTCTGAAACAGGCTTCAGGCTCTGAGCTGCCAGCACAGAACCCGATGCAGGGCTGGAACCCACAAACCACGAGATCATGAGCTGAGCCGAAGTTGGACGCTTAATTGACTGCGCCACCCGGGCGCCTCTCTATACCAGTATTTCTAACTTTTTCTTCTTTGACTTCCTGTTAACTCTTAAAAACAAAACATGACAGCCAGTGGTTCTTACAGCCAGCTTATTATTAGAATTTGTTAAGTAGGGCGGAGGGCACTAAAATATATAATAGATATTTATGCCCATCCTGGACTTGCAGAATCAGAATCTTCCAGAGATTCTGGCCCCTGGGTGGCTCAGTCAGTTAAGCGCCTGACTTTGGCTCAGGTCATGATTTCACGGTTCATGGGTTTGAGCCCCGTGTTGGGTTCTGTGCTGGCAGCTCAGAGCCTGGAACCTGATTCACATTCTGTGTCTGCCTCTCCCCCACTCACACTGTCTCTCTCTCTCAAAAATAAATAAACACAAAATAAATAAAAAATTAAAAAAAAAAAATAGAACAACGGTACAGATATTTTAACTCCTGCTCTGAAACTTTTTGGTTTATATTATTGATGAATTTCTACAGTGAATTTCCAGATTGTTTAATAGGAGGCTTAATTTACTATGTTTAAATGGGAATGAATTTCACAGGGCTTCTAGAATTTCTCCATATAATCATAGAATTTTTGCAGCAACTACTGTATTTCTTATGCTACAGTGTCCTTTGCTAATTAGGTCTCTGTTTTTTCTCTTACTTTTAACTTGGGTGTTTTGTTTTGTTTTGTCATTTAGTAGATCTCAGACCAAATTAGCTGAACTAATTTTTCTATCTTTTCTTAAGTGAGGACATCTCCTCCTCCCTATGGGAGGTAGAATTGATGTGACGCCAGGATTTCTTGGAAAAGAACTTTGAGTAATGAGTGATTTAATTATCTGCCTCCTTCAGGTGGATACCTTTTTCTTGGCCAGCTCCTAATAAAGGAAAAAGCTCTCCTGCCTGTTTCACAGTTTAACATAATTTTAAGCAAGTTGAATGATATTCTAAAGCAGTCAAATGACTAAGTATGCTTCATGTACCTGAAGTCCTAGATATTTTGTTCCATGATAGCTAATTGCTAGCAAGAAAATGGTTTGCTACATAAATAATAGTACTTTATTGAAAATATACTGGAAACTCATTTAGTTTCTTTAAAAAAGAGTGGGTAATTATTACAACTCCTTGGTCAGAGTTGTAGATTTTACATATCCCTGATGTATGAATGGAGAAGTGGAAACAGGAAAAGTATATTTTAAATTATTGTGATTGCTCTGCAAAAATATGCCTGTGTAGATGTAGCAGGATTCTCACACAGAAAAGAGTCATGACAATGAGGCTTTTCTTTCCAGGAAGCAACTTAACTCATGCTGGCACGGGCTCAGTTGGGTTTGTATCCAAAATAGTGAGCCCCGAATGCCACATGGTGTAGCCTTTTATGCATTTTCTACTTCTTTGTCTCCTATATATAAGTAATGCATAGACAGTCGATTGGGTGATCTCTTACAGGGTGATGAGGGATGTCACATACGCACATAACCAGGTTGCCTTCCCTTATCTTGAGACTTTTTTTCTCACCATATTCCTTAGGGAGGGGACCCTATGACATAGATACATCATAAAGCTATAGAAAATAGGACTTTTTCAACTTACAATGTTATTCAAATTGCTCATCAGAATATTTTGTTTGCTTAAAAAAATGTGTCATTTATGTTTTGTTTTGTAAACATTTTTAGCATAAGGGTTAAATTTTCAGCTATTTTCTTAAAAATTTTTAATGTTTTTTTTTTTAATTTATTTCTGAAAGAGAGAGGGAGACCACGTGAGCAGGAGAGGGTCAGAGAGAGAGGGAGATACAGAATCCGAAGCAGGCTCCAGGCTCTAAACTAGTTGTCAGCATAGAACCCAACGTGGGGCTCGAACCCACAAACCATGAGATCATGACCTGAGTCGAAGTCAGATGCTTCACTGACTGAGCCACCCAGGTGCCCCATAAATTTTCAGATATTTTCCTAAATGTTTATTTTTGAGAGAGAGAAACAGAGCATGAATAGGGGAGGGGCAGAGAGAGAGAGAGAGAGGGAGACACAAAATTTGAAGCAGGCTCCAGGCTCAGAGCTGTCAGCACAGAGCCCAACATGGTACTCCAGCTCATGAGCCATGAGGTCATGACCTGAGCTGGTCAGACACTTAACTGACTGAGCCACCCAGGCGCCCGAAAAGATTAAATTTTCAGATTGCAGTTAAAAATTATTACTGATTTCAAAAGCACATATATTGTTGTCTCTTCTAGTCAGGAATGTGACTAAATGTGTTAAAACTTGGAGACACATTTGTAATTGATGAGCAAATATTCATTTTCAATGGAATTATTTAAGGAAATAATGTTGATAGCTTGTTTCCCTGAAATCTCTTCTATGACCAGTTTCATAAAATTGATGTGCTAACTTGAAACTCTGTTGCTTAGCTTTCATTATATACTGTTTGTTTCTCACCATTAATCTACCAAATTTTATCACTTTCAAGTCTTGCCATTTGTATTTTTATTAAGCTTAACTCAAACCACTTGTATTTCCTGTAGATTTTTCAATAGCCAATTTTATAGCTCCCTTTTAAAATAGAATACCTACTGTATACAAATGTGTACACATACATATACAGACATAAATCCCAGAAGACATTGGTGAAATTTGGTAGAAATACCCTATTTTCAACAACTTTCCAGGTGAGCTCTTTTTTCTGGTGACAGATGATCTAATGGGGGTACATAGACTACCTGCAGTGCTGCTCAACTTTTGTGCTTTTATCCCTCATTTTATCTAATTGCATCACATGTCTTCATTTTTAAATGTTTTCTTTTTAATGTTTCTTTTTTGAAAGAGACAGACAGAGCATGAGTGGGGGAGGGGCAGAGAGCGAGGGAGACACAGAATCCGAAGCAGGCTCCAGGCTCTGAGCTGTCATCACAGAGCCCTACATGGGATTCGAACTTACAAATCATGAGATCATGACCTGAGCCAAAGTCGGACACTTAACCCACTGAGCCACCCAGGTGCCCCCATATGTATTCATTTTTTAATTCATAAAATATCACATGATATTTCATGTACTTGGTAAGATTTTATGTATAATTCACATAAAATATATATTGATTTACTAATGTGGGGAAATACCAACTATCTTTGCTTGGTGTGTTATTACCTATATGACTATAACTAGAAAGGGGTATTCATTAGAGAATTGAATGTATTTTACTTTTTTTAATAATATATGATCAGCATTAATAGATTTCAGAGAGATTTTTAAGAGCTTTATTTGACCACAGTTTCTAAAAAATATATACTAAGCACACTATCAGTCTTATTTCTTAAATATATATTAGTCACTTTTACTATTATCATCATGATTATTTTCAGCTAGATTCTATACCTTTTAATTAATCAATGCTGCAACACAATTCACAGTATTTTTAGTGACATTTAACTTTGATGTTTGACTTTAAAAACTTTGCACAAGTAACGTTTAGAAACATTTTAAAGATTATAAAATAGCAAAAGTGGACTTTAAGTTAAAGAATTTTAAGATATGCTTATTAGAGGCATTGTTCAGTGATTCCCACACCTGGCTGCATGTCATAATCACCTGGCCCCACCCAGCCCAATGAAGTAGACTTGAGGTATTATTAAACCTTCTTAGGTGATTCTAATGTGCAGTTGGCTTGAAAACTTTAGGTAGTGCTCAGTTCTTAGTTTGAATTCATATCAGAGACTCTTGGGAAATTCTTAAAAATACAAGTGGTCATGCAGTAACCCCAAGAAATCTGTATTTCTTTGATCCAAGGTGGAACTCCTGCATCAGCGTGGTCTATAAAGCAGCCCAGGTGATTCTAATAGCCAGGGACACCAACCACTCCGCTGATGGAAAAGAACTGAATTAGAATCAGGAAGCTTGCCATTCCAGTCCTAATTCTGTGAATTTAGAAACATCACCTAGCACATTTGAGGTGTTTTCTAAAATGGAGGTGTTAATATCAACTTCTATACCTGACAGCACTTGTTAACAATTGAATAACACAGGGTACTGGGAAGTTCTTTGCAACAAAGTGCTATAAAGAAGGTTACAGTTAAGGTTTACCACCTAATGGCTGCTATGAAATGGTGTGTTAGTTTGGTGCTAAGTCCTATCAAGTTCTTGGCAAAAAGAGGCCACATCTGTCTCTGAGACAGAATGAAACTTGGGCCCCTTGACTGTCGCCAGCATATATTATCCTAATTCTTATAGGTTGCAGTGCATTTTTTTAGTCAGACCAGGCTGCTGGTGGCTCTAAGTGGCAGGGGGCAGAGGTCGATAAAAAGAGATGCCCCATCTGGTGAATAAAAAATTGTGTTTCTATAATTAGTAAATCTTTCAAAAAGACATGGCAGGCAACAAAGGAGCTGATTTAACTTTTAAATTCTTTTTCAGTGCTTTCCTCCTATATTACTCCTGCCCCTCTTGTCCCCGGTGTTTAAGCTTTGCTAACATTTACCCATGTACCGAGTGAGGACAGAAGAAACAGAAAGGGTCACCAAAGATGGGTACACTCATTAATGGTTCCCCAGCATGAGAGAGACCTCAGGACCTTATACTCGGCTGGGTAAGAGTTGTCTATCCAGAGTATTCCCTGGTGAGTTAGTCTCGTTGTAACCCTTTCACCAGACTCATCAGCAAGCAAATTACATATGATATCTTGAGTCTTTTAAATTCTTTCAACTGTATTTTTGACTGTAAGTTCTTGAGTTATGTTTGGGTTCCCCACCCTCCGTATTCTACCTTGGTAGTACTTAAAATTTCAGCTTCTGCTTATCTCCGAAGACAGTGATAAATGTGTGATATTTTTTTTTCCTGAGCACATCACCTTGATGCATTATACCCTTGTTTTCAGATTTGGAAAGAGGTAGTGAAGCTTCTGGGATAGAAGAAGATGAAAGATAACATGTCTGAATTTTAATGTTATCACTCAGGAGCTCACTTTTCATAAAGTTTAAGAAGGAACTGAATGTAATCTGTTTTTCTTTCCAAATAACCTGAAAATGAGGCCCACCAACCAAAAAGAGTATGCTATTAATATCAATAAATTATAGAAAGAAGCTATTTTGAGGAACATTTTCATGATTTTTAATTCTCATGAAAGCTCTGTTCCTTGATCCCAACAGTCCTACTCATTACATCTGTTGATTCAGCTAATACTGAGAGCCTGCTCTGTTGCAAATAGTGTCCTGAGTGATGGAAATATACCAGTAAAGACACTGGCAGGGTTCTGCCCTCAGATAACTTACAGGGAAAGAGAGACAGGTAAACGAGTAGTTACACGGCAGTGGATGGAGAGTCTAGGGCGCTTTTTTTTTTAATTTTTTAATGTTTATTTATTTTTGAGACAGAGAGAGAGCATGAGCAGGTGAGGGGCAGAGAGAGAGACACAGAATCAGAAGCAGGCTCCAGGCTCTGAGCTGTCAGCACAGAGCCCGACGGGGTCCTCGAACCCACGGACTGTGAGATCATGACCTGAGCCGAAGTCGGACGCTTAACTGACTGAGCCACCCAGGTGCCCCTAGGGCACTTTTAAAGAGCCCTAATAAGGGGTACCTAACCCAGCCATGGGATGGGTGCCAAGAAAACCTCCTCGGAGGAAATAGCATCTAATCTCGGACCTAGAAAAAGAGAGGAGAAGCTAAGTAAAAGAGAGAAGGATGTTCCAAACACAAGAAACATCATATAGAAGGTCCAGAGGTTCAGGACATGGTCTAAAATGGGGAGTTCCTTGAGAAGAACCTAGTTTTCATTTCCCCACAGCTGTGAGGTCACTAAAAAGGGTGGGGGTTTTGGGGATAGGGAGCCACCAATGAAATCCCTACATGCAGCAGAGAGAAGAGTGCTATGGTGTCTGTACACGGAAGGGTGTCAGATCATGGAGCAGACGGTACGTGATGTGGTAGCAATCTGCTGAAAGAATGATCAGAGAGGACCTTACAATTTACCTGTAGGTGTGTGTCTTCTGGTTGGGATTCCTTGGATCAGCATTGCAAAGGAAAAACATCAGTTCAGCCTGTCTCCTGTGCGTTTCTTCCTCATGTATCTCCTCTGCTCTCGTACTGCTGACCCACTCACAGAACCCTTCCCTGCTGACACTTCCGGGCACCAGATAGGTACAGGGTTTACCTGCAACACCAGGTGGGCGACCTACAATATAACTCAGGTCTAACACTGTCTACCTTGAGATCCCACCAGTTAAGGACGCAGTACCCCAAAACTGCCCCCACTATACTTCAGATGCCAAACACTAATAGGTCCCCAGATTACCCACAACTTATGTTCATTTTGGCTACAAATCAGAAGTTCCTATCAATTTACTAGAATTGCTTATAGAACTCAGGGAAACATTTACTTAGCAGTGATGTAAACAGCTGACCAGTTCCTTAAAAACTACAGTAAAGGTGTGTCATCCACTCAGTACGTGGATGTATTCACCGACCTGGAAAGCCTGAACCCTGTACTTTTGGGATTTTTATGAAGGCATAAATTTAATGGAGGCATCATTAATTATAATAAACCCATAGGTAACTCCATTTTCAGGCCCTCCTCCCCTCTCAAGAAAATGGAAGTTGGGAGGGGAGATATTCCAAGCTTCCAATCTTGGTTTTTCTTTCTGGTGACAAGCCCTCATCAAGGAGTCATCTAAGAGCCCACACAGGGTCACCTCATTAGAACAAAAGACACTCCTACCACCTAGGAAATTATAAGGGTTTCAAGCGCCCTGTGTCAGGAATTGGGGTCAGAGACTTAATATTAGAACAAGAGATGCTTTTAGTGTTCTTATTACTTGGGAAAACACAAGGGTTTCAGGAGTTCTGTGCCTAGAATAGGAGCAGAAACCAGTATATTTCCTATGACGTCACAAGCATATATTTAATGTTGTACAAGTTGACATATTAATATATACCTTCTGATGATAAATTGATACACTTTCACACCTTTCTTAACTAATGGTCCTTTGGAGCTAGTTTAGTCAGAAAATCAAGTATTAAAATATCTGCATTGTTAATTCAACTAACCTTTAAAACAATCTTATTCTGACTTTAATAGCTTCAAATTTGAGGAAAACGTATAGTATGTCATGGTCATTTCAAATACTGTCTCTAGATATAAACTACCTGTTTTTGAATCTCACCTTCAACCATTTGTGATCTTGGGGGAGTTCATGAACCTTTAGCAATGTGCCTCAGTTTCTACATTTCTCATAATTTAATTAAATATTTTTAGGGTTCTTTTTTATTTTTTTTTAACTTTTTAAATTTTAGGGTTCCAAAAGCAATTATTGGTGTATGTTAAGTGATCAATAAATGTTAGTAGCTAATATCATCATCATCATCATCTTGTTTTCTTTCATCAGTTGGAATTAGGTCAAGTTGCAAAGAAGACTTCCCACAGCTCCTAAGTTATTTCTAGACATTTTAATTGCCTGTTGCATTTTTCTGCCGGTGTATGATTGTGGGGAGTCCCAACAAAGTAACCTGACACATTGTACCAAATAGCGCTCTGTTCTCTAATCTTTGCATGTGACTTGTCTCCTTAATTCTATTGATTTTTTAAAATAGGTTTCTTTTAAATTTTCAGAACACCTCCATGCCATATTGAATATGTAGTGGTGTTCTATAAATATTTGTTGAGTTTATTAGGCTTATGCATTTTGGGAGTTTTAAAGATCATTTTTTTTAAAGGGTGAATTGGGTCAATGGAAACTCTAGCAGGAGGTTTGGAGGAAGGGAAGGATCAAGATCAGCTGGTAGTTAGGGATTGGTGGAAGTCTTTGTCTTTATAAAGGGCATCAAAAACATCCCCACAGCCTGGGGTGGTTGACTGATAACTGTAGCTGGAAGACTGTATAATCCAAGGCTCATCGTGACTTAATGGGATTGAGAACAGAAGGGTGATTGCCAATGTTCATTACCAATAAGGCATCATAAAATACTTTCCAGGTCACACCTCTCCTTTATTAGCCAGGGGTAGTGTGTATTTATATTTTTATCTCCAGTCCTAGTTTAGGAGTCCCTTGATGGAGACATGACCTATCCATCTCCGTAAACATACAAGTGATTATATATATATACAAAGCAGTCTTCAGAATGCCTGGCACACAGATTTGATAAATATTTATCAAAACCTCTCATTTGACCTATTTCTCTTATTTTACCTCCTTTGTTACTAAAACGTTTAATTCAGATTTCATGAACCACTAAGTTTTTCCCAGAGTCACTCATAATTAAGGAGTAACTTTATTCAGTAGTTCATTTATAAAAACAAATGCAAGTAAGGCAAAGATTAAAAAAAAAACACCCACAACCAGACAGATGCATTCATATGTTAACTCTATTTTTTACCCTCCGCATTCTTGAACTCCTTCTTCTACTCATGGAAAAACTAACATGAAAATATAGTAAAAATGGAAAACGTTAATGAAACTGGGGGAAAGGGAAGGTTGGAATCATGCAAGTTTTGTTATATTTTATACTATATTAGTACGTAGGTAGCAGGCATCAGGGATGACTTAGCCGTGAGGGTTTTAAAACATTAGAACTTAGATGAATCTATATGCAAGGCTGTGGGGAAGGTCCCTGACATCTTTTTTGAGCTGCTGCTTGGTTTTCAGTGCGCAATCCTGGCCTCTAGTGGGCATCCAGAAACAAAACTCTAAACCTAAAATACAACCTTGCTTTGCTGGGTATCAAACTGCCATCAAACTCCATTATTTAGTCATCCTAAAAGGTGGGACTTTTAAAGCGCTTATACTATGAGAATGAGAATAAGGCAAAATTCTTTTGAGCTAATGTGTTACACTATTCTTGCTATTAAACCTATATGTTTAAGAGCAGCCAGTATTTCTTTATGTTTGAATGGTAATTATTCATCACTTTTTTTTTTAATGTGGAAAAATGCATTTTATAGATCACAGAAGTAAGAAATTTATCTCCCCCAGAGAGAAGCTCCGAGGTGTTCTGTTTGGGTTGCCTGATGTACACTAGAAGCTTTACCAAAGCTGAGTGGCTCTAAAACAGTGATCTTGAAGGGAGACATGTTGATATTACGTAGCCTCCTGATATGATACGGATGGACACAAACTTGATTCTGTGTTATTTGTGCCACGAATACATAATCTAAATTTCATCATAAGAAAACATCAAATTGAGGGACATTCTACAAAATAGAGTCCTGTACTCCTTGAGAAAGTATCAAATTCATTAAAGACAGAGACTTTGATCTGCCATTGTCCTAGGTGAAAGAAGACTGAGGAGACATGACAGCATAATGTACGATACGATCCAGGGTTGGATCTTGGGCTAGAAAAGGACATTAGTGGGACCTTACACAAATCTTGAATACGGCTTTCTTGGTTTTGATAGTCATACTATGGTTATGTGAGATGTTGACATTTGATGAAGTCGGGTTAAAGGGATGCAGAAATTCTTGGTACTGCTTATGCACATTTTTTCCAAATCTGAAATTATTTCAAAATGAGAGGTTTTTAAAAATTAAAACAACCATTTATTTTATTCACAATTTCTTAAATGAGGAATTTTAGGAAGATTCAGCTGTGTGGTTTATCTGTGACCCACACAGTAACCACTGGGGCACCTGAGGCTGGAAGATGATTGTTCATCCATATATGTGGCACCTAGGGGATCCTTGGCCTCTTTATTTATTTATTTTATTTAAAAATTTTTTTTTCATGTTTATTTTTGGGAGAGAGAGAGACAGAGCACGAGTTGGGGAGGGGCAGCAAGAGAGGGAGAGACAGAATCCGAAGCAGATCCCAGGCTCCAAGCTGTCAGCACAGAGCCCAACATGGGGCTCAAACTCGGGAACAGTGATATCATGACAACTGAGCCATGCAGGCGCCCCAAGATTTTTTTTTTATTTTTGAGTAATCTCTACACTCAGTATGGGGCTCGAACCCACAGTCCCGAGCTCAAGAGCCACACGCTGTTCTGACGGAGCCAGGCAAGCATTGCCTTGGCCTCTGTTTCTTATGGATGGCATCTTTTCCTATAGACCCTTTTGTTTGGCTTCTTAGAGCATAGGGTCTAAATATAACTGATAGTGCTGGTCTTCAAGGGGGCGGGAGCACTCCAGGAGATGTGGATCGAAGCTTGTACTGTTAAGGCTTAGGCCCAGAATATAGGCATAACTTTTACCATATTCTGCTGAGGAAAGCAGTAGCATAGTCTGCCCAGATTCAAGAGGCGAGGACAAAGGCCCTGCTTCTCAGTGAGAGGAGTGTCAAAGAATTAAGACCATCCTTAATTCATTACAGATACTAACCAAAATCCCACTGAATTTGCAGTAGATGGAGTTAGTGAAAAAGCTATGGATTTTTTTTAACGTTTTATTTATTTTTGAGAGAGAGAGAGAGAGAGACAGCATGAACAGAGGAGGGTCAGAGAGAGAGGGAGACACAGAATCCGAAGCAGGCTCCAGGCTCTGAGCTGTCAGCACAGAGCCCGACGCGGGGCTTGAACCCACGGACCATGAGATCATGACCTGAGCCTAAGTCGGACACTTAACCGACTGAGCCACCCAGGTGCCCCTATGGATTTTTTTTTTAATCTAACAGACACAAATTCTAGTCCTGGCTTTACCATTTACTAACAGAGTAATGCCTCTGGGCCTAGTTTGCTCATTCTCAAATGGTGGCAGTGACACATATGCCATAGAGTTATTCAGAGAATTAAGTGAAAAAATATATAAAATGGCAGCTATGACGGGCAACAAATATGCAAGCCTAATAATGTATGCTGGCAGGTTTTCAGTACTTAGCAAGCATTCAATCCCTGTGGTGTGCGTTTTATGTGCTATTTCAGTCAGTCATCACCACTTCCTGGGATGCTATGTCCCATGCTGGATCAGAAGGGCAGCATGCATTCCTCTAGCATTGGCTGTGTCTGTGGGCCTCCTCCATGCCTTGACTACTTCTGGTTTGATTATTTCGCCCTGCCTTGTGGTTAGGATTTCCATTTCCCCATACTATTTACTTCCCTTTTATTTTGATCCCTAGGGAGCCACGTGCTGATGCACACTTGGCACTGTTTGGCACTACCTTTTCAGCATTTATTCTCTGCGCTGTCAGTGTAGTTTTTGACAGCTTCTCACAGAATCTGTCAGCCCCCTCTGAGCTCACGATTGCCTGTTCATCAGAACCAGATGATCGTGTCTTCGTTTCCATGAGCACTCTGCTGTCAACCTTCCCTCATGCAGGACTGTGGGCCTACCCGGGAACTCTGCGATCCACGCCTCGCAGCAATTATTTAATTTGGGGCAATTACTCATAGATGTTCTTTAAAGAGAGCATTTTGCTGGGCTGTGGCTGAATTTTGAAACAATAGCTTCCCAATCAGTTAAGGAACCACTTCTCCATGCACACAAGGCTGATAATAGTCTGCTGTCGCTGGAGGAAGGTGATGACCCTTTCTTGCCACAACATGCCAAGTTTAAGATGCCTCACACCCTGCAAGCAGTCAGCTGCTTTTTGTGAGTGTTTTCGATATGGGACAAAGTATAAGATTTGGATATGGTAAAGTCACCACTTTGTTATCTTTCTACCCTCTGCTCTCAAAACTTATATTAAATGGAAGGAATCAGGGGCGTCTGGGTGGCTCATTTGGTTAAGTGTCCAACATCGGCTCAGGTCATGATCAATCCCTGCATCGGGCTCTGTGCTGACAGCTCAGAACCTGGAGCCTACTTTGGATTCTGTCTCTCTCTCGCGCTCTTGCTCTCGCTCTTGCTCTCTTTCTTGCTCTCTCTCACTCTTGCTCTCACTCTCTCAAAAATAATTAAACATTAAAAAATATTTTAAAAAGGGAAGGAATTACTTTAATCCTTTATGAATTTGAGGGCACATTGAAAACCCCCAACTAAAGCATATATTCATCCATTCACTTATTTATTGAGCCATCTTCTCTAACTTGGTGGTTAAGAGAATGACTTGTAGAATTAATTATACTGCGTAGTTTAAAATCTGCTTACTAGCTGTATGACCTTGGGAAATTTACTTTGACTTCTCTGAATCTTCATTTGGATGGAATTAAAATGGAATTGAGGGTTGTGGGATGAAATAAGGGCATGTTTTCATTGTGATTAATTCATCTTTTGGCATATAAATAATACTCAGTGGATGTTGGCCTTTAAATATTATCTTGAACTTGGAGTTAGAACTTGTACCATAAATAATAGGGTAGCTACAAAAACATATTTATCTGTTATTTTTACTCTTCATAGTTCTCCAAATGTCCTATTAGGAACACTTATTTACTCCTCAGTACCTAAAAAATTGTTACAGATCACATATTCCTGAAAAGGAGAGGCATCTTGAAAATATAGGACATCTTTTTTTTTTAATGTATTTCAAAAAGTATATTTCAGCTCAGTTAGTCAAAGACTGAATCATGTAAGAGTGGGTGGACAATTAAGTAACAACAGGGGATTTAGTCATGTTACCTTGGTAGAGCGAAGGGGTGGTTGTTCCCTTATAATTCACTTTTTGTCAGCTAAAAGTCTGAGGACCAAAGCTTGCACTGACATTGTCATCTTAAATCCAACCTGTATGTGGTGCTGCAGTTGTAAACTGACCAAGTGCTGTATCTCGTTTGCATAGTCTGGCCACACTATTCTACTTTAGTTTAAGGCTTGCAAAGTCTTTACTTTTCTCCATTTTTATGGGTGACATCCAGAGCTTCCGTAAGCAGATGCAGCAACATGTTCTTACTCCCAACTGGTTTAAAGAGTTGACCTATATAAATTGTTAATAGTAACAGAAAGGTACCGCTTTAGTTTCCTAACTAAACACTACTTACTTTTGATTTAAAACACATGCTATGCTATCTTCCTAAGTACAATATTTTGAACATGTAAGTATTCATTAACACTGTTGGATTGTCCTTTTGAACTAATGTAAACTATAGGATTATTGGCTCCACTAAGTGGGCCCAGACAATTATACATCTTAATAGTTACTATTATTATTAACATGTATTCATTTTTTGAAAGAGAGAGACACACAGAGCATAAGCAGGGGTGGGGCAGAGAGAGAGGGAGACACAGAATCCGGAGCAGGCTCCAATCTCTGAACTGTCAGCACAGACCCGGCGTGGGGCTTAAACTCACAAACTGCGAGATCATGACCTGAGCTGAAGTCAGATGTTCAACTGACTGAGCTACCCAGGCTCCCCTAAATTCTAATAGTTTTTAAAAAACCATATCTTGTATTTCTGTCAGATCTAATATTTCAATTGACAGCTGTCTATATAAGCTATTTGTTTCTAATCCCATCTACCAAACATTTTGTTCTTTTAGTTTGCTACTTCTGATACCTATAAACCCGATACCTATAAACTATAGTCATATCACCAAACTAATTCAGAGTGCATATGAAATAAAAATTTGAATAAGTTTTTGTGTTGCTAGATCTATTTTGGTTATCTAGAGATCTTTAGCTTTTTTTTTTTTTTTTAATTTCTAAGCTCTTGGTGTTTTTCACAGCTCAGTTATTGTCCAGTAGTTTGACTTTAACATAATAAATTGGTCTACTTGGGTTCATAGAGACAAGAGCAAATCTCAGAAATTTTAGGATAGCTAGTATAGTTTAGTCATTTGGTCCTCAAATAAGCACCTATTGTGTATGTCACACCAGCACTGAGTGGTAAAAATGCCCTTAAACTAGACATTAGGAGGCTTGGGGGGATGATCCTAGCCTTCTACTAAATCCATATATAACCTTAGGTTAGTCAAGTTCACATTCTGAAAAATGAGAATTATAATACAGGTTGTTATGAGAATCTGTGAGATTTCACTATTCCTGTGAAATCAAGGAGGTTGAGAAGATAGCAGAGTTGGTTGGATGTGGAGTGCAGTCTCCAAAGTGTACCCTGAAGGGATTTGGGGGGAGAGGAGGGCCGGGAGACTGACTTGGGATAAAAAGCCAGAGCGTTATAAGCATTAGAGAACTGGAGACAAGAGGGGCTTACGTTGTAAGCGGTGACTAGGAAAACAAGATCCTGAGATAGAGTGGACTTAGTCCTGCTGGCAGGTTGATAAGCACTGAGGTCGTGAGAATTCACCACTGGTGAGCAGCCAGTTGTGGGGTGGAGGGGGATGGAGCACTTAGTGGGGGAGGCCTCAAATTTAGGAAAGCAGATTCTGCTTCATTATAACCCAAGTTTTTTTAAATCTACAATAGTCTTCTTTTTTCTAACTGATAAATTGTGATCAGAACAGGTGCAGAATCACTGCTTGGTGTGACAATGAACCAAATGCTTTGGTTTTGTCTTCCAGCCTGGTTACGCTTCCTGCCACCTTGAGTCCCTAGAACAATTAACAGAGTAAACCCCAAACCTCCAACCAAATACTTTGTAGTAATTATGCAGCCCTTATGC
Source organism: Hyaena hyaena (assembly GCF_003009895.1). Lineage (NCBI taxonomy): Eukaryota > Metazoa > Chordata > Mammalia > Carnivora > Hyaenidae > Hyaena > Hyaena hyaena. The sequence goes on along the minus strand of NW_024080844.1, from coordinate 1,354,676 downwards.
CAGTAAGTCATATTTTGGGTAGTTGGCTATGAAAGTTAAGCAAATTATAATAGGAATTTACTCTGAGTATCTCATTTTAATCCTTGCTTCTGATTTTGGAGACAGGAGAAGGATGGTTTATTAGAAGTTCTTTGTGTAGGTGTACCTGGATGAATTGTCAGACTCTTGATTCTGGCCCAGGCCATGATCTCACCATTCGTGGGGTCGAGCCCCTTGCCCAGCTCTGCACTGACAGTGCAGAGCCTGCTTGGGATTCTCTCTCTCCCTCTCTGTGCATCTCTCTCTCTCTCTCTCTCTCTCAAAAATGAATAAATAGGGGTGCCTGGGTGGCTCAGTTGGTTAAGCTTCCGACTTTGGCTCAGGTCATGATCTCGCAGTTCATGGGTTCAAGCCCCATATCGGGCTCTGTGCTGACAGTTCAGAGCCTGGAGCCTACTTTGGATTCTGTGTTTCCCTCTCTCTCTCTCTCTCTCTCTGCCTCTCCCTCACTTGCACTCTCTCTGTCTCTTGAAAATAAAAAAAAAAGTTTTTAATTATTAAATAAACTTAAAAAAATGTTCTTTGCATAATACATCTGGTATAGAAGTTCTTTGTCTAGGGGAGCCTGGGTGGCTCAGTCGGTTAAGCATCGACTTTGGCTTAGGTCATGATCTTATGGTTTGTGAGTTCGAACCCCATGTCGGGCTCTGTTCTGACAGCTTGAAGAGTGGAGCCTGCTTTGGTTTCTTGTCTCCCTCTCTCGGTGTCCCTCCCCTGCTGCAGTGTGCTCTGTCTCTTTCTCACTCTCAAAAAAAAAGAAAGAAAAACATTAAAAAAAATAATTAGAAAAAAAGAAATTCTTTGTCTGATACATCTGGTGCAGCACTGTGTCTTAAAAGGCAGATAGACTATATTTGTGACCAAGCTGAAGAGGGCACATACATAGACCCTGGACTTATAGGAGGCATCAACTCGTACTTGAAAGATCTTTCTTCTCCTCTATGATGACTTGCATGGAAGGAGAAGTCATATTTGTGGCAACTTTGTTTCTGATGGTCATCTTGAGCATTTAAGATTTCTTGTATTTTGAATTTAACGTCTCAATATGTCTTCAGAGTCACTGGGCTGAGCTCAGAGCTCAAAATTCAGCTAAGACTTCTTAACAAGGTGTTTAATGTGTTTACTCCTAAAGAGATATTGCTTTGGGTTTCAGGGGGGAAAGGGGAAAGGAAGTCTAGCAGATGGCCCCTAATCACACCTCTAGGTGCACAGACACTACTTGAAAGCAAACACTAAAGCACTAAGAACAGGGGTGGAAATCCAGTGCGATGCTCACAGCTCCCCTCCTACAACCTGTCCCAGTTATCAGCAATGCTGTTTTGTTTTGTTTTGCCTGCTGCTGGCCGTTTACCTCACCAAGATGTGCATACCGTGACTTAGGAATTTCATGGAATAATTTTATACTTCTGTATCACTGCCATCTTGATCAAAAGAACTTGACATTCACAAGGCTTAGACCCATGCAAATAATCCAGAAAGTGAGGGGAAAATAATGTATTGAATAATTTACTGAAGGATTGAAGGAAAAGAATTTATTGTAAAAACAATAATTTTATGTGAACATTAATTAAATAGCACCAAAAATGTGCAGTAAGCCTGTTGGAGAAGGAAAATACCTTTCAAAAAAAATCTTATTGTTTAATTATTATTGTATGTGAAGATGAAAGCACTTAGGGATTTTATTAGAGATAAGGAAGTCTTGGGGAAATACTTAATACAATAGTGATAGATGTGGCAGTATTGATTTGGGCTCTCTTTTTCTATTTCAGGGTTTGAATATAATCTTTCACGTAGCCTTGGCTCTCCTAAAGGTAAGTCTCTTTTTATCTTTAAATTGGGCATAATTCAAATGTATAGCCTTTGACTCATTCTAGATTCTTGAACACAAAAAAAGACTTTCGTGAGGAACTCTGAATCTCTCCTTTGTTGTTTGTTTCTTTGTTTTCCTTATAATCCATTTAATTTTACTATCAAAGCACTCCTTCCAATAATATATAAAGTTGTTTTCATTCATACAAGTTGGATGATGTAAGAAAAAAAGTTAAAAACTGTTTTCTGTCAAAATGATGCCAGCCTTTTTCTTAAAATACTTTCTACCATGATAACATCCCTGGAGCTACTCAAACATAGACTTGAATTATTAGAAAGCTTTTATAATATACTGACTAAAAAAGAAACTGCTACATTTCATTTTTTTGTATTGTTTTCTTTTTATTTTTTTATTTATTTATTTTTTACAAATAGTTTATTGTCAAATTGGAAAACTGCTACATTTCAATTTGCACTTCTTTCTCTGAGAGCTAGAAACTTATGAGACACTTTAGAATTCAATTACAATTACCTTGTTGGATTTTATATCAACATATCAGTGCAGCTTTAACAGTGTGGTAATAGGAAGACATTTGCTGCAGAGCTGGTGAGAGTAATCTAGCCGGTCAGTTTTTGTCCTTCAGCCCAAGATGACATTCTGTTACTGAAGGCGATAATTGCCTTATTTATTTTTTAAAAACTGCAGGCTCACCCTTTCCCTGTAAAACATAGTTGTTAAAATTGCAAACCCTGGACTTGGACAGATTTGAATCTCATTTCATCTCTGGTGTATGACCTTGGGCAAATTGCTCTAAGTGCTCAGACCCTGAGTTTTGAGATAATGATAGACACTAATTTATGGGATTGTTGTAAGAATTAAATATGATGATATATGAAAATCCTTAATATAGTATCTAGAACATTTTATTGCCTAAAAAATGTTAGCTATCATTATTGTGGTTATGGTTATATTCACAGGATAACTCAGATTTTGTTCCTAGATCCGGATCATTCTTCCAAATTTCCAAAAGCTAATGATTTGATGTCTTCAGACAGCTGCTTGATATTTTTTTTCCATATGCAAATACCCTGATCTAAAACAAAGACATGACATAATATGGGTCCTCTGTGCATCAAGAGGTGGGGTGCTCTCCTCACGTCTTATTCTGTTAAACACTTGTTTTTGTGAAGTTCATAAATTGTACTTTAAATTGTTCATTAAACAACTTGAATTTAGATACGAACATTTCTTATACTAAAGTTATTTTGAAAGGAAAAAATTTTAAATATTTCAGTAAAATAACAAAAATGGGGCGCCTGGGTGGCTCAGTCGGTTAAGCGTCTGACTTCAGTTTAGGTCATGATCTCAGGGTTCGTGGATTCAAGACCCACTGTCAGAGAATGAGGAGGGGAGGGGCAGAAAGAGAGGGAGACACAGAATCCGAAGCAGGCTGGAGGCTCTGAGCTGTTGTAACACAGAGCCCGACATGGGGCTTGAACTCACGAACTGCGAGATTATGACCTGAGCCAAAGTCAGACGCCTAACAGACTGAGCCACCCAGGTACCCCTTTAAAAAAATTTTTTTTACATAAAATAACATATTTGCATATGTCTTTTAATGAAGTCATGGATCTCTGCCTCTAATTTTTTTATTTGTTTGTTTGTTGTCGTTAGGACAGATCAAAACCAAAAACCTTCTAAGAACTTTCGGTATAGGGCTAGGATAAGACTTTTAGAATGCCCAAGCAGTGAAAGTTTTTTTTTTTTTTTTTTTTTAATTGTATGAATGGACCTTTATTTTTGTTGTTGGTTTTTTTTTTTTTTTTTACAAATAGTTTATTGTCAAATTCGTTTCCACATAACACTCAGTGCTCATCCCCACAAGTGTCCTCCTCCATGCCCATCCCCCCCCCCCCCCCACATCCATCAGTCCTCAGTTTTTGTCAGCATTCAAGAGTCTCTCATGGTTTGCCTCTCTCCCTTTCCCCCACCATTTCCGCCCTTCTTCTCCCCCTTGTTCCTCCGTCAAGTTCCTCCTAATCCTCCTATACGTGCAACCATGTGATATTTGTCCTTCTCTGCCTGACTTATTTCGCTCAGCATAACACCCTTAAGGTCCATCCATGTGGCTACACATGGCCAGATTTCATTGTTTCTCATTGCCATGTAGTATTCCATGGTATAGATAAACCACATCTTCTTGATCCATTTTTCTTTTGATGGACACTTAGGTTCTTTCCATGTTTTAGCTATTGTGGAGAGTGCTGCTATGAACATTGGGGTACATGTGCTCCTATGCCTCAGCATTTCTGTATCCCTTGGGTAAATTCCTAGCAGTGCTATTGCTGGGTCATAGGGGAGTTCTATTGTTAGTTTCCTGAGGAACCTCCACACTGTTTTCCAGAGGGGCTGTACCAGTTTACATTCCCACCAACCGTGTAGGAGGGTGCCCGTGTCTCCACATCCTCGCCAGCATCTAGAGTTCTCTGATTTGCTCATTTTAGCCACTCTGACTGGCGTGAGGTGGTATCTCAGTGTGGTTTTGATTTGTATTTCCCTGATGAGGAGGGATGCTGAGCATCGTTTCATGTGTCTGTTGGCCATCTGGATGTCCTCTTTGGAGAAGTGTCTGTTCATGTCTTCTGCCCATTTCTTCCAAGCAGTGAAAGTTTTATATAATTCAGACTACAAACAGTACTTAGCCATAAAGCAAGTGTAAGGAAGTCCAGCAAAGTTATGGTTTTTCCTATCATATCTAATTTGTTTTTAAGCCTCAGATGTTATATCTTTCCCAAAAATGCCTTTCTTCATTTTTTTGCTGACTTTTCTTTACCAGTGCACTTAGCACACACTTACTCTGTCTTTTGGGGGTAATCCAGAATTTCCTGCAGTAGGTATATTTGACCTATACTCTGTGTCAGCCCAGTATCTGTCTGGTCAGTTATCTTCCTGATTAACAGGTGCTTTTGGTTTGATTGCATTATTTTCATTTATTTTTGTCCATGTTAACTTCATATCGCCTGTGCAGAGAACATTCTCTGGCCACAGGCCAGAAAGGTTTTTGTATCTTCTGTAACAACATGGGTGTTATATAGTATCATCTTGGAGGATTTTCATATAGAAGGTAAAAAGGAGAGCTTTCTCACTACTCTTGGCCTATGTTTACATCCCTTCCTTGTAGGAATCTTGGAGCTGTTTAGAGACAGTTTATAGAGGCTGAATGGAAGTGTACCAAATGGATCTGATTGCCTAGATCAGATCTTTTTCCACCTCAAAAAAGAATATCCCAAACATATATGACAGTGACTAACTTTTACCTAGCCATATAAAAGAATGTTTATTTGTTTACATGAAGTAAAACACACTTAGGGACAGTTCAAAGTTCTTATGAACCCAGCATAAATTATTCATTAGCACACATTAAATATCCAGGAGTTATTTGTAAGAGAATTGTTATTGTAAGAGAATTGTGAATTGTACTAACCAGAGAAAACTATAATTCTCTCCCATAGCTGATAATTGAGGGAGTCAAGGCCCCAGGTTGCCTAAAGTCTTTTGGCTTAGTAATAGCAAAGCTGAATCTATAATATTTTTAAGCAGCATAATTATAGGTGACGGTCTCTGTTGCTCAGTATGGTTGAAAGACAACTACTTCCTGAATGGGAGCTACATTCTTTTGAGGTAGAAATAGTCTCCTAAGTAGCTAGAAAGCAATTATCATAAAAGAATGGTTCATTACAGTATAGCATCATCAGATCATTTAGGATATTGGCAGTGTCCATTAGGTATGTTAGATATATTCCCTCAAATCTAATTCATTTATTTTTTTTCTAATTTTTTTCTAATTCATTTATTATATGAAACATTTAGTAATCACAGCACACAGTACATTATAATAGATAAGAGATGATCAATCAGAATTAAGCTGATTAATTAATGTTGGCAGAGAATTTTTGATCAGAATAGGTTCTTTGCATTCAGACAGTGGTTCATTTGGTGTCTTAGGTGTACATATAAATATTACAGAGAGAAAGAAAACCCATTCACATTTCCATCCCTAGAGGCAACCATAATGAAAGTTCAGTGTAAGAGCTTCCTTCCATGCTTCCGCCTATGAATATGTAAGCATGCATTACTTATCCACGTACATATATATGTGTGTGTACATACAGATTTTTTAATATGGGTTTGAAGATTACAGTTAAGACTATTGGAAGTAAGAGATAAATCTAGAAGAACAATGTAAAGGGAAGAACATATGTTTATTTTCTCACAAAAAATGCTGATGAACCAGACTCTTTTTCATTTAATAATATATGATGACCATCTTCTTTGTCACTACAGACATGTAGCGGTTAAAAGCATGGATGCTAGAACCAGACTACTTGAGTTCAAATCCCAGCTCCCAAAATTTATCTAGAAATCTTAGATAAATTACAGTTTCTCTATCTTTAAAATGGAGATATTAGTAACACCTTTCCCCTAGGATTGTTAGAGTTTAATGAGTTACTAGATGATTGGTGCCTGGAAATTTGTAAGCATGACCCTGCACCCAGGTACTGTTATTATGCATAGACCTGCCTGGGGTTTTGTGATGACTGATTAGTATCTTGTTGTGTGTACCATAGTTTTACTTAATAATTTTATATTTAGTTTTTATGGATGTTGACGTTGTTTCTTAGACTTTTCCTGTTAGACACACATCCTTAAAGTTCCATCTTTGAATACTTACTTAATATGAAGTATCTTTTGGATAAACTTCAAAGAATGTAATTGCTGGGTCAGACTGTTACATGTGCTGGGTCTCATTTGAGTTTTTGATGCATATTGCAAAATTACTGTCTACTAGCAATGTGAGAGTACATTTTCTCCGTATGTGCTTTTATGGACAGTGAAAACAAGTTGTAAAAGCAACTGAAAAAAAATTATGATTATACCAATTTGTTCACTGTAAACAAACAAACAACTCTTCAGGCAGTTTTGAAGAGTCCAATGTTCTTTCATTTGGGAACATCTTTTCTTTTTCTTCTTTCTTTCTTTTCTTTCTTTCTTTCTTTTCTTTCTTTCTTTCTTTTTTTTTTTTTTTTTTTGGGAATTTTTTTTTTTAGGGAAGCCAGTTGATGCTGGCCAAATTTTAGAAGAAAGAGCCTGGCTTGGATGGGCTTTTTATATTATGTAAAAGTTCCAAGGCATATCTGATGTTTTTGGCTTTTCAACATCTCTACTATGGTCTTTTTTCCGTCCCATTCTATTGAAGCTTTTTTGATGAAGTCACTAACAAAATCAGTGGACATGTTTCCATTTTTATCTTACTTGAATCTTCAACAGTTATCAAAACCGCATAAAGACGTAACACTTCCCTTTTTCTGAGGCTCTCCCTTGGCTTCTGTCTTATTTTTTTTAATCTCCCTCTCGCCTTCTTCTCATTTTACTTTTGCTCACCCCTTTTTTCCCCCAGTCATTAACTTGGAGTTCCACAGGGCTCCAGCGTCTAAGGACTCACTTGGTGCTTCCTCCTTGCTGATCTTGTTCATTCCCCTGGTTTCATCTATAAATGTTCACTCTCATCTTTATATTTAGCCCAGATCCAAATATTTGGCTTGGACCTACCATTTCTACTTGGATGTTTCAGAGGCACATCAAATCCAAAAGCCAAAACTGAACTGATATGTCCTCCCAGACCTATGCCTTCTCCAGTAACCTTCACCTAAGTGAAGGTACTAACTACCCACCTGCTCAAAGGAGAAACCTGGAAGTTATCCTTAACACCTGTCTTTTCTTAATGCCCAACATCTACTGAGTCATCAACTCCCACTTTGGTAGTTAGGCTACCAAACCCTTTAACTTGGACTGTTACAGTGACCTCTTTCACTAAGAAATAATGAACATACGGGGTACCCAGGTGGCTCATTTGGTTAAGTATCCGACTCTTGATATTGGCTCAGGTCATGATCTCACAGTGGTGAGATGGAGCCCCACATCAGGCTCCGTGCTGAGCGTGGAGAACCTGCTTGGGATAATCTCTTTCCCCCCCGTCTCTGCCCTTCCGCCGCTCACTTGTGCATGTGCACACATGGATCCTCTCTCTCTCTCTCTCTCTCTCTCAAAGATAAATAAATAAACATTAAAAAAAATAGGGGTGCCTGAGTGGCTCAGTCGGTTCAGTGTCCAACTTTTGTTCAGGTCATGATCTCGTGGTTCATGGGTTCAAGCCCCGTCAAGCTCTGTGCTGACAGCTCAGAGCCTGGAGCCTGCTTCAGATTCTGTGTTTCCTTCTCTCTCTGCCCCTCCTCAACTCTTGCTCTTTCTCTCTGTCTCTCAAAAATAAATAAATGTTAAAATAATAATATAAAAGTGGTGAGAGTGTACATCCTTGTCCTGTTCCTGATCTTAGGGGAAAAACTGAGAGTTTCCTCCATCAAAGATGATGTTAGCTGTGGGTTTTTCATAGATGGTCTTTTTTTTTTTTTTTTTTTGAGGTTCTCTCTAAACCTACTTTTTTGAGTTTTTTAATCATGAATGGATGTTGTGCTTTTTCAAATGCTTGTTCTGCATCTGTTGAAGTCATCATATGATTCTTATCCTTTCTTTTATTAATATGGTATATCACATTGATTGATTTGTGAATATTAAACAACCTTTGCAACCCAGGAATAAATCCCACTTGATCTGGTGAATGATTTTTTAATGCATTGTTGATTTCATTTTGCTAATATTTTGTTGAAAATTTTTGCACATGTTCATCAAGGATATTGATTGGCCTGTAGTTCCTTTCTGGTGTGCTTATCTGGTTTTTATACCAGGGTAATGCTGGTGTCAGAATGAATTTTGAAGTTTTCCTTACTTTTCTATTTTTTTTGAATAGTTTAAGAAGAAAATAATAATTCTTCATTAAATGTTTGGTAAAATTTGCCTGTAAAGCTATCTGGTCCAAGACTTTGTTTACTGGGAGTTTTTAATTTAATTTTTTTGTTACTGACTCCATTTCTTTCCTGGTTATCGGTGTGTTAAAATTTTCTATTTCTTCCTGTTCCAGTATTTGTAGGTTATATGGTTCTAGGAATCTATTCATTTCTTCTAGGTTTCCCAATTTGTTGGCATGTAGTTTTACATAATATTCTCTTATAATTGTTCCTATTTCTGTAGTGTTGGTTGTTATTTCTTCTCTCTCATTTGTGATTTTATTTGGTCCTTTCTCTTTTCTGTTTGATAAGTTTGCCTAGAGGCTTATCAGTTTTATTAGTATTTTAAAAGAACCATTTCATGATTTCATTTATCTGTTCCATTGTTTTTTAGTTTCTATATCATTTATTTCTCCTCAGATTGTTATTATTTCCTTCCTTCTGCTGGCTTTAAGCTTCATTTGTTCTTCTTTATCTAGCTCCATTAGGTGTAAGGTTAGATTGTTTGAGGTTTTTCTTGCTTCTTACAGATAGGCCTGTATTGCTGTATATTTCCGTCTTAGGACCATTCCTGTTGAATCCCAAAGGTTTTAGACCATTGTGTTTTCATTTTCATTTATTCCCATATTTTTAATTTCTTCTTTGATTTCCTGGTTGACCCATTCATTGCTTAGTAGCGTGTAGTTTAACTTCCATGTATTTGTGGTCTTTCCAGATTTTTTCTTCTGGTTGACTTTTAATTTCATAGCATTGTGGTCAGAAAAGGTGCATGGTATGACCCCAGTCTTTTTGTATTTGTTGAGGCCTATTTTGTACCTAATATGTGATCTCTTCTGGTGAATGTTCTATGTGCACCTGAAAAGAATGCATCCTACTTTTTTTCGGGTGGAATGTAATGAATCTGTCTGGTCCAGTGTATCATTCAAAGCTACTATTTCCTTGTTGGTTTTTCTGTTTAAATGATATGTCCATTAATGTACGTGGGGTGTTAAAGTCCCCTCCTATTATTGTATTATTATCAGTTATTCCTTTATGTTTGTTATTAATTGTTTTATGTATTTAGGTGGTACCATGTTGGGTGCACAAATATTTACAATTGTTATATCTTCTTATCGGATTGTCACCTTTATTATTATTTAGTGCTCTTCTTTGTCTCTTGCTACGTCTTTGTTTTAAAATCTAGATTATCTGATATAAGTGTTGCTACTCTGGCTTTCTTTTAACATCCATTTGCCTGATAAATGTTTCTCCATCCCCTCAATTTCAATGTGCAGGTGTCTTTTGGTCTAAAATCAGTCTTTTGAAGGCAGCATATACATGGATCTTATTTTTTTATCCACTCTGTCACCCTACTTCTTTTGACTGGTGCATTCAGCCCATTTACGTACAAAGTAATTATTGATAGGTATATATTTCTTGCCATTTTATTTCTTGTTTGTGGTTGTTTCTGGAAATTTTCTCTGATCCCTTCTTGTCTTTCTATCATGTTTTGCTGATTTTTTTAGTGATATATTTGGATTTATTTATTCTTTGCATGTTTATTAGTGGTTTCTGATATATGGTTACCATTAGGTTTATATTTAACCTCTTCTGCTTATATCAGTCTATAAATTAAGTCCACGGAACTCTCTTTTCTCCTCTCCTCCCCACATTTTAGGTTTATATTATTATAATATGTATATAATATATCTGTATGTATGTTATACATATACATACATACAGTAAGTCCCTTAATTTATTTTTTATAGAAATACTTATTTTTACTGCTTTTTTGATTCCTGCCTTTGTAATGTCACTTTTGGTCTCTCCTTTCCACTCAAAGAGTCCCTTTTAATATTTCTTGCAGAAATGGTTTAGTGGTTATGAACTCCTTCAGTTTTTGTTTATCTAGAAATTCTTTATCTCTCCTTCATTCCTGAATGACAGCCTAGCTGAATAGAGGATTCTTGGCTGCAGGTTTTTCCCATTCAGCACTTTGAATATGTCACGCTACTCCCTTCTGGCTTGCAAAGTTCCTGTTGAAAAATTTCCAGCTAGCCTTATGAGTTTTCCCTGAAAGTTAGTGACTTCCCTGTAAGTTAAAAACTTCCCAGCAAGTTTTGTTTTGCTGCTTTTAAAATATGTTATCAGTATATTTTGTAAATTTAATTACAATATGTTTGATGTGGTATGTATTTATTGATATTGTTGTGGGTTCTCTGTGCCTCTTGGGTCTAAATGTCTGTTTCCTTCCCCAGATTAGGGAAGTTTTCAGCTATTATTTCTTCAAATGAATTTTCTGCCCCCTTTCTCTCTCTTCCTGTGAGACTCCAGTAATATGAATGTTATTATGATTGATGTCATTAAGTTCCCTAAGTCTATTCTCGTTTTGCAAAATTCATTTCTCTCTCTTTTTGTTCAGCTTGATTACTTTTCATTATTCTGTCTCCTAGGTCATTAATTCGTTCCTCTGCTTCTTCCAGCCTGCTCTTCATTTCATCGTGTTTCTCATTTATTTTATTGTGCCTCTTATCTCTGTTATGCTATTCTTTATCTCTGTTAAGGGTCACACTCATGTCTTCCACCCTTTTTTCACATCCAGTTAGTATCCTTATGATCACTGTTTTAAGTTCTCTATCAGGCATATTGCTTATATCTGTTTTGCTTAGATTCTGGCTGTGGCCTTGTCCTGTTCTTTCATTTGGGATAAATTTCTGTCACATTTTGTGTGCCTCTCTGTATCTGTTTCTTTGTGTTAAGAAAGTCAGCTGTATCTTCTAATCTTGAAGATTGTAACTTTATGAAGAGATTCTGGAGTGCCCTGTAGTGTAGTGTCTCCTGCTCACCAGAACCAGGCACTGCAGGAGAGTAGCCTAGGTGTGTTGCTTATGCCCTGTTATTGTATCTGAGTCACTTTTCCTTTCAGTGCAGTTGTCTGCACAGACTCTCTGCCTGTTGTGGGCTATGCTTGCTTTCTGTGGTATTAGTGAGACTCAGGCAGGCCATTTCTGTGGGAGTGTGCCCTCTGGGGAACTTGGGAGCAGGCTAACGGCATTAGCAAAATTTGCACTGGGCCACTAGTTCTTTTTTTTATTTTTTTTTTAAAGTTTATTTATTTATTTTTGAGAGAGAGAGAGAGAGAGAGAGAGAACACACAGGAGCAGAGAGAGGGGGAAAGAGAGGGAGAGAGAGAGAATCCCAAGCAGGCCCTGCACTATCAGCGCAGAGCCCAGTGTGGGGCTCGAACTCACAAACCATGAGATCATGACCTGAGCCAAAATGGAGAGTCAAACGCTTAACTGACTGAGCCACCCAGGTGCCTGCGGGCCACTAGTTCTACGCCAGGTACTCAGAAGTGCTGCGGCTGCTGGGGGCTGTGTGCTGGGATGGCCAGGGCACAAGGCTAGGTATGGCGCACAGCGATGGCTGCACATAGCCAGCCCATGGTGCACAGTGATGGCTGCACCTAGCCGGTCCATGGCGCACAGTTATGGCTGCACATAGCTGGTCCCATGCACAGAGGTGGCTGGGGTTGCACCACTGGGTGCAGTGCAAGACAGCAGCTGGGGGTATTCACCTAGGTGTGTCACACAACAGTAGCTGGGATTACAAGGCTGGTTGCCACAGTAGATGTGCCCCGGGCAGCTGGCCAGGGCCCATGTGTGGCTTTAACAAAAATTGCCCGAAGCCTAGGGCTGAGGCTGGCAGGCGTGGGGTAGGGAGTCCTCAGGAGCACTTGTAGGCATAGCACACTGCTAGGGGTGTTGGTGGCAAGTGTCTGTGCGGCCCACTTCCCACAGGGGGCTCTATGTTTATGCTGGGGAGCTTCCCACAGAGGGAGAAAGTGGCATCTCCAGCTCCCTAGTCTTCACAGAAGTCCCCTAGCATTCTCTGAAATCAGTATGAACAGATCTGTCTCCCATTTGTCCCCAGCATGCTATAAAGTGCCATTTTTATGTTGCCCTCCTGTGCAGGCTGCTGTTTCTTTAAGGGTAGCAACCCAGCTGTCACCTGCCCCCCCCCCCCCAGCTTATCCAGTGCCCAATCAGCTGACTTTTATTTTTTCATTTTTAAAAAAAAAAATTTTTTTTGAGAGAGAGATTGTGTCTGTGTGAGCAAGGAGGGGCAGAGCGAGAGAGAGGGAGAGAGAGAATCGATGCAGGGCTCTATCCCAGCAACTGTGAGATCATGACCTGAACTGGAATCAAGAGTCAGACACTTAACCGACCGAGCCACCAGGTGCCCCAGAATCAGCTGACTTTTAAAGTGCCAGCCTCCAAGTCACACTGGTTTTAAAAACTCATAGAATTCATCCCCTCTGGTTTCTAAAGCCAAGCATTTTGGGGATTAGTCTTCCCAGTGTGGGCGCCCTGGTGTGAGGGCCTGTTTGTTTCTCTCTCCCCTCGCACAGCTCCCTCCCTTCTTCAGGCAGCTTCCTTCCACCTCTCTGACATTCCTAACCTTCCAGACGCAGCCTCTTCTCTTTATTTAGTTGTAGAGTTTATTCTCCCTGTCTTCGAATCACTCTCCAGTTTATCAACTTGGACGTGTGTGATAGCCAGTTGAAAATGTGGGATGGGGTGAGTTCAGGGCCCTCCAACTCCTCCATCTTCCCAAACTCCCAAGATTTCTTCATCTAAGGTTTTTATCATTGTAACTCTTCTATTTGGATCTTTGATCTGCCTTGAATTTGTTTCTGTATATGGACTGTGATCGGGCGTTATGGTCATCCTCCCCCACCAAATAATTCATGTGGTGAAATCTTAAACCCCAGTCCCTCAGACTATGACTGTATTTGGAGAGAGTCTTTAAAGAGGGAATGAAATTAGAATGAGGTCATTAGGGTGGACCCCAATCCAGTAGGACTAGTGTCCTCATAGGAAGAGGAGATTACGGTACACGGAGGGACGACCCTGTGAACACGCAGGGAGAAGATAGCCATCTATGAGCCAACAAGCGAAGCTTCAGAAGACACCAACTGTGCTGACACATTGGACTTCTAGCCTTCAGAATTGTGAGAAGTTTTGCTGCTTAAGCCACTCAGTCTCTGGTTCTTTGTCACAGCATCCCTAACTAACTGATACAGTAGGAATACAACTTTATTTTTTAGCATATGGATATCTAGTTGTCCTGGTTACATTTGTTTAAAAGACTCTTCTTTTCCCCTTGAATTGGATGATCTTGGCATCCTCATCAAAAATCAGTAGACTATCGACACACGGTTTTATTTCTTGACTCTCTATTCCACTGATTTTTGTCTGTCCTTATGCCACTACCACACTGCCTTAATATAGTAAGTTTTGAGATCCGTAAGTGTGAGTCCTCCTTATTTTTTTCAAGATTGTTTTGGCTGTTGTGGTCCCTTGCATGTCTTCTATGAATTTTAGAATCTGTTTGTTCACGAACAAAGGATATTACATGAACACAGGATATTTTTCCATTTATTTATGTTTTCTTTAATGTTTTCTTTTTTTAAATGTTTATTCATTTTTGAGAGACAGAGAGAGATAGAGAGCAAATGGGGGTGGGGCAGAGACAGAGGGAGACACAGAATCTGAGGCAGGCTCCAAGCTCTGAGCTCGAACCCACAAACTGAGATCATGACCTGAGCCAAAGTCAAACACTTAACTGACTCAACCACCCAGGCTCCCCTTTTTTCTTGAAACAATGTTTTGTAGTTTTCAGTGTACAAAAGCCTTGTGCTTCTTTTCTTAAAATATATTTCTAAGTATTCTGTTTGAGGCAATGTAAATGGAATTGTTTTCTTAACTTCATTTTAGATTCTTCATTACTATTATCTACAATTACAATGTTTTTTTCTCTATTTATCTTGTATCCTTTAACCTTGCTGAGGTTATTTCTAGCTTTGATGTGTGTGTGTGTGTGTGTGTGTGTGTGTGTGTGTGTGTACTTGTTAGCTGTTTGTATATGTAAAATGTCATCTATAAGTACTTTGTCTTTTCCAATCTGAGTGCCTTTTCCTTCTTTTTCTTGCCCAACTGCCCTGGCTAGATCTTCCAGCACATTGCTGAATAAAAATAGCAAGAGCAAACATCCTTGTCTTGTTCTTAATCTCATTTACTTTCTTTTGGAAAAGTTGTGTTAAACCCCCACTTCTGGATTTCCACCACCACTGCTGTCACCACCACCTTTGCCTACCACGTGTGGTCATAGTTTGGCCATATTAGAATGGTGAGTGACTTCTTTATGAAAAGCCAAGGTGACAATTGCCATGTATAAGGAGTAGTAAGTAAAGCCTTTCCCCTTCTGGGGAACCTCCATTGTACTCATGAATGTAATTTTTCTGTCATCACTCTGATTCAGAATAGACTTAGAGGAAACTCCATTGCTTTTTTTTTTTTTTTTTTTTTTTTTTTTTTTTTTAAATATAACTGACTCTTTGGTAGTCTTTATTATTTCTGAAGGAATTTTTGTGTATGTCTGAGTTTATGTAATCTACTTGCTTCTGAAATTTTTATTTCAGAGATTATTGATTTATCCCTGCCTACTCCATTTTCTTCAGTGTTCAGCTTTTAAAAGAATAAAATTTCACATTACATGAAAAATAAGAAATATGTTTATATAGTACTTGCTTATTTCTCTCTTTCCTCTTCAGCTTGTGTGGTTCTGATTCATATTTCAAATAGAATCTAAAGGTTTAACGGTGTTATCTCTTTCCTTACCTAAACATCTTCATATCAGTAGCCTATTACTACAGGCTTGGATTTTTTTTTGGGTGGGGGGTAGTGAGAGAGAGAGAAGGAGACAGATAGAGCATGAGCAGGGGAGGGGAAGAGAGAGAGGAAGGGAGACACAGAATCTGAAGCAGGCTCCAGTCTCTGAGGTGTCAGCACAAAGCCCGATGTGGGGCTCGAACTTACAAACCATGAGATGATAACCTGAGCCAGAGTCGGCGTTCAACCCACTGAGCCACTCAGGCACCCCTGGAATTTTTTTTTTTTTTAATCACTGCATCTTCCTTCCAGAAATCTGTCTGGAATTCTACAGGAGAAATAGTGTTTCCTGTTCCTTATTGTGACCCCCATCAGACTTTTCCAGCCCTACCCCCTCTGCTGTCAGTGGGCTGGAAGCTCTCTCAAGAAGCCATGCTCTATGCGCCCCATCCTGCTTCCTGTTTCCTTGTTCAGCGCCCCTTCTGTGGCTAAAACTACCTCCCACCATTTCTTTCTAGGCTTTCTTCTTTTTTCACATTTAATAACATTATGTCTTTGTAGTTTTCACATATTATCCATCAACTCTTCTACCATTTTCTTTTCAAAACTCTCTGAGGACCCATGAAATGCACTGTATACTAGTAACATTGTTCATTTATGTACTCATTCAGCAAATGACCTTGAGCGCCACCAAGCACAACGGTTAGGAGCCAGCCACTGTGCTTAACAATGAGGACACACAGTAGATACATAGTTCCTTTCCTTAAGTTGTTTAAGTAGTGTCTGGCAGTCCTCTAATGTATATGAGCAAATAAAGTATCTTCCTCTCACTTTCCTCCTCCTCCCTTAAAAAAAAATCTGCCCACCAGTGTATAGAGACTGTCCCAATTTATTTCACTTGTGTCACAATACCGTAACTCCCTACAGCAATCTAATTCAAAGTGATTCTTAATCCTTAGTGTACCAAGAATCCTGTAAATTCTAGGAGTCCTGAGGTTCCTGAATGTCTCCCCACCCACCCCCATCCCCAAGATCTGATGCAGGCAGTTGCAGAACCGAAAGGGTAGGAGTAGCCATGTGTTGCTTAGAGCAGGAATTCTCAGCCTTAACTATACATCACTTCACCTGTATGTTAGAATCAGCTTTTAAAATTTTCTGATTCCACATTTTACCGCAGGCCAGTTTTATTCAAATATCGAGATGGGACTCAAGCATCAGTATTAAAACAAAACAACCAAGTGATCCCAGGGTGCAGCTAAGCATCTACCACACTGTGCTCAAATGTTCAAAACTGAATTATCCAATGTTGGGGATGAATAAAAAGGGGAAGAAGAGAAGGCACATGTGCAGTGAGAACAGGCATTCACAGTCACATGTAGAAAATGGATAGTCCTCATTTTTTAACAGTTGCTATTTTGTCTGTGTTATCTCTGTGCTCCTCTTTACCAATGCCCCCTCGTTTTTAGGATTGCAGAGGTGCTCAATAGGGCCTGTAAGCTAAGAATTAGGGTAGGTTCCCGGTTAGTCAAGTATAGGGGGCTCCTTGGAAAGGGAGGTAATAGAGCCCCCTGAGTTGGGGTGTGGATTGTGATTTAGCCAATTCATATCGGATTACCAAGGGCTCCTCAAACCATAAAACTTAATTTATAAGGCATAACTCATCCACTGTTAGTATCTTTAAATCAGCAGAAGAGGAATGAAGACAAAGGGATTAATTAAAAACAAACAGAAAAATTCCCAGAGTGGGGCTTGTTTATTTGAGAGAGTAAAACGTCAGTTGTTATTAGCACCATGCTGATTAGTTAAGTATGCCTTTGACCATCCAAAGTACAGTTTCCCCTTCCATTTCTGCTGGTATTGAGAAGCAGGACAGTTCATGTTCCAGCAGCTCTCTCCCATAATGGATTAAAGACCAAGAAGTGAAGACCTACATATATTGAAAATGGAAACTGGATTTCAGTTCTGCCTAGTCTTTGATTCACCAATGTGGGTTAAAGGTTGTTTCTATGTTTGAAGATGGTGACATTAGAAAGGGCTGATATTGGGATTGTTGTTTCTAGAGCTTCAATTCTGGTTACAAAACCAGAAGTCTAAAGACCTGGTTAAAAAAAAAAAAAGCAACCTGTAAACCTTTTGGATCTGTAATGATTTTTGCTGATTCAGTTAGTTTTGTAATTTCCATGAAGGAGCGGCTGTTGTCCTGTAGGTGGCAGTAAAGCACTACTCCTGTGGCAGTAGAAGCCAAGAGTCTAGCACCCAGCTCTTCCCAGTTCCAGTTAATACTGGTTTCCCTTTGAGACATAACTTGTTTGAATGTTTAGTTTCTTCTTAACTGTTCTCCAGTGTATCTTCAGCTTGATAATAGGGTATTTTTAGGGTGCCATCTAGTAAATGCTAAAACAACCAGTTGCAATTCAGGGTGCAAGATACTGCGGGATTTTAAAGTTCCAGAAATAAATAGTGTATTATATGGATTAGGGATCTAAATGGGGGGGGGGGGGGGGCAGTATATAATCATGGTATTATGCATGTGTTATATAGCATCTTAAATTTGTTGAAGTGACTTCTCATTAATTATTTCTCATGAAACAATTCAAAAGGCCAGGTCAGGAGGACAGTTGACAGAACATTCCATGTCCACAGTGACAGTGATTCATGTGAACTGAATGTACCCTAAGAAATATCACTTGACAGTGATAAGCACATCATCCAGTGTCTCCCTTGTCCTGTTTCTGTGAGAAAACTAAATAATTTTAGCACAAACCCATTCAAGCTTTTCTCTTTTTATTTGAGAATTAATTTCTCTTCAACTGCATCCCCCTCTGCTGGGCTCCTTTCTCTAACGAAGCTATGTTCAGTCTTCATTTCAAGGCTAATTTCCCACCCTGGTCCCCGAGCCCAGCTTTCCGTCCCCCCTTTGGAGAAGCCCGCGATGGTTGGCTCGTTCACTTTCCAGCAGTCAGTCAGGTCGTGGCCCAGGCGTGGCGGCTGGCAGAGGGGATGGTCCGGGTCCTCCGGTTGCTGGGAGTCTAACGGGGGAAGTTACAGTTCAGTGTGTGTGCTCCGGGATCGAAAAAGGAGCTTTAGGCACCCAGAGGCTGGGTGCCAAATCCATTCTGGGAGAACCGGGAAAGGTTTACAAAGGTGGCAGCTAAACCTAGGGGAGGGCATGACAGGCAGAGTGAATAGCACACAAAAGAGGCTCAAGGAGGAATGGCCGAGGCAGGGCCTTCGCTGGGCTGCATCTGAGGGGGGTGTGGAAGGAGGTTCTTGAGGGGCTTTACTCACATTTCTGCCACCTATGGGATTTTTATCAAATCATCTAACCTTCTAATCCTTAATTTCTACATGTACGAAATAAAGGGACAGGAAAATATGGTTTGTAAGGCTCTAAATTTCTGCCTTGTCGCTGTCAATCCGTGCTGTGTGTATGTATTATCTGTGTGTGCATATGAATGCATGTACACATGCTGTATATGCTGTATACAGCCATCTTGGCCCTTTATGAATAGAGAAGAATCATTTATAATTAGCTTCATTGTGTAAATGCTTGACTGAAACTTATCTTTGTGTTTCTTACAAGGAAGAGTTTGCAGAGCAATATAATAAAATTAGGAGGAAAAGAATATTCAATCTGTTATAGTTCTGTGTTATAGCTGGTATATGAATACCAGCATGGGGCGCCTGGGTGGCTCAGTCAGTTAAGCATCCGACTTTGGCTCAGGTCATGATCTCACAGTTTGTGGGTTCGAGCCCCTCATCGGGCTCTGTGCTGACAGCTCTGAGCTTGGACCCTGTTTCAGATTCTGTGTCTGTCTCTCCCCTGCTCACACTCAGACTCTCTCTGCCTCACTCCCAAAAATAAATAAATATTTAAAAAATAATAATAAATGAATACCAGCAAATGTTTTTCAGTCCTACTTAAAAGCCCCTTTAGCATGATCCTTGAATCTGAACAACTCATTTGTTCTAAATTAGTAACATATTAGTGTGTGTGTGTGTGTGTGTGTGTGTGTGTGTGAAGATGTGTGGATAGCGCACACATCTCTGTACTACCGTTATTCTTACCAGCTGTTTCCAAATACCCAAGCAATATGTTGGATTCATATTTTAAAAAAATCTGACAACTATCACCAATAACTGTATAATTCTGTAACATTTACCATTTGTGATAAACTCTCAAATGCATTTCAAAAATAATTAATAATAAATAAAATTAATGGCAACACACCTGTCATTTGTGGAACACCTAAAATGTCTCTGGTGCTATGCTAATTTAAACTAATTTTCATGACCTTTAATTTTTTTTAATTACAGTAAAATATACATAACATAAAAGATACCATTTTAAGGGCACCTGGGTGGCTCAGTCAGTTAAATGTCGACTCTTCATTTCGGTTCAGGTCATGATCTCACAGTTTGTGAATTTGAGCTCCATGCTGGGCTCTGTGCTGACAGTATGGAGCCTGCTTGGGGTTCTCTCTCTCTCCCCCCAACGTCTACTGATCACTCTCAAAATAAACTTTTTTTAAAAAGTTATCATTTTAGCTGTTTCTAAGAAGATAGGTCAGTGACATGAAATACAACCAGTGTTGTACAGACATCACTACCAACCAAATCCAGAGTTTTTCCAACTTCCCACATTGTAACTTGGAACCCATTAAACAATTATGCGGCATTTCCCCTAAGCCCCAGTTGTTAGTGACCACCATTCTGGTTTCTGTCTTCTATGAATTTGACTGCTTTAGTTTAGGTACCTCATATAAGTAGAATCGTGCATTACTTACCCTTTTGTAACTGGCTCATTTCACTTTGCGTGATATGTGAACTTTAAAGATCATAAAGAGAATCTAGGGCACTTGAAGATACTTTGAACACAATAAAGATGACATGACAAACATAAATCTTTACATAACACAGGCAAGATTTGGTGATTATAACACAAAATGCAAATAATCTCAAAAGGTCTTAAATTCTCCTAACTTGGATTAGCCTTTTTTTTTCCAGTGCCTTACAAAAAAGGACAATGTGTGGTTTACATGCCTCACACTAATACAGTCAAGTCACTAGTGACTTTATCCCAATATCTGAAAAGAAAATTGCCTCATCAAGAAGGGAAAGGTCTCTTGAATCTTTGAACATCAGTCAGTTAACATAATATTTTGCACCTACTCTGCTCTGGGCATTAACCAAGACCCAGTGATTTCTGCCCTTGAGCATTCAAAAACTGACAGTTTACAGACGATTCCCTAATTTAGGAACGTTGGTGTCATTAATACCTCCATTTTACAGATGAGGAAACAAAGGTTTTGAGAAGGTAAGGAACTTGGCTTAAGTCATTTAGATGAATGACATACCAGATTCAGAACTGGGCCTGTCTTACTATAGAACCAATGTCCTTAACCACTAAACTACGGCAGGGTGTGTATGTGTGTGTGTTAAACCCTCCAATTATCCTGTGAAGAAGAGATCATTGTTCCTACTCAGTCTCAGTAGCTCTTATTCAAAATTCCATGCTTTTTTACATTGTATAGTTGGAGAGCCTCAAATTGTAGTGAAATCAGCTTCCATTTCAAAAATCCATGCTGATATCCTGTGAATGAAAAGAAAGGTTTTTGTCTAAGTTGTTTAAAGATTGTGTAGGGGAGGAAAATATTTACTCAACCTTCTTAGGGTCTCTGGCTAGATCTGAGAATTAAACTGACAAAGACAAATTAACTGGAGAAAAGCATACAAATTCATTTTCTCCCAGTGTTTATTTTTGAGACAGAGATAGTGTGACTGGGGGAGGGACAGAGAGAGAGAGGGCGACAGAGAATCTAAAACAGGTACTGTGCTGTCAGTGCAAAGCTTGACCTGGGGCTTGAATCCAAGAACCATGAGATCATGACCTCAACCGAAGTAAGACGCTCAACTGGCTGAGCCACCCAGGTGTCCCTGGCATATGGATTCATTTAATATGTTTTACATGACATGGGGTCTTTTATAAGGAAATGAAGACCCTAAGAACTGGTTAAACCTGAATGTTTTTATTCATGATTTGAGAAGAGGGAACAGTTGTGGAGGAACATGTAGGACCAAGGGAGTAGGAGCTAAAAGTAATAACCTGGTGGAGGGGTGCCTGGGTGGTGCAGTCGGTGTAAGCATCTGACTCTTGATCTCTGCTCAGGTCATGATCTCACAGTTTGTGAGCTCAAGCCCCACATCAGGCTCTGCACACACAGTGCAGAACCTGCTTGGGATTCTGTCTCTCCTTCTCTCTTCCCCACCCCCACTTGGGCACATGCTCATGCTCTCTCTGTCTCTCTCTGTCTCTCCCTCCCTCTCTCTCTGTCTTTCTCAAAATAAATAAACAAAACATTTTTAATAAAAAAAATTAAAAATAAATAAACAAATGTAATAAACTGAAAATTTCACAAGGTCCACTTGTTTGGGTTCTTCTCAGTATCCTGTCTTGGAGGTAAAGATGTTCCTTTCCTCCAGGTTTAGGGAGGGCACTTCTCCCCGAGGGTGTTGTGACCAGCTTCAGGGGAGAAGGGCCAAGGAAGGTCAGACAAACCTACTTGCTTCCGCTGTTCGTTCTCTCTGACTTTTTTAGCTTAAAATATTCAATATTCCAAAGCGCCATATTTGGGGATGGTATGTTCCAGACCCCATCAACTGTATGCTCAAAGATAGTTGTCCCACTTTTCAGATGTCCCTGGTTGAATAGGACGAGGCAGAGCCGGGGCAATTAGAAGCCATTGTTCTTACATCAATAAATAACTGAATTTAGGCTAATGAAAACAGACTCACTGTCCAGAATGACCATGAAATTAAAATATTCTCTTCTCTTGACTGGCTAGAATAATATTTGATTTCTGAGTTCTGCCTATCCATTTCTTCTTTCATAGCCTTTATGATGTAGGATGTCATCCCTGAATATTGTTTAAGGCCCTATTCAACTCCTTTTCATTCTGACCAATCACTGTGTCTGAGCTGATCATGGGGAGATATTATCAGGAGACTTTTGTCAGAGGATGTCCCTGCCCAATAAGTTTTTATGACCCTTTTTATCTGCAAGAGTTGCTAGTATTGCTTTTCAGCATGAAATAGACTAATTTTGTTCATTAAAGTGCTGACAGGGTTGATGACTCACAATAGGAATCGATTGATATTATCACAATAATATAACCAGTCAGAGGAAATTCAACTGAAGCATATAAAAATTTATTTGATAGTTGGTTTATGCAGGTTGAGAAAAGGTTGAAATAGGCTCCTTTTACTGGAAATACAATAACCAAAACCTCATAGGCTTGGTCTTTTTTTTTTTTTTTTCTTTTTTCCCTCTTTTATTGTTTTCCTTTGACTAAGGAAATTTGTTTTGGGCAAAGCCAAATGAATTTAGAGCAAAATCTTTTATTTGTGGCATATGTAACCTTAATTAATTAGGGTGTATAGGCTAGTGCTCACTTCGGCAGCACATATACTAAAATTAGGGTATAGGCTAAGCTGCTATTTAAAAAGATAGAGAGACACCTGAGTGGCTCAGTTCCTTAAGCATCTGACTTCGGCTCAGGTCTGTGAGTTTGAGCCCCACGTCAGGCTCTGTCCTGACAGCTCAGAGCCTAGAGCCTGCTTTCAGTTCTGTGTCTCCCTTTCCTCTGTCCCTCTCTTGCTCACGCTCTGTGTCTCTCTCTCTCAAAAATAAAGAAACATTTTTTAAAATTTTTTTAATAAAAATAAATAAAAAGAGATAGAGTACATGAAAGAGAAACCATAAAAAAATACAGTGGTTTAAATGAGATGGTTTATTTCTTTCACAAATACCATTCCAGAAAGAGCAGTGCTGGCCCAAAAAGGCAGGCAGCTCAGCTCCACAAGGTCACTCGGGTCATAGGTTTTTGCTCCACCATTTCCTAGGATGTTGTCCTCCTGTATGTCTTTAAGTAAATCAGTGCATCATCCAAGTTCCCAAGTTCAGAGAACGAGGGAAGTCTTAAGCAAAAATGGAAGGCAAGCAATTTTCTTTTAAGGAAAAAGTAAAGAAGTTGAGTATGTTACTTTTGTTCACGTTCCATTGACAAATGTCTTGTCCATGGCTATGCTTAGCTTCCAGGGAACTAGGAAATGCAATCCATCTCGGCAGCCAGGTGACCTGGTAAAATTCTTACGTCTGTAAAGAAAGGGGGAAACATCGTTTTAGGGACTAATTAGCAGTCTGTCACTGTTTGCCCCTCTGGCCATTGACCATACCTGTGGTCACCTTCATTTTCACACATAAACACTATCTTCCCCACCCTGACTCCTACAAGGGAGACATTCACAAAGCCCATTCAATTATTTCATCTGCTCAAACCAAGGGATTCTGGGTGAGGCACAGTTCTGTCTCAGTTCTGGGTCGGTTCCTTGAAGTGCAGTGACAGAGTATGTGCTCATGTCACGTGCAGGGCACAGGGGTGGTAGGGAAGAGTGTAACTGCAGTAAAAGTTCTCCTGTAGAAAGGAGGGAATGGGAAACACATGACTGTTGGTCTGTCAGAATTTTACTGCTCTAGCAGTGGAGGAATATTCCGGCTAGCCCGTTTGGCTGCCCTTTTTTCTCATCTCTGGGAGCTACTTCATGGTCCATGGTCCTCCGTGGAGACATCTGGAGTTAGATTAAGAAGGTATTCCCTCCTTGGAAACTGTGCAGTTTTCAGAGCTTCTTATTTGTAGAGATTTGGAAGCCTGAGTTGTCTTAGCAACCAAACAAATACAGGCACTTTTTTTTTAAGCCACCCTTTTGATCTCTTTAGGGAATTAATTAATTTTTTGTGGGCTTTGATCTTTTTGTTTCCATATTGTTGGGAGTAAACTGATCCAAAGGTTTTTTTTCTAGACATAGTTCTTTTTTTTAAATTTTTGTTAATGTTTATTTATTTTTGAGATAGACACCAGAGCACAAGCAGGGGAGGGGCAGAGAGAGAGGGAGACACAGAATCCAAAGCAGGCTCCAGGCTCCGAGCTGTCAGCACAGAGCCTGATGCGGGGCTCGAACTCAGACTGTGAGATCATGACCTGAGTCAGTCAGACACTTAACTGACTGAGCCACCCAGGTACCCCATCTAGACATAGTTCTTAAGTCTCCTGTTGTATTTGTCTGTTTGCTTTTAGTGGCCCATCACTTCTTCCTTCTTCTGAAGCAGGCTAAAACTACAAGCTTGGGTGGGACCCTTAATTTGGTCTTTGACTCTTGGGTGGCTCTATATTTGGCTGAGAAGTCTTAATGAGAGATATTTATGAAAAAATAAAGAGCTTATTTGTTCTTCGGTTTGGGGAGTTTAGATTTTCCGACCCTAAGGCCTCAAATCAAATTACTTGATCAGTTTAAGTTATAGACCACTTAACAGCCACTTTCTCTAGAGTGACCAATATCATAGATACACTCAGTCTACCTTTCAGTTATTACAATTTTACTGTTATTATGACATAAAAAGGTCCACCAATTTTCCAGTCTGCAGTATCTCTTTTCTTGCCTTATCTTTCACTCAACCATAAAACCAAGAAAATTTTGCTAGCCCCTTATGTCTGGGTACCAATTTCTGTATTGGGCTAAACTACTATCCCAACCTAAAATACAGTGCCTTAAATAAGAAAGAAGTTTTTGTTTTTCTTTTTGTTTTCCTATGTGACAGACTGTGGAAATACACTTGCAGTCCTGGTCCATATGCAGCTCAGCACCATGAGATCACCCAGGGGCCCAAGTTCCTTTTTTCCTGTTGTTCTACATGAGGGTTTCTCACACTCAGTACTGCTGACATATTGGGGCCAGCTACTGGTTTGTTGTGGATGGTTGCCTTATGCATTATAGGATGCTTAGCAGTATTGCTGACCTCTGCTTGCTGGATACCAATAGTGTTTCACCAGTTAAGACAAAAATGTCTCCAGACATTATTACCAGATGTCCCCTGGAGGCAGCATCACTCCTGGTTGTGAAACATTGCCCTACAGCCTTTGAATCGTCTTCATATATTTGGTTGTGAAAAGTAAGGAGATGATTAATTTTCAGAAATGCTGAAGAAAAGCTGAGCTGTCTAGTTAACCAGAGGTTTACAACCTATTGGAAATATGTACAGACACCCCCCTACAATGGAGTCCCAACCAATTTTTTTTTTAATGTTTTATTTATTTCTAGGAGAGAGAGAGAAAGAGAGAGAGAGAGAGACAGCGTGAGCAGGGGAGGGTCAGAGAGAGAGGGAGTCACAGACTGAAACAGGCTCCAGGCTCTGAGCTGGCAGTCAGCACAGAGCCCGACGCGGGGCTCGAACCCACGAACCGCGAGATCATGACCTAAGCGAAAGTTGGACGCTTAACCAACTAAGCCACCCAGGCGCCCTGAGTCCCAACCAATTAGACACTTCACTTCCTGGTACTTCTTCCCCTCTCCATTTAGGCTTATTTTCCTGGGCTTTGCAGTGAGCAGGCACCAAAGAACAAAGGAGGGACTGAAAGTCTCTGCATCACATCAGGAAGTGTATATTTGTTCCACTCAGACTACTTTCTGCCTACAGGGGCATGGGCGACCTCCATTTAAGGTAGCACTTGGCCAACGAGGAACCAGGGGAGGGACTTGCACGCTAGGAGATAAGTTGTCTGCTCTGACTGCCCAAGTGTGCCTGTCCGTCAGACACTCGCTCTTGCAAGAACGTTGATTAAAGCCTAGCTTCACTGTGATCCTAGTCTCCATGTGCCTCCTTTAATTGGGCCAGTGGGCTTATTTCTCACAGTGGTCAAAACAGATTTTGATTCATAATGAAGAGGAAAACCAAATGGAAAGTCAAAATGGACTTAGATGCTGTATCAGCGATGACATTAATATAGTAATTATAACTGTAGCCCATATATTCAAAACTTAAGATATGGAAGATATAAAAAAAAACTTAAACTGAAGTTCATGAGATAAAATTATAATGTTTGATAGAACTAAGAAATATATCAAATGGGGAGGTTGGCTGGGAAGATGGCAGAGTAGGAGGACCCTAATCTCACCTCATCCCCTGGATACAACTATATAACATATCAGCGTAAATAACGCAGAAAACGACCCAATGACTGGCAAAACAAACTCCACAACTAAACGTCCAGAAGAGGCCACATCAAAGAAGGTAGGATGGGTGAAGGCATAGTTTGAGAGCAAGTGGACTATGGCCGTTCACAGTTGAGAGGGAGCTGGTGGTGCGAAAAACAGAATTTCATAACAATTCACTCATCCATGAATGAGGAGGATAAATCTCCATAACATTTGTCTTTGAAAGCAAAAGGGGCCTAATTTCATAAGTTCTTATAACCACTGGGCCTTAAAGCCTGGAATTTTAAAAACCTGCATGCTCAGCTCTGGGAAAGCCCCAAGGGCATCAGGAAGGGGATCCCTGCCCTTAAAAGACACAAAGACAGGGATGCCTGAGTGGTTTAGTCCATTAAGCGTCTGACTGCAGCTCAGGTCATGACCTCACAGTTCATGGGTTTGAGCCCCACGTCAGGCTCTGTGCTGACAGCTCAGAGCCTGGAGCCTGCTTTGGATTCTGTGTCTCTGTCTCTCTCTGCCCCTCCTCTGCTCTCTCTCTCTCTGCTTAAATAAATATTAAAAAGAAAAAGACAGCAATACAAACAGCTTATGCAGATACATCATAGCACCAGCTTCTTGTAAAACTCAGTGACAGACAGGATAAAGAAGTGATTTCCTCATCTCAGAGTGTGGCCTGGAGAGCCAGGGGTCATGGGGAGATTCCTCCAGGAACAAAGGAGCTGGCAGGTGCCATTTCCCTCTGCTTACCCCATAAACAGTGGCCACCCATGGGAACCAGTGGGTCACCAACACTTGTTAACTAACTTGCTTGCCCCAAGCCCATCTTCCCGCCCTCTGCTTCAGTAATCTGCCCTTTGAAGCCACGCTTGCCTTGGTCCTGGTGCTGCAGAGCCCCTTCCGCAAAAGATTTGTCCAAACCCTGCCACCACCACATCTCCTGACCCTCACATTTTGCAGGACCTCAGTTTTGGTGGAGGGGGGCAGGTCACATTTCACAAGCAAACCACCAGGTACCTTGTTAAAAGGTGACCCACCCCTGCTGGGGACCAAACACCGCCCACAATGGGCAGAAAGAGCCTCTGCAGACAAGTAGACTGAAGGAAAAAGAGACCAAGATTCATCAGCAGAACACATGCAACACACATAGAAGACCTTCCCTGAAGGACCAGGCCCTGAGGGACAGGGGACACTGCACTAGAGGGCACTAGAGGACCTCTTATTCATAGGGTTATTATCTTTAAGAGCAAGAGAATTAGCTGACTTTCCCAACACAAAGAATCAGACACAGAATTAGACAAGATGAGACAGAGAAATATGTCCTCAGTGAAACTACAGGACAAAACCATAGCAAGAGACCCAAGCAAATTGGATAAAGTAACATGCCTGATAGAAAATTTAAAGTAATGATCCTAGGGGCACTTGGCTGGCTCAGGCAGAAGAGCATGCGACTCTGGGGCTTGGGGTGTTTTGTTTTTTAATTTTTTAATGTTTATTCATTTTTGAGAGACAGAGAGAGAGTGTGTGAGTGGGGGAGGGGCAGAGAAAGAGGAAGACACAGAATCTGAAGCAGGCTCCAGGCTCTGAGCTGTCAGCACAGAGCCCGACGCTGGGCTTGAACCCACAAACTGTGAGATCATGACCTGAGCTGAAGTCAGACACTTAACCGACTGAGCCCCCCAGGGGCATCAGTCATGGGGTTTTGAGTTTGAACCCCATGTTGGGTGTAAAGATAACTAAAAAATTAAAAAACTAAACTTTATAAAGTAATGATCATAAAGATACTGGACTTGAGAAAAGAGTAGAGTACATCAGTGAGACCCTTAACACACAGATAAAAAAGACACATCAGAGATCAAGAACATAATAAATTAAAAATACATTTGATGGAATAAATAGCAGTCTGGATGAAGCAGGGGAACAAATTAACAACCTGGTAAATAAAGTAATGGAAAGTAACCAACCTGAGCAAAGGAAAGAAAAGCAAATTATGCAAATTGAGATTAGTGACAGAAGTCAGTGACCCCATCAAGTGTAGTAACAATGGAATTATAGGAATCTTATAAGAAGAAGAAAGAGAAAAGGGGACAGAAAATTTGTATGAAGAAATAATAGCTGGAGCGCCTGGGTGGCTCAGTCGGTTAAGCGTCCGACTTCAGCTCAGGTCATGATCTCATGGTTTGTGGGTTCGAGCCCCGCATTGGGCTCTGTGCTGACAGCTAGCTCAGAGCCTGGAGCCTGCTTCAGATTCTGTGTCTCCCTCTCTCTCTGACCCTCCCTTGCTCCCACTATCTCTCTCTCTCTCTCTCAGAAGTAAATAAAACATAAAAAAAAATTATTTTAAAGAAAGAATAGCTGAAAACTTCCCTAATCTGAGGAAGGAAACAGATATCCAAATCCAGGATGCACAGAGATTCAACTCAAGGAGGTCCATTCCAAGACACTTTGTCCTTAAAATGTCAAAAGTTAGTGATGAAAAAAAAATTTTTTAGGCAGTGAGAGTAAAGAAGACGGCTGCATGCAAGGGAAACCCCATAAGGCAATCAGTGGATTTTCAGCCAAAAGGAGTGGAATGATAAATTCAAAGTGTTGAATGGGAAAAACCTGCATCCAAGAATACTCTATCCAGTAAGGCTATTACTCAGAATAGAAAGAGAAATAGTTTCCCAGATAAGCAAAAACTAAAGAAGTTCATGACCACTAAACCAGCTCTACAAGAAATATTAAAAGGACACTTTGTGGGGCACCTCAGTGGCTCAGTTGGTTAAGCATCTGACTCTTGATTTCAGCTCAGGTTCATGAGATCTAGCCCCACATCGGGCTCTGCGCTGACAGCATGGAGTCTGCTTAGGATTCTTTCTCTCCCTCTATCCCAGCCCCTCTGCTGCTCATGTGCACTCTCTCTCATAATAAATAAACTTAAAAAAAATAAAAATAAAGGGAACCATTTGGAGATAAAAGACCATAAAACACAAAGTAAAAAACACAAAAGCAATTAAAATAAATATTTCTATAAAATTAGTTTAATAAAAGTATATAAAATATGAATACTATATACCTAAAACATGGCAGGGGAGGAGTAAAAAATGGGCTCAAACTTAAGCGATCATCAACTTAATATAGACTGCTATATGCAGAAGATGTTATTTATACATAATGATAACCACAAATCAAAAATCAGTAATAGTATATAAAGAATAAAGAGAAAGGATTCCAAGTATATCACTAAAAAAAGCCAACAAATCATGAAAGAAAGCAAGAGAAGAAAGGATCAGAGAGAAAAGCTATAGGAATAACCATAAAACAAGTAATAAAATGGCAATAAATATATATCTATGAATAATTACTTTAAATATAAATGGACTAAGCACTCCACTCAAGACATAGGGTGACAGAGTGGATAAAAACACAAGACCCATCTATGTGCTGTCTACAAGAGCCTCAATGTAAACCAAAAGACACCTGCAGATTGAAAGTGAGAGGATGGAAAAACATTTATCATGCAAATGGATGTCAAAAGAAAGCCAGAAAGCCAGGTTAGTGACACTTATATCAGACAAACTATGTTTTGAAACAAAGACTATAACAAGAGACGAAGGACACTATATAAAAATAAAAGTGACAGTCCACTAAGAAGGTACACTAATTGTTTATATTTATGCACACAACATGGGACACCCAAATAATAAAACAGTAACAAATATAAAGGAAATGACTGACAATAACATAATAGGGAACTTTAATATTCCTCTTACGTAGATGGACAGATCATCCAAAGAGAAAATCATCAAGGAAATAGTGGCTTTGATTGACATGTTGGACAAATAGATTTAACAGATATATTCAGGATATTCTATCCTAGAAGAGCAGAGTAGACATTCTTTTAAAGTTCATATAGAACATTCTCCAAATAGATCACATATTGGGCCACAAAACAAGAGTTAACGAATTTAAAAAAATGAAAATCGTAATGTACATCTTTTCTGCCCACAACGCTATGATACTAGAAATCAACCTCAAGAAAAATCTGGAAAGAACACAAATACATGGAAGTTAAATAACA